>NC_090371.1:9904600-10217100 GCF_036365525.1 Heterodontus francisci
CTTGGGCTGATAAGTGGCAAGTAACATTTGAGCCACACAAGTGCCAGGCATTGACCATCTCCAATAACAGGGAATCTAACCATCTCCCCTTGACATTCAACAGCATTACCATCGCTGAATCCCCCACTATCAACATCCTAGGGACTACCATTGACCAGAAACTGAACTGGAGTAGCCATATAAATACCGTGGCTGCAAGGTTAAGAATCCTGGGCGAGTAACTCACCTCCTGACTCCCCAATTCCTGTCCACCATCTACAAGGCACAAGTCAGGAGTGTGATGGAATACTCTCCACTTGCCTGGATGGGTGCAGCTCCAACAACACTCAAGAAGCTCGACACCATCCAGGACAAAGCAGCCCACGTGATTGGCACCCCATTCACAAACATTCACTCCCTCCACCACCGACGCACAGTGGCAGCAGTGTGTACCATCTACAAGATGCACTGCAGAAACTCACCAAGGCTCCTTCGACAGCACCTTCCAAACCCGCGACCTCTACCAACTAGAAGGACAAGGGCAGAAAATGCATGGGAACACCACCACCTGCAAGTTCCCCTCCAAGCCACACACCATCCTGACTTGGAACGAGATCACCGTTCCTTCACTGTCACCGGGTCAAAATCCTGGAACTCCCTTCCTAACAGCACTGTGGGTGTACCTACCCCACATGGACTGCAGCGGTTCAAGAAGGCAGCTCACCACCGCCTTCTCAAGGGCAATTAGGGATAGTTAATAGATGCTGGCCTGGCCAGTGATGCCCACATCCCATAAGAGAATTAAAAAACTCACACATACAATTGCAAACACAATTACACATACACCTGTGTGCACACTCACTCATTTTTAAAATTCTTTCATGGGATGTGGGCGTCGCAGGCTAGGCCAGCATTTATTGCCCATCCCTAATTGCCCTTGAACTGAGTGGTTTGCTAGGAGACAGTGGTAATATCACTGGACTAGTTATCTAGAGGCCCAGGCTAATGCCATGGGGACAGGTGTTCAAATCCCTGTCAATTAATTAATAAATTCAATGAATGAATAAAAAATCTGGAATTGAAAGCTCGTCTCAGTAATGGTACCATAAAATTATTATCGATTATCGTAAAAACCCATCTGGTTCACTAATGTCCTTTCGGGAAGGAAATCTGCTGTCCTTACCTGGTCTGGCCTACATGTGACTCCAGACCCACAGCAATGTAGTTAACTCTTAACTGCCCTCTGAAATGGCCTAGCAAGCCAATCAGTTGTCCGTTCAAGGGCAATTTGGGATGGGCAATAAGTGCTGGCCTTGTGGGTGATGCACACATCCCATGAAAATAATTCAAAACATTTCGGAGGGCATGTAAGAGTCAACCACATCGCTGTGGGTCTGGAGTCACATGTAGGCCAGAGCAGGTAAGGACGGCAGATTTCCTTCCCTGAAGGACATCAGTGAACCAGATGGGTTTTTATGACAATTGATCATAGTTTCATGGCACCATTACTGAGACAAATTTTTAACTCCAGATTTTCTTTCTAATGATTAATTGAATTTAAATTGAACCAGCTGCCGTGGTGAGATTTGAACCTGTGCCCCCAAGGCATTAGCCTGGGCTTCTGGATTACTAGTGTGGTGACGTTGTCATTAAACCACCATCTCCCCCCATGGAACCTCACACACACTCTCACTCTCACACTCACACACACTCTCACTCTCAAACTCACACACACACTCTCACTCTCACACCTACACTCACTCTCTCACACACTCTCTCACACACACACACTCCCTCTCACACCTACACTCACTCTCACACACACTCTCTCACACACACACACACACACTCACTTTCACTCTCACTCTCACACACACACACTCACTCACTCTCTCACACACTCTCTCACACACACACACTCACTCACTCTCACACCTACACTCACTCTCTCACACACTCTCTCACACACACACACTCCCTCTCACACCTACACTCACTCTCACACACACTCTCTCACACACACACACTCACTCTCACTCTCACTCTCACACACACACACTCACTCTCTCTCACACACTCTCTCACACACACACACACTCTCACTCACTCTCTCACACACTCTCACACCTACGCTCACTCTCACACATACTCACTCTCACACACTCACTCACACACTCACTCTCACTCACACTCTCACTCTCTCACACACACACTCTCACACACACACACACACTCTCACTCACTCTCTCACACACGCTCACACACACACTCTCACACCTACACTCACTCTCACACATACTCACTCTCACACATTCGCTCACACACTCACTCTCACTCACACTCTCACTCTCTCACACACACTCTCTCACACCTACACTCACTCACTCACTCTCACTCACTCACTCACACTCACTCACTCTCACTCACTCACTCTCTCACACCTACACTCACTCTCACACATACTCACTCTCACACATTCACTCACTCACTCTCACTCTCACTCACATACACTCACACTCTCACTCTCACTCTCACACCCACACTCTCTCTCACACCCACACTCTCTCTCACACCCACACTCTCTCTCACACACATACTCTCACACACCTACACTCACTCTCTCACACACACACACTCACTCTCACACCTACACTCACTCTCACACACACTTACACTCACACACACACACTCACTCACACACACACACACTCTCACTCACTCTCTCACACACTCTCACACACACACTCTCACACCTATGCTCACTCTCACACATACTCACTCTCACACATTCACTCACTCACTCTCACAGATTCACTCACTCTCTTACACACTCAATCTCACACCTACACTCTCACACACACTCACTCTCACATACACTCACTCTCACACACACTCACTCTCACACCTGCACTCACTCACACACATTCACTCACACACACTTACACTCACTTGTATATGCACACTCACACACTCACTTACACACACACACGCACTCTCGCACACCCACTCAATCACCTTGTCCTCATTTACTGCAGCAAGGACAGTATTGTCTCCTCAATGTGGGTACAGCAGGTTTTCATTGTCTCCTTTCAGACCTGGGGGGTTGATTTGGAAAGGTGGGGATTATTTTCTATGGAACTGAGGAGGTTTCAAGCTGATCTAGTAAAGGCATTGGAAGAATACAAGGGGGATTTTGTAAAACTGTTGCAGGAAAGGCAGGGTTGAAAGCCCCAGGGGTGCCTATTGCAAAGGATGGGGTTCAGGAGTATGAGAGGCTCCCTAGAGAGCTCTGTGAGTTTATTCTGAGGCATCGATCTTGACCTGGTGTTAATGAGGGACAGGGGGAGAGTGTCAGGGTTAACAGCCTCAGAATGACGTTGATTGCCTCACTGCCTCGCTAATGCCGCTGAGTTGACCAGCTCCATTTTGAAAGGGAGCAAACCTGTGGGTGTCCAAAGTGACCGTTAGTTTCAGGCCACGGGCCCTTTAAACATGAAAACCAGAGTACACAGAGGAAACTGACCAATGGTCTTCTGCGCGGTGATTCCGGATGAAGCTGGTGCCCCATTGGGACATTCTTCGGGTGCCTGTGGCTGGGAAGTATCTCTGGGGGGATTGTGTTGTGGGCAGAGACGTCAACCAGCGAGGATATGACATAGATTCCAGTTGTTGCTCCCAGTTCGACATATGTGCCATTCCGGCTGTTCCTCTCCATTCCGGCTGTTCCTCTCCATTCCGGCTGTTCCTCACCATTCCGGCTGTTCCTCACCATTCCGGCTGTCCCGCACCATTCCGGCTGTCCCGCACCATTCCGGCTGTCCCTCTCCATTCCGGCTGTCCCTCTCCATTCCGGCTGTCCCTCTCCATTTCTGCTGTCCCTCTCCATTCCTGCTTTGGGAAGGAACGGTGATATAGTTCCAAGTCAGGATGGTGTGTGACTTGGAGGGGAACTTGCAGGTGCTGGTGTTCCCATGCATTTGCTACCCTTGTCCTTCTAGTTGGTAGAGGTCACGGGTTTGGAAGGTGCTGTCGAAGGAGCCTTGGTGAGTTCCTGCAGTGCATCTTGTAGATGGTACACACTGCTGCCACTGTGCGTTGGTGGTGGAGGGAGTGAATGTTTGTGAATGGGGTGACAATCAAGTGGGCTGCTTTGTCCTGGATGATGTCGAGCTGCTTGAGTGTTGTTGAAGCTGCACCCATCCAGGCAAGTGGAGTTCCTTGAAGATATAACAAGGAGGTGGATAAAGGGGAACCAATAGATGTAGTATATTTGGATTTCCAAAAGGCATTTGATAAGGTGCCAAATAAAAGGTTACTACGCAAGAGCTCATGGTGTTGGGGGGTAATATATTACAGTGGCGCAGTGGTTAGCACCGCAGCCTCACAGTTCCAGCAACCCCGGTTCAATTCTGGGTACTGCCTGTGCGGAGTTTGCAAGTTCTCCCTGTGTCTGCGTGAGTTTCCTCCGGGTGCTCCGGTTTCCTCCCACAAGCCAAAAGACTTGCAGGTTGGTAGGTAAATTGGCCATTATAAATTGCCCCTAGTATAGGTAGGTGGTAGGGAAATTTAGGGACAGGTGGGGATGTGGTAGGAACATGGGATTAGTGTAGGATTAGTATAAATGGGTGATGGTCGGCACAGACTCGGTGGGCCGAAGGGCCTGTTTCAGTGCTGTATCTCTAAAAAAAAAAATTACATGCACAGAGGATTGGCTAACTAACAGGAAACAGAGTTGGGATAAATGATTCATTTTCAGTTGGCAAACTGTAACTAGTGGGGTGCCACAGCAATCAGATGGGACCTCAACTATTTATGATCTATGTTAATGAATTGGACGAAGGGACCAAGTGCATTGGAGTCAAATTTGTGGATGATACAAAGATAGGGAAGAAAGCAAGTTGTGAGGAAGCCAAGTGTTTGTAAGGAGATGTCAATAACTTAATTGACTGGAACAAAATTTGGCAGATGGAGTATGATGTTGGAAAATATGAGGTTGCCCACTTTGGCAGGAAGAATAGAAAAGCCAAATATCATTTACATGGAGAGAGTGCAGAATGCTGCAGTACAGAGGGATCTGGGTGTCCTTGTACATGAATCACAAAAAGTTAGCATGCAGGTACAGCAAGTGATGAGGAAGGCAAATGGAATGTTGGCCTTTATTGTAAGGGAGATGGAGTATAAAAGTAGGGAAGTCTTGCCACAACTGTACAGGCCATTGGTGAGACCACACCTAGAGTACTACGTGCAGTTTTGGTCTCCCTATTTAATGAGGGAGATCATCAAGAAGATCGCCCCCCTCAAATCTAAATCGGGGGACATAATCACTGACCAACGCAAACAGATGGACCGCTGGGTTGAGCATTACCTAGAACTGTACTCCAGGGAGAATGCTGTCACTGAGACTGCCCTCAATGCAGCCCAGCCTCGACCAGTCATGGATGAGCTGGACATTCAGCCAACAAAATCAGAACTCAGTGATGCCATTGATTCTCTAGCCAGTGGAAAAGCCCCTGGGAAGGACAGCATTACCCCTGAAATAATCAAGAGTGCCAAGCCTGCTATACTCTCAGCACTACATGAACTGCTATGCCTGTGCTGGGACGAGGGAGCAGTACCCCAGGACATGTGCGATGCCAATATCATCACCCTCTATAAAAACAAAGGTGACCGCGGTGACTGCAACAACTACCGTGGAATCTCCCTGCTCAGCATAGTGGGGAAAGTCTTTGCTCGAGTCGCTATGAACAGGCTCCAGAAGCTGGCCGAGCGCGTCTACCCTGAGGCACAGTGTGGCTTTCGTGCAGAGAGATCGACCATTGACATGCTGTTCTCCCTTCGTCAGATATAGGAGAAATGCCGTGAACAACAGATGCCCTTCTACATTGCTTTCATTGATCTCACCAAAGCCTTTGACCTCGTCAGCAGACGTGGTCTCTTCAGACTACTAGAAAAGATTGGATGTCCACCAAAGCTACTAAGTATCATCACCTCATTCCATGACAATATGAAAGGCACAATTCAACATGGTGGCTCCTCATCAGAGCCCTTTCCTATCCTGAGTGGTGTGAAACAGGGCTGTGTTCTCGCACCCACACTTTTTGGGATTTTCTTCTCCCTGCTGCTTTCACATGTGTTCAAATCCCCTGAAGAAGGAATTTTCCTCCACACAAGATCGGGGGTAGGTTGTTCAACCTTGCCCGTCTAAGAGCGAAGTCCAAAGTATGGAAAGTCCTCATCAGAGAACTCCTCTTTGCTGACGATGCTGCTTTAACATCTCACACTGAAGAGTGCCTGCAGAGTCTCATCGACAGGTTTGCGGCTGCCTGCAATGAATTTGGCCTAACCATCAGCCTCAAGAAAACGAACATCATGGGGCAGGACATCAGAAATGCTCCATCCATCAATATTGGCGACCACGCTCTGGAAGTGGTTCAAGAGTTCACCTACCTAGGCTCAACTATCACCAGTAACCTGTCTCTAGATGCAGAAATCAACAAGCGCATGGGTAAGGCTTCCACTGCTATGTCCAGACTGGCCAAGAGAGTGTGGGAAAATGGCGCACTGACACGGAACACAAAAGTCCGAGTGTATCAGGCCTGTGTCCTCAGTACCTTGCTCGATGGCAGCGAGGCCTGGACAACGTATGCCAGCCAAGAGCGACGTCTCAATTCATTCCATCTTCGCTGCCTCCGGAGAATACTTGGCATCAGGTGGCAGGACTATATCTCCAACACAGAAGTCCTTGAAGCGGCCAACATCCCCAGCTTGTACACACTACTGAGTCAGCGGCGCTTGAGATGGCTTGGCCATGTGAGCCGCATAGAAGATGGCAGGATCCCCAAAGACACATTGTACAGCGAGCTCGCCACTGGTATCAGACCCACCGGCCGTCCATGTCTCCGCGATAAAGACGTCTGCAAACGCGACATAAAATCGTGTGACATTGATCACAAGTCGTGGGAGTCAGTTGCCAGCATTTGCCAGAGCTGGCGGGCAGCCATAAAGACAGGGCTAAATTGTGGCGAGTCGAAGAGACTTAGTAGTTGGCAGGAAAAAAGACAGAGGCGCAAGGGGAGAGCCAACTGTGCAACAGCCCTGACAAACAAATTTCTCTGCAGCACCTGTGGAAGAGCCTGTCACTCCAGAATTGGCCTTTATAGCCACTCCAGGCGCTGCTTCACAAACCACTGACCACCTCCAGGCGCGTATCCATTGTCTCTCGAGATAAGGAGGCCCAAAAGAAAAAAGAATTTAATGAGGGATATACTTGCATTGGAAGCAGTTCAGAGAAGGTTCACTCGGCTGATTCCTGGGATGAAGGGGTTGTCTAATGAGGAAAGGTTGAGCAGGTTGGGCCTATACTCATTCTTTGAAACTCCAATGAGAGGTGATCTTATTGAAACATATAAGATTCTGAGGGAGTTTGACAGGGTAGATGCTGAGAGGGGAAATCTACAACTAGGGGGCACAGTTTCAAAATAAAGGGTCTCCATTTCAGATGGAGATGAGGGGAATTTCTTCTCTCTGTGGTCACTAATCTTTAGCATTCTCTACCCTCGAGAGCAATGGAAGCTGGGTTAGTGAATATTCAAGGCTGAGTTAGACAGATTTTTGATCCACAGGAGAGTCAAGGTTTATGGGGGGGCAGGATCGAATGTGGAGTTAAGACCACAATCAGATCAGTCTAGTTGAGGGGTGGAGCAGGCTCAAAGGAGCGAATGGCCTACTCCTGCTCTTATCTCTTTAGTTCTTATGTTCTTATGTAAGTCTCCCCTTAACTTTCTCTGCTCTGGAGAGCAGTCCCAGCTTCTCCACTCTCTACAACAACAACAACAAAGAACAGTACAGCACAGGAACAGGCCATTCAGCCCTCCAAGCCTGCGCCGATCTTGATGCCTGCCTAAACTAACACCTTCTGCACTTCCGGGGCCCATATCCCTCTATTCCCTTCCTATTCATGTATTTGTCAAGATGTCTCTTAAACGTCGCTATCGTACCTGCTTCCACCACCTCCCCCGGCAGCAAGTTCCAGGCACTCACCACCCTCTGTGTAAAGAACTTGCCTCGCACATCCCCTCTAAACTTTGCCCCTCGCACCTTAACCCTATGTCCCCTAGTAACTGACTCTTCCACCCTGGGAAAAAGCTTCTGACTATCCACTCTGTCCATGCCGCTCATAAATTTGTAAACCTCTATCATGTCGCCCCTCCACCTCCGTCGTTCCAGTGAAAACAATCCGAGTTTTTCCAACCTCTCCTCATAGCTAATGCCCTCCAGACCAGGCAACATCCTGGTAAACCTCTTCTGTACCCTCTCCAAAGCCTCCACGTCCTTCTGGTAGTGTGGCGACCAGAATTGCACGCAATATTCTAAGTGTGGCCGAACTAAGTTTCTGTACAGCTGCAACATGACTTGCCAATTTTTATACTCCATGCCCCGATCGATGAGGGCAAGCATGCCGTATGCCTTCTTGACTACCTTATCCACCTGCGTTGCCACTTTCAGTGACCTGTGGACCTGTACACCCAGATCTCTCTGCCTGTCAATACTCCTAAGGGTTCTGCCATTTACTGTATACCTCCCACCTGCATTAGACCTTCTAAAATGCATTACCTCACATTTGTCCGGATTAAACTCCATCTGCCATTTCTCCGCCCAAGTCTCCAACCGATCTATATCCTGCTGTATCCTCTGACAATCCTCATCACTATCCGCAACTCCACCAACCTTTGTGTCGTCCGCAAACTTACTAATCAGACCAGCTACATTTTCCTCCAAATCATTTATATATGCTACAAAGAGCAAAGGTCCCAGCACTGATCCCTGCGGAACACCACTAGTCACATCCCTCCATTCAGAAAAACGCCCATCCACTGATACCCTCTGTCTTCTATGACTGAGCTAGTTCTGTATCCATCTTGCCAGCTCACCTCTGATCCCGCGTGACTTCACCTTTTGTACCAGTCTGCCATGCAGGACCTTGTCAAAGGCTTTACTGAAGTCCATATAGATATCTTGCAGGATGTGGGAGGTGAGGGTCACCACTGGTGTCCCTGCTGACTTCACCTGTGAGAAGTGCACCCAACTCCAGCTCCTCGCAGACCGCGTTAGGGAACTGGAGCTGGATGAACTTCGGATCATTCAGGATGCTGAGGGGGTGATAGAGAGCAGTTATAGGGAAGTAGTGACACCTAAGTTACAGGATGAAGGGAGCTGGGTGACCGTCAGGGGAGGGAAAGGGAATAGGCGCACAGTGCAGGGATCCCCTGTGACCGTCCCCCTCAATAATAAGTATACCGTTTTGGATACGGTTGGGGGGGACGACCTACCAGGGGAAAGCCACAGTGGCCAGGTCTCTGGCACTGAGCCTGGCTCAGTGGCTCAGAAGGGAAGGGGGGAGAATAGGAGAGCGATAGTGATAGGAGATTCAATGGTTAGAGGAACAGACAGGAGATTCTGTGATCACGAACGAGACTCCCGGATGGTATGCTGCCTCCCGGGTGCCAGGGTCAGGGATGTCTCGGATCGAGTCTACAGGATTCTTAAGGGGGAGGGGGAGCAGCCAGAGGTCGTGGTACATATCGGTACCAATGACATAGCTAGGAAAAGGGATGAGGACCTGAAAAGCGAATATAGGGAGTTAGGTTGGAAGCTGAAAGGCAGGACGAGCAGTGTAGTAATCTCAGGATTGTTACCGGTGCCACGTGCTAGTGAGGCTAGAAACAGGGAGCGAGTGCAGCTGAACACGTGGCTACAGAACTGGTGTAGGAGGGAGGGATTCAGATATGTGGATCATTGGGATACCTTCTGGGGAAGGTGGGACCTGTACAAGAAGGACGGGTTGCATCTGAACTGGAGGGGCACCAATATCCTGGGCGGGAGGTTTGCTAGAGCTCTTCGGGAGGGTTTAAACTAGTTTGGCAGGGGGATGGGAACGGGAGCCACGGATCAGTGGATGGGGTAGCTGTTGAACAGGCAGATACCGACTGCAGAGAGTTTGTGAGGAAGGTTAGGCAGTTGACAGGGCAAAGTTGCAGCCAGTATGATGGGTTGAAGTGTGTCTATTTTAACGCAAGAAGTGTCAGGAATAAGGGTGATGAACTTGGAGCATGGATCAATACTTGGAGTTACGATGTTGTGGCCATTACGGAGACTTGGATATCTCAGGGGCAGGAATGGATTTTGGCTGTTCCGGGGTTGAGATGTTTCAAAAGGCTTAGGGAGGGAGGTAAAAGAGGTGGGGGAGTGGCATTGTTAATCAGGGATAGTATCACAGCTGCAGAAAGGGAGGTCGTCGAGGAGGGTTTGTCTACTGAGTCATTATGGGTAGAAGTCAGAAACAGGAAAGGAGCAGTCACTTTGTTGGGAGTTTTCTATAGACCCCCCAATAGCAACAGAGACATGGAGGAACAGATTGGGAGGCAGATTTTGGAAAGGTGCAGAAGTAACAGGGTTGTTGTCATGGGTGACTTCAACTTCCCTAATATTGACTGGAACCTCCTTAGTGCAAATAGTTTGGATGGAGCAGTTTTTGTCAGGTGCATCCAGGAAGGTTTCCTGACTCAATATGTAGATAGGCCGACTAGAGGGGAGACTATGTTGGACTTGGTGCTTGGCAACGAACCAGGCCAGGTGGCAGATCTCTCGGTGGGAGAGCATTTCGGTGATAGTGATCACAACTCCCTGACCTTTACTATAGTCATGGAGAGGGACAGGAGCAGACGGGATGGGAAAATATTTAATTGGGGGAGGGGGAATTACAATGCTATTAGGCAGCAACTGGGGAGCATAAATTGGGAACAGATGTTCTCAGGGAAACGCACGACAGAAATGTGGAGGTTGTTTAGGGAGCAATTGCTGCAACTGCTGGATAGGTTTGTCCCGATGAGGCAGGGAAGGGATGGTAGGGTGAAGGAACCTTGGATGACAAGAGATGTGGAACAGCTAGTCAAGAGAAAGAAGGAAGCTTACTTAAGGTTGAGGAAGCAAGGATCAGACAGGGCTCTAAAGGGTTACAAGGTAGCCAGGAAGGAACTGAAGAATGGACTTAGGAGAGCTAGAAGGGGACATGAAAAAGTCTTGGCGGGTCGGATTAAGGAAAATCCCAAGGCGTTCTACACTTATGTGAGGAACAAGAGGATAGCCAGAGTGAGGGTAGGGCCGATCAGGGATAGTGGAGGGAACTTGTGCCTGGAGTCGGAGGAGGTAGGGGAGGTCCTAAATGAATACTTTCCTTCAGTATTCACTAGTAGAGGGACCTGGTTGTTTGTGAGGACAGCGTGGAACAGGCTGATATGCTCAAACAGGTTGAGGTTAAGAGGGAGGATGTGCTGGAAATTTTGAATGATATGAGGACAGATAAGTCCCCGGGGCCAGACGGGATGTACCCAAGGATATTACGGGAAGCGAGGGAAGAGATTGCTGCGCCTTTGGCGATGATCTTTGCGTCTTCACTGTCCACTGGAGTAGTACCGGATGATTGGAGGGTGGCAAATGTTGTTCCCTTGTTCAAGAAAGGGAATAGGGATAACCCTGGGAATTATAGACCAGTCAGTCTTACGTCGGTAGTGGGCAAATTATTGGAGAGGATTCTGAGAGTCAGGATTTATGATTATTTGGAAAAGCATGGTTTGATTAGAGACAGTCAGCATGGCTTTGTGAGGGGCAGGTCATGCCTCACAAGCCTGATTGAATTCTTTGAAGATGTGACAAAACACATTGATGAAGGAAGAGCAGTGGATGTGGTGTATATGGATTTTAGCAAGGCGTTTGATAAGGTTCCCCATGGTAGGCTCATTCAGAAAGTAAGGAGGCATGGGATTCAGGGAAAGTTGGCTGTATGGATACAGAATTGGCTGGCCCATAGAAGTCAGAGGGTGGTAGTAGATGGAAAGTATTCAGCCTGGAGCTCGGTCACCAGTGGTGTTCCATAAGGATCTGTTCTGGGACCTCTGCTCTTTGTGATTTTTATAAATTACTTGGATGAGGAAGTGGAAGGCTGGGTTAGCAAGTTTGCCGATGACACGAAGGGTGCTGGAGTTGTGGATAGTGTGGAAGGCTGTTGTAGGTTGCAACGGGACATTGACAGGATGCAGAGCTGGGCTGAGAAGTGGCAGATGGAGTTCAACCTGGAAAAGTGTGAAGTGATTCATTTTGGAAGGTCGAATTTGAATGCAGAATACAGGCTTAAAGACAGGATTCTTGGTAGTGTGGAGGAACAGAGGGATCTTGGGGTCCATGTCCATAGATCGCTCAAAGTTGCCACCCAAGTTGATAGGGTTGTTAAGAAGGCGTATGGTGTGTTGGCTTTCATTAACAGGGGGATTGAGTTTAAGAACCGTGAGGTTATGCTGCAGCTCTATAAAGCCCTGGTTAGACCACACTTGGAATATTGTGTTCAGTTCTGGTCGCCTCATTATAGGAAGGATGTGGAAGCTTTAGAGAGGGTGCAGAGGAGATTTACCAGGATGCTGCCTGGACTGGAGGGCATGTCCTACGAAGAAAGGTTGCGGGAGCTAGGGCTTTTCTCATTGGAGCGAAGAAGGATGAGAGGTGACTTGATAGAGGGGTACAAGATGATGAGAGGCATAGATAGAGTGGATAGCCAGAGACTTTTTCCCAGGGCGGAAAGGGCTATCACCAGGGGGCATAATTTTAAGGTGATTGGAGGAAGGTTTCGGGGAGATGTCAGAGGTAGGTTCTTTACACAGAGAGTGGTGGGTGCGTGGAATGCACTGCCAGCGGTGGTAGTAGAAGCAGATACATTAGGGGCATTTAAGCGACTCTTGGATAGGTACATGGATGATAGTAGAATGAAGGGTATGTAGTTAGTTTGATCTTAGAGTAGGTTAAAGGTTCGGCACAACATCGTGGGCCAAAGGGCCTGTACTGTGCTGTACTGTTCTATGTTCTATGTTCTATAACATCCACTGCCCTTCCTTCATCAATCATCTTCGTCACTTCCTCAAAAAACTCAATCAAATTAGTGAGACACGACCTCCCCTTCACAAAACCATGCTGTCTCTCGCTAATAACTAAATAACTAAAGTCCCTGTTCCCTGGTACCATTCTAGTAAATCTCTTCTGCACCCACTCGAACACCTTGACATCCTTCCCAGAATGTGAAACCCTGACTTGGACACAATACTCCCGCTGTGTCGTGATTGGTTATCATCACACCCTGGACCAGATGGAAACATTGCCCCCTTCCCTCTCCCCCTACTCCATTCCCTGCCTTCTTTCCCCGATGCCCCGATTTGACAGGCCTGCTCATAGTAGCTGCACTGGGCCGCAACTTAACGAGTTTCTCATCTACCTGCTGCCCCTTGGTGACATCATCCAAAAACACACGTCAGCCTCCACGTGTACAATGGTGACACCCAGCTCTGCCTCACCACCAACTCTCTGAACCCTGCCAGTGTCTCTAAATTCTCAGACTGCTTCTCTGACATCCAGTACTGGATGAGCGGAAATTTCCTCCAATTAAATATTGGGAAGAGTGAGGCCATTGTCTTTGGTGCCCACCACAAACACCATTTTCCAGTTACTGACTCCATCCTTCTCCCTGGCAACTGTCTGAGGCTGAACCAGACTGTTTACAACCTTGGTGTCAATTTGATTCTGAGATGAGGTTCCAACTACATATCCCACAGCATCATTAAGACTATTTCTACCTCTTAACCTCACCCAACTCTGCCTCTGCCTCAGCTCATCTGCTGTTGAAACCCTCATTCATGCCTTTGTTACTCTCGACTTGACTATTCCAATGCTCTCCTGGCTGGTCTCCCACATTGTATTCTCCATAAACTTGAGGTCATCCAAAACTCTGCTACCCATGTCTTAATTCGCACCCGTTCCCCTATCACCCCTGTGCTCACTGACCTACATCGGCTTCCGGACAAGCAACACCTCCATTTTAAAATTCTCATCCTTGTTTTCAAATCTCTCCATGGCCTCGCCCCTCCCTATCTCTGTCATCTCCTCCAGCCCCACAAACCCTCCGCGTTATCTGCTGTCTTCTAATTCTGGCCTCTTGAGCACCCCTGACTTTAATCACTTCACCATTGGCAACCGTGCCTTCAGTTGCCTCGGCCCCAAGCTCTGGAATTCCCTCCCTACACCTCTCCGCCTCGCTTTCCTCCTTTAAGGCACTCCTTAAAACCTGCCTCTTTGACCAAGCTCTGATGAAGGGTCACTGACCTGAAACGTTAACTCTGCTTCTCTCTCCACAGACGCTGCCAGACCTGCTGAGTATTTCCAGCACGTCCTGTTTTTATTTCAGAATTCCAACACCTGCGGTATTTTGCTTTTATTTTATCTTTGACCAAGCTTTTGGTCATCTGCCCTGATACCTCCTTATTTTTAAGTTAAAGGAGCTATAAGAATGTAAGTTGTTGTTGTTTTTGGGCAGGAGGAAGGAGGGTGCAGGGTGGGGGTTGGGGTGTAGATTCGACTAGTCCTAGGGTCTCTGTCTGGGGAGCAGGTCAGGGTCAATCCACACACTGGTTGGCTTGGAGCCCAATGCCAGCTTGTGTGGCCCACATTTTGGGTTGGGGGGGGGTTGGGGCAGCGGGGGTTCCAGGCCGACATTCATTGTCTTCCCTCCTACCCCACCCAACTCCCAAAGAAAATGTGTGGCACTCTCGTAGGCCCCTTTAAACTAGGCGCCCTCCCAATGACCCTGGTGGGGATTAGTGCCTGGGGGGACTGGAACAAGCAAACTCGGCCTAGCTGGCAGGATTGAGGGAGCCGGGGGATGCGGTGGAGCTTTTGGGCCCCCTCCCCATCTCCCTCGTTGAGGCTGAGGAAAGGGTTAATGCTCTCCCCGAGCCCGGCCTAGTTTGTTTTCTCTTTCAGGCCTTGGATCTCTGCCAAGTGACAACGGGAGAGAAATACAATCTCCACCATCTGGAAACCATTAAAACCCACTTCACCGCAAGATGACATCAACACCCTGCGGCAGGCAGAGGCCGATCCCAGGGGAGGGGGGAGATCACCAGAGTGGGGAGGGGGAGGTCTCCGAGAGGTGAGGGAGTTGGGGGGGTTGTGGTGAGGTGGGGGATTTCAGAGTTGGGGGTGGGGGGGTTTACAGAGGGGGAGGGAAATTTTAAGTGGTGGTGGGAGAACTGAGGGGATTCAAAGCTCCTCCTCAAACCTCTGCATGAAAACCTCCTGCGGGGAAGAATCCCCTCATTCTGCAATCCCCCCGCCCCGCGCTCCCCTTGCCCCACACTCAATCCCCTCACTCCGCTCTCCCCTCAGCCCTTAATCACCTCACCCTACACTCCCCTCATCCCTCGATCACCTCTCCCTGCACTCTCCTTGTCCCTCAATCCCTTCACCCCACACTCCCCTCAGCCCTCAATCACTCTCACCCTGCTCTCCCCTCAGCCCTTAATCACCTCATCCCTCAATCACCTCACCCCACACTCGCCTCATCCCTCAATCACCTCACCCCGCACTCCCCTCATCCCTCAATCACCTCACCCCGCACTCCACACAGCCCTCAATCCCCTCGCCCCGTGCTCCCCTCATCCCTCAATCACCTCACCCAGCACTCCCCTCAATCCCCTCTCCCCGTGCTCCCCTCATCCCTCAATCACCTCACCCAGCACTCCCCTCAGCCCTCAATCCCCTCTCCCCGTGCTCCCCTCATCCCTCAATCACCTCACCCAGCACCCCCCTCAGCCCTCAATCCCCTCTCCCCGTGCTCCCCTCATCCCTCAATCACCTCACCTACACTCCCCTCGACCCACACTCTCCTCGTCCATCAGTCCCCTCACCCCGCTCTCCCCTCAGCCCTTAATCACCTCATCCCTCAATCACCTCATCCCTCAATCACCTCACCCCGCACTCCCCTCATCCCTCAATTTCCTCACCCCGCACCCCCCTCATCCCTCAATTTCCTCACCCCGCACTCCCCTTGTCCCTCAGTCCCCACGCCCTGCACACTCCTTATTGCTCAATCCCTTCACCCACACTCCCCTCAGCCCTCAATCCACACGCCCCACACTCCCCTCATCCTACAATCACCTCACCCCGCACTCCCCTCATCCCTCAATCACCTCACCCCGCTCTCCCCAGCCCTCAATCCCCTTACCCCGCACTCCCCAAACCCCACACTCCCTTCAGCCCTCAATCCTCTCACCCCGCTCTCCCCTCAACCCTCATCCCGTCACCCCTCAATCCTCCCGCCTCGGCACACCCTTAGTCCCACAGTTCCCTCAGTCCTCACTCCCCTCACCCCACACTCCCCTCGCCCCCCCAATTCCATCAGCCCTCAATCCCATCGCCCCGTACTCCCCTCAGCCCTCAATCCCCTCGTCCCACACTCCCCTTGCCCCACCAGTTGCCCCGCACTCCCCTCAGCCCTCAATCCCCTCGCACCACAGTCCCCTCGCGCCACCAGTTGCCCCGCTCTCCCTTCAGCCCTCAATCCCCTCGCCCCGTACTCCCCTCAGCCCTCAATCCCCTCGCCAAACACTCCCCTCGCCCCACACTCCAGTTGCCCCGCACTCCCTTCAGCCCTCAATCCCCTCACCCCACACTCCCCTTGTCCCTCAGTCCCCGTGCCCTGCACTCTCCTTATCCCTCAATCCCTTCACCCCACACTCCCCTCATCCCTCAATCACCTCGTCCCGCACCCCCTCAGCCCTCAATCACCTCACCCCGCACTCCCTTCAGCCCGCAATCCCCTCGCCCCATAATCCCCTTGTCCCTCAGTCCCTGCGCCCTGCACTCTCCTTATCCCTTAATCCCTTCACCCCACACTCCCCTCATCCCTCAATCACCTCACCCCACACTCCCTTCAGCCATCAATCCTCGGAGGGACAGTACCGAGGGAGTGCTGCCCTGTCGGAGGGGCAGTAACTAGGGAGTGCTGCCCTGTCGGAGGGGCAGTACTGAGGGAGTGCTGCCCTGTCGGAGAGGCAGTACTGAGGGAGTACTGCACTGTCACAGGGGCAGTACTGAGGGAGTGCTGCACTGTCGGAGGGGCAGTACTGAGGGAGTGCTGCACTGTCGGAGGGGCAGTACTGAGGGAGTGCTGCACTGTCGGAGGGGCAGTACTGAGGGAGTGCTGCACTGTCGGAGGGGCAGTACTGAGGGAGTGCTGCACTGTCGGAGGGGCAGTACTGAGGGAGTGCTGCACTGTCGGAGGGGCAGTACTGAGGGAGTGCTGCACTGTCACAGGGGCAGTACTGAGGGAGTGCTGCACTGTCGGAGGGGCAGTACCGATGGAGAGTTGTATTGTCGGAGGGGCAGTACTGAGGGAGTGGTGCACTGTCACATGGCAGTACTGAGGGAGTGCTGCACTGTCACAGGGGCAGTACTGAGGGAGTGCTGCACTGTCACAGGGGCAGTACTGAGGGAGTGCTGCACTGTCACAGGGGCAGTACTGAGGGCCTGCTGCACTGTCACAGGGGCAGTACAGAGGGAGTGCTGCACTGTCACAGGGGCAGTACAGAGGGAGTGCTGCACTGTCACAGGGGCAGTACAGAGGGAGTGCTGCACTGTCACAAGGGCAGTACAGAGGGAGTGCTGCACTGTCACAGGGGCAGTAGTGAGGGAGTGCTGCACTGTCACAGGGGCAGTACTGAGGGAGTGCTGCACTGTTACAGGGGCAGTACTGAGGGAGTGCTGCACTGTCAGAGGGGCAGTCCTGAGGGAGTGCTGCACTTCCACATGGCAGTACTGAGTGAGTGGTGCACTGCCTTCCAGTGCAGTGCTGAGAGAATGCTGCACTGTCGGAGGGGCAGTACTGAGGAATGCTGCACTGTCGGAGGGGCAGTACTGAGGGAGTGCTGCACTATCGGAGAGGCAGTACTGAGGGAGTGCTGCACTTTTGGAGGGGCAGTACTGAGGGAGTTCTGCACTGTCAGAGGGGCAGTACTGAGGGTGTGTTGTACTGTCAGAGGGGCAGTACTGAGGGTGTGTTGGACTGTCAGAGAGGCAGTACTGAGGGAGTGTTGTACTGTCAGAGGGGCAGTACCAAGGGACTGTTGCTTTGTCGGAGGGGCAGTACTGAGGGAGTGTTGTACTGTTAGAGGGGCAGTACTGAGGGAGTGCTGCACTGTCAGAGTGGCAGTACTGAGGGAGTGCTGCACTGTCAGAGGGGCAGTACTGAGGGAGCGTTGTACTGTCAGAGGGGCAGTACCAAGGGAGTGTTGCTTTGTCGGAGGGGCAGTACTGAGGGAGTGTTGTACTGTTAGAGGGGCAGTACTGAGGGAGTGCTGCACTGTCAGAGTGGCAGTACTGAGGGAGTGCTGCACTGTCAGAGGGGCAGTACTGAGGGAGCGTTGTACTGTCAGAGGGGCAGTACTGTGGGAGTGTTGCTTTGTCGGAGGGGCAGTACTGAGGGAGTGTTGTACTGTCAGAGGGGCAGTACTGAGGGAGTGCTGAACTGTCAGAGGGGCAGTACAGAAAGACGGAGTTTGAGGGGGGACCTGATTGAGGTGTACACAATCATGAGAGGTATAGACAGGGTGGATAGCAAAAAGCTTTTTCCCAGAGTGGGGGATTCAATTACTAGGGGTCACGAGTTCAAAGTGAGAGGGGAAAAGTTTAGGGGGGATATGCGTGGAATGTTCTTTACGCAGAGGGTGGTGGGTGCTTGGAACTCGTTGCCAGCGGAGGTGGTAGACGCGGGCACGATAGCGTCTTTTAAGATGTATCTAGACAGATACATGAATGGGCAGGAAGCAAAGAGATACAGACCCTTAGAAAATAGGCGACAGGTTTAGATAGAGGATCTGGATCGGCGCAGGCTTGGAGGGCCGAAGGGCCTGTTCCTGTGCTGTAATTTTCTTTGTTCTTTGTTCTTTCTTTGCTGCACTTTTGGAGGGGCAGTACAGAGGGATTGCTGCCCTGTCGGAGGGACATTACTGAGAGAATGCTGCACTGTCAGAGGGGCAGTACTGAGAGTATGCTGCACTGTCGGAGGGGCAGTACTGAGGGAGTGTGGCACTGTCGGAGGGGCAGTACTGAGGGAGTGTGGCACTGTCGGAGGGGCAGTACTGAGGGAGTGTGGCACTGTCGGAGGGGCAGTACTGAGGGAGTGTGGCACTGTCGGAGGGGCAGTACTGAGGGAGTGTGGCACTGTCGGAGGGGTAGTACCTAGGGTGTGCTGCACTGTTGGAGGGGCAGTACTGAGGGAGTGCTGCACTGTCAGAGGGGCAGTACTGAGTGAGTGCTGCACTGTCACCGGGGCAATGCTGAGTGAGTGGTGCACTGTCAGAGGGGCAGTACTAAGGGAGTGCTGCACTGTCTTCCAGTGCAGTACTGAGGGAGTGTTGCACTGTCAGAGGGGCAGTACTGAGGGAGTGTTGCACAGTCGGAGGGGCAGTACTGAGGGAGTGCTGCACTGTCACAGTGGCAGTACTGAGGGAGTGCTGCACTTTCAAAGGGGCATTACTGAGAGAATGCTGCACTGTCGGAGGGGCAGTAATGAGGGAGTGTTGCACTGTCAGAGGGGCAGTACTGAGGGAGTGTTGCACTGTAGGAGGGGCAGTACTGAGGGAGTCCTGCACTATCACAGTGGCAGTACTGAGGGAGTGCTGCACTGTCTGAGGTGCATTACTGAGAGAATGCTGCACTGTCGGAGTGTCTGTAATGAGGGAGTGCTGCATTGTTGGAGGGGCAGTACTGAGGGAGTGTTGCACTGTCGGAGGGGCAGTACTGAGAGAATGCTGCACTGTCTTCCAGTGCAGTACTGAGAGAATTCTGCACTGTCTTCCAGTGCATACTGAGAGAATGCTACACTGTCAGAGGGGCAGTACTGAGGGAGTGCTGCACTGTCTTCCAGTGCAGTACTGAGGGAGTGCTGCACTGTCAGAGGGACAGTACTGAGGGAGTGTTGCACTGTCGGAGGGGCAGTACTGAGGGAGTGTTGCACTGTCGGAGGGGCAGTACTGAGGGAGTGTTGCACTGTCGGAGGGGCAGTACTGAGGGTGTGCTGCACTATCACAGTGGCAGTAGTGAGGGAGTGCTGCACTGTCTGTGCATTACTGAGGGAGTGTTGCACTGTCGGAGGGGCAGTACTGAGGGACTTCTACACTGTCTTCCAGTGCAGTACTGAGAGAATGCTGCCCTGTCACAGGAGCAGTACTGACGGAATGCTGCACTGTCAGAGGTACAGTACTGAGGGATTGCTGCACTGTCTGAGGTGACGTCTCTTGGATGATTTTGTGAAAGGCACTAAATCAATGCAAGTCCTTTTTTCTTAGTCCTTGGCTGGGCTGCGATGTCCTTTCACAGGTGAATAACTAGCCAACCCTCACTGTCCAGCCTCTCCGGGAAGAAATCTTCAATAGTTTGAGAACGGATCTGTCCCAGATAAACTGGTATCAAAGTTCGTCAGACAAAACTGTCACAGAATGGGCTGCCTTTAAAGAGGAGATTGTTCGGATAGAGTCGAGGTACATTCCCACAGGGGGAAAGTCAGAGATGCCTGGATGATGACAGTGATAGAGAGGAAGATGAAGCAGAAAAAGGGTGCATATAACAGATGTCAGATGGATAATACAATTGAGAACCAGGCTGAATATAAAAAGGCTCAGAGTGGAAGTGAAAAACAAATAAGAGAAGCAAAGAGGGTGTATGAGAAGAGATTGGCAGCTAAAATAAAAGGGAATCCAAATTGTATAAGGAAGAGTGGGACAGATTATGGGCCAAAAGGGGGATTTATGCATGGAGCCAGAGGGCACGGCTGACATACTAAAAAAGTACTTTTCATCATTCTTCATCAAGTCATAATGAAATAGGAGGTAGTTGAGGTACTGGATTGGCTGAAAATTGACAAGGAGGAGGTATTAGATTGGCTGGCTTCACTTAAAGGTGAGAAGTCACCAGGACTGGATCAGATGCATCCATGGATACTGAGGGAAGTAAGGATGGAAATTGCAGAAGCACCGGTCATAATCTTCCAATCCTCCTTCGATACAGGGGTGATGCCAGAGGACTGGAGAATTGCAAATGTTACACCCGTTTTCAAAAAAGGATGTAACAAGAAGCCCAGCAACTACAGTCCCGTCAGCTTAATCTCGGTGATGCTAAAGCTTTTAGAAACGATGATCAGGGACAAAATGAACAGTCACTTGGACAAATGTGGATTAATTAAGGAAAGCCAGCACGGATTTGCGGAAGGCAAATTGTGTTTAACGAACTTGCTTGAATTTTTTGATCAGATAATAGAGAGCGTTGATGAGGGCACTGCGGTTGATGGGCCAAGTGGCCTCTTTCTATGCCACAAACTTTCTATGATTCTATGAATAGTGTTTGATAAAGTGCCACATGACAGGCTTGACAGCAAAGTTAGAGCCCATGGAATAAAAGGGACAGTGGCAATGTGGATATGAAATTGGCTGAGTGACAGGAAATAGAGAGTAGTGGTGAATGGTTGTTATTCAGACTGGAGGAAGGTATATAGTGGGGTTCCCCAGGCGGTCGATGTCAGGACCCATGCTTTTAGTGATCTATATTAATGACCTAGACTTGGGTGTACAGGCCAGAATTTCAAAATTTGCAAATGACATAAAACTTGGAAGTATTGTGAACTGTGAGGAGGATAGCGATAAACTTTGAGAGGACATCGACAGGCTGGTGGAGTGGGTGGAACAAGTGGCAGATGAGATTTAATACAGAGCAGTGTGAAGTGATATATTTTGGTCGGAAGAACAAGGAGAGGCAATATAAAATAAAGGATGCAATTCTAAAGAGGGTGCAGGAGCAGAGGGACCTGGGGGTATATGTGCACATATAATTGAAGGTGGCAGGACTTGTTGGGAGTGCAGTTAATAAAGCATACAGTATCCTGGGCTTTATTAATAGGAGCATAGAATACAAAAGCAAGGAAGTTGTGTTGAACTTGTATAGAACATTGGTTCAACCTCAGCTGGAATATTGTGTCCAGTTCTGGGCACTGCACTGTAGGAAAGATATGAGGGCATTGGAGAGAGTACAGAAAAGATTCATGGGACTGGTTCCGGGGTGATAGATTGGAGAAGTTGGGATAAAAACAAGAAATGCTGGAAATACTCAGCAGGTCTGGCAGCATCTGTGGAGAGAGAAACAGAGTTAACATTTCAGGTCAGTGACCCTTCATCAGAACTGGAAAAGGTTAGAAATGTAATAGGTTTTAAACAAATAAAGTGGGGTTGGGACAAGACATGACAAAAGTGAAGGTGTTGGGACTGTTTTCTTTGGAGAAGAGAAGGCTGAGAGGTGATTTGATAGAGGTATTCAAAATCATGAGGGGTCTGGACAGAGTAGAGAGAGAGAAATTGTTCCCACTCGTGAAAGGATCGGGAATGAGAGGGCACAGATTCAAAGTATTTGGTAGAAGAAGAAAGAGTGACATGAGGGAAAACTTTTTCACGCAGCGAGTTGTTAGGATCTGGAATGCACTGCCTGAGGGTACAATTGGAGCTTTCGAAAGGGAATTGGATAATTATCTGAAGCAAAAACATTTGCAGGGCCATGGGGGAAAAGGCGGGGGAGTGGGACTAAGTGAGTTGCTCTTGCAGAGAGCCAGGACAGACATGACGGGCTGAATGGCCTCCTTCTGTGCTGTAACCATTCTATGATAAGAAAGCAGCTCGTCTATTTGAGTTCTTGTCGTGAGGACAGAGCTAAGAGCAGTGATCCCTGGTGAACCCTCCCATCTCTGTCGTGGGAGGGGCCGAAAATTTCCGACCAATTGAGGGCTGGGGGAGAAAACCCTGAGAATGACCTATCAAAATGCCCCCCCCCTCCTCCCAGTCCCTTTTCCCAAAGGGTCAGGAACTACAGATTTAGATAATTGCCAAAGAAACGGCAGGCAGATGATTCGAGGAGAATTTCTCTACCACAGTGAGCTGTTATAATCTGGAATGCACTGCCTGAAAGAGCAATGGAAACAGATTCAATGGTAACTTTCCAAAGGGAATTGGAGAAATCCTTGAATTTGCAGTGCTATGGGGAAAGTGCAGGGGAGCGGGACGAACTGGATAGCTCTGTCAAATAGCTGGCACAGACATGATGGGCCGAGTGTCCTCCTTGTCACTATTTTGGGGAGAGACCTGATATTGATGACTACGAATCTGAACATTTTATTAAATGTCCTTTCTCTGTTTGTCTCTCTTTCTCTCTCGGTGTCCTATCCGCACAGCACTTGCCACTGAGTTTAATCATTCCCTTCCTTTGCATGATCTATGACAGATGCCTCTCTGTCAAGCCCCACCATACCCCACAGTCGTGACCCTGATGATCTGCTACTCATGGCTGGACTGTTTTTAGGTTATGAGAGCAAGTTGCGTGCTGAGGAACAATGGGTCTCTGACCCGCCTCTCAGAATACACAGAGACTGCATTTCCTGTCAAATATCCAGGCTGAATGGAAGGAGAGGCTGAGGGAACTCCCTAGGGAGGGACCAGCAGCTCTCCGCCAGGAATTCCGATTCAATCACAGGCCCCTCCTAACACATATTTCCTCTCACTGAGCAGCACATTGGTACCTCAACCCATCTCTCTAACCCGTTTTTTAAATTAAATATAAGGTGGCCTTTATACCCCAGGTCACGTTTCTGTATTTTATGTCTAGGGGGCCTTTATCTTCCAGACCCCCTTGATATACATTTTTAAATAACTTTATTAAAACCAGAAATAAACAAAAAACTCAAATTAAAATGCCATTCTCGGCGTCGACGATGCACTCCAGTCCCTGCGGTGCCCACCGGTCGCGGAAGACCTCAAGCGTGCCGGCGGACACCACATGCTCCTTATCCAGGGCCACCCGGGCGCGAACGTAACCGCGGAAGAGGGACAGGCAATCAGGGAGGACGGACCCCCCGACGGCCCGCAACCTGGATCTGTGAATTACCACCTTGCACAGGCCCAGGAGCAGACCGACGAGGAGATCCTCCCCCCGGCCCATGCCCCTCCACGCCTGGTACCCAAAGATCAGGAGCGTGGGTCTGATGTGCAGCCAAAACCTGAGGAGCAGCCCCTTCAAATACTCAAAAGAGGGGCTGCAACCTCGCACACTCCATAGATACATGGAACATGGACTCGTCCAGGCTGCAGAACTTAGAGACGGCCTGGGAGTCCGTGAACCAACAGAAAAGCCTATTGCACGGGACTACCCTGTGCAACACGCTCCACCCCAGGTCCCCGATGTAAAGGGGGAGGACTCCTGTGTAGAGAGACCTCCAGCGGGGTTTCCCCTCGCCGCCAGAAGGCAACGCGGCCCGCCAGGGCGTGTCCGGCCGGCTGACAAGGGCAAGGAAGTGGAGAGTGTGCAGGAGCAGCCCACACAGGAAACCCCTCCGCTCCGATTGGAATGGCACGGAGGGCATTTCGAGAGGCGGCTCAGGTTGTGCGGGACCGGCTCCCGAGGAGAGTATCGGGGCCTGGGTCCGATGAGCAGTTCCGGCCGAGCGGGGGTCAGCTCGGCCGGGAGCGTTCTACGCTCCCGAGCCCCCTCGCCACCCGCAGTGAGGGGCATCCCAGGGGCTTCGGCTATTCCTCCGACTGCCGGTCCGTCCCTGGAGTCGGCCGCCCGGACAGCCGAGGCGCTCTCCTCCACCGGCGAGGGAGCGCCCTGACTGGAGGCGACCATGTTCCAGACTCGGAATAGATCCCGGTAAAACACAGGCAACTCCCTCAGAGATGCGCGGCTAACGGACTCCACCGGGAGCTGCGTGTCGTCTTGAAGGCAGTGACACTGGCGGAAAAAATACGTCGCCAGTGCACACCATCTGAGAGGACGTTCGATATACAAGTCTCTCTGCAGGGTCCGAAGGTGGAGAGTCGCAGCCTGGGTGCGGACGCACACCAGCGACTGGCCGCCCTCCTCGATCAGGAGACTCAGGACCGCGGCAGAGACCCAGTGTTTCCTCTTTCCCCAGAAAATATCGACGAGTTTCTTCTGGATCTTGGTGGCGAATGCAGGGGGCGGGGCCAAAGTGACCAACCGGTACCACAGCATCGAGGCCACAAGTTGGTTTATGACCAGTGCTCGGCCCCTGTAGGAAAGCACTCGGAGCAGTCCTGTCCAGCGCCCCAGCCGAGCGGTGACTTTCGCCTTCAACTCCTGCCAGTTTGCCGGCCAGGCTACCTCAGCGGGGCTAAGGTGGACTCCCAGATAGAGGAGGTGCGTGGTGCTCCACGCAAAAGGTGTCATCTCCTCCGGCAGGGAGTCCACCCGCCACTGACCCACCAGGAGACCGGAACATTTCTCCCAATTGATCCCCGCGGAGGACGCGGCAGAAAAGGTCTGCTGGCAGTCGCGCATCCTCCGCAAGTCAACGAGATCTGTGACCGCGAGGAGCACGTCGTTGGCGTAAGCCGAGAGGACGACCCGCATGGCCGGCTCGCGCAGAGCCAATCCCGTCAACCTCCTGCGAAGCAGGCACAGGAAGGGCTCCAAGCGAATGGTGTACAATTGGCCGGATATGGGGAATCGCTGACGCACTCCTCTCCCAAATCGAAGGGGCGCCGTCAAGGACCCGTTAACTTTGACTAGACACTCTGTGGCGGCGTATTCAAGTCAGACCTGGACCTCAAAATGCGGCCCGAGTCCGAAAGCGCGCAGAGTCCCGAAAAGGTAATCGTGATCCACCCTGTCAAACGCCTTCTCCTGATCGAGGGAGAGAAAGGCGACCGACTGACCAGTCCTCTGGGAAAGATGGATCAGGTCCCGGACCAGATGGATGTTGTCCTGGATGGACCGGCCCGGGACCGTGTAGGATTGGTTGGGGTGGATCATGTGGGCCAGCACGGAGCCCAGGCGGGTAGACATAGCCCGGGCAAAGATCTTATAATCCGTGCTGAGGAGGGAGACCGGACGCCAGTTTTTAAGCAGGTGGAGATCGCCCCTCTTCGGCAGCAGGACGATGACCGCCCTGCGCCACGAGAGGGGCATCTCCCTGGTCGCCACGCTTTCCCCCAGGACATCCCAGAACGCCCTGAGGAACTCCATGGTCAACCCGTCCAGCCCCGGGGATTTGTCCCTCGAGAGCTGGTGGAGGGCGCCAGTCAGCTCCGCCAACATGAGCGGAGCCTCCAATCCTTCGGCGCCCTCCGGGCTGACCTGCGGCAGGTCCTCCCACAAAACTCTGCGCGCATCCTCGCTGGACGGATCCGGAGAGAACAACGCATTGTAATATGTACGGACCAGGAGGCCCATTCCCTCGGGAACCGTGATGGAGGATCCATCGTCCGCCAGCAGCTCAACGAGCTGCTTACGGACCCCCCGCCATTTTTCCAGCGAGTATATGAAGGGTGAGGCACGGTCCAAATCTTCCAGGATCTGGATCCATGACCTCACGTAAGCGCCTCGGGACCCTATGAGCTGCAGGTCCCTCAGCGCGCCCTTCTTCTCTTTGTATGCCTGCCAGAGGGCCGGGTCTGAGTCGGCATGACCAAGGCGGGACTCCAAGTCGAGCACCTCCCTCTCTCGGCACCCAATCTTGGCTTCCCACCTCTTGATCGACTCCTTCGCGTACTCCTAACAGAAGACGCAGATGTGAGTCTTGCCCACATCCCACCATAGCCTCAAGGAGGGGAAGCTCCCCCGCTTCCTTCTCCAGTCGGC
This sequence comes from Heterodontus francisci, assembly GCF_036365525.1. Taxonomy (NCBI): domain Eukaryota; kingdom Metazoa; phylum Chordata; class Chondrichthyes; order Heterodontiformes; family Heterodontidae; genus Heterodontus; species Heterodontus francisci. The sequence goes on from NC_090371.1 coordinate 9,931,148, forward strand.
CCAGAATCGACAGAACGAGTCCCAGAATCGTTCGTCCTCCAGCAGCCAGTTGTTAAAGTGCCAGTACGCGGACCCCGCCCGAGTGTGGAGCGGAATGAGCTCCGCCCACAGCAGGTGTAGGTCCGAGCACGGCACCAGCCGCATGGAGGCCGCCGAGACACGGGAGACATACACATGCAAAAAGTAGAGGCGGCCAATTCGGGACCCTCCTCCTCCAGACCTCCACGTGAAGGCGCTGGAGTCGGGATGGAGATTCCACCAAGTTGAGGGAGCTGATCAGTTCCCTCAACTTCTCCACCAATGATTGGCCGTGCTGGGGACCAGAGTGATCCCCCACCTCGAGGGTACAGTTAAAATCCCCCCCCGAGGATGATGCACTCGCCGCTATCGATGGAGCTCAAGAGAAGTGCACTTGCAACGCGCTGGGCCTGGGCACGTACACGTTCACAAAGTGGAGCGGCACGCTACCCAGGCGAACGGCGAGGTGGAGCAAGCAGCCCGGCACGAGCTCCTTGACCCCCAAGATCTCCAGCTGAAAAGTTAGGGCCAACAAGATAGCCACCCCACTAAAATAGGGGTGAGGTGATTCATGTAGACCCCACCCTGCCACTCCAGGAGCCAGGTGGCTTCGTCTCCCGGAATGATGTGGGTTTCCTGCAGAAAGCTCACCGCGTATCTCCCTTCCTTGAGGACTGAGAGATTGTGAAATCTGCGGTGAGACCCCCTGCTGCCATTGATGTTGAGGCTGGCTATGGTTATCTTCATGTCAAAGGTACTTAAAACCCGTCACCAACACCTCACTGTGAGGAGGGAGTGGAAGTGCAACTGGCCTTCCATTCCCCAAGCAACCCATTGAGGAACGCATTAAATCAGCGCCTCTCAACCAGTTTCACGCCCACGCGCTTGCCCGCTTTCTTGAGGGCGGCACAGACGGACTGGATGATCAGCACCAGATTCGACCAACGGCTGAGGGCCAGCTGACCTTTATTGCGACAACCCTACAAGCCACGAGGAAATCCCAGAGTTCCGCCGTGGGGATGAGAGGAGACTCGGTGGGAGGCATGGGGGACACCACCATCTGTGAAAACCACAGCCTCTGGAACCGACTGAGCGGTGTCTGTTGGAGGTGTAGGGAGAGTGGGAGGAGGTGCAGCGGCGCCACCCTGGGCCGAGGTGCAGTTGGCGGCCGGGAGGTCAGGGCAGTTCTTACGAACATGCCCCACCCCCTTGCAGACATGGCACCGCACCCCGTCCAAGGTCCAGAAGACGCGGTAGGCCGTACCCTGGAACTCTGCATTGAAGTGACCTTCCGTGACCTCCTCCCGCGCCAGCTGCATAAATAACTGGCGGCGGAAGGAGTACACATGCCGGAGGCTGTTCTCCCGAATACCGAGCGGGATTGGGGTGATCCCTGTCTTTACTTGCCCCCAGATGGTGCAAGTGGGGAAGGAGGAGCTCACCAGGAATGAAGGGCAGGACATTAGACAAAATGACCCTTTGCTCAGTGGCCTCCAGGGGGTCCACTGGCAGAAAGGTCCCGCCCACGGTGAGCCCCTTGCTCAAGGTCAGGGATACCGCCCGCTCGGTCCTCAGGAATAATACAGCCTTCCCGTACATTTTTGAGGCAGCAACAACCTCGGCCATTGCCTTCACGGCATGCCTCTACCGTCATGTTCGGTTGGACAGAGCTCTTGACCCCATGATTCGACGTTATCAGCACAAACGGTGATGGGGCAACAAGTGCAGCTGCAGCAGCCTCAGCAGCATATGTACAGGAGGGCCCCGCCACCGGTGAAGAAGGGCTTGCCATGGGGTCGAAGAGCCCTCAGAAATAAAGCAAACAACAGCAATATGATGGGGAGGGGGTGGGGGGTAGAGGAGGATAGGGGTGAAAAGGAAAAGCAGAGGAGAGGAGAGATTAGGTGGCTGAGTGGTGGAAGGGAGAGAAAGGCTGCGAGGAGGTTTCTCTTCAATTGGTGGTTGGAGCACCTTACTTTAGAGAACACAAAGTCCAGTCTCCTGGTCAGGGGAGGGTTCTTCGCCCGGGTCGGCTGGAACTCCCGGCTCTTTCCACTTTCTGCTCTTGTTACAAAGAGTTTCTTCACCCGGGCGGCTCCAGCCGTCCCGAGCCACACAGTTGGGGTGGAGAGGGAGGCCCCTTAGTGCAAGATGGAGGAAAACACAAAGGAAAATACAGGGGCCCCCTATAGAATCTTTCAGCCCCACTCCTGGATCTTCCGGCATCTCCTCCTTCCCTCAAGAGTCCAAGCAAAACAGTTCACAGTGCTCCAACACCCACCTCTCCAAAATAACTCGCAGGTCTTTTGCTCCAATAGACAGACTCAGTTCCACACTTGTCTTATAGTTTGTAGTTGTTAGTTCTCAGTTCTCAGTTCTCTCCTCTCCAGTTCCAGCTCCCACAGATGCAGCTGCTTCAGCTGATTACACACAGGAAATGCTCCACAAACTGCCCAGCCAATCCTGTGCTGGGAGTGTTTGATGGAACAGTGGAAAGGGAGCTTTACTCTGTATCTAACCCCGTTTTTTTTTTTGTTTTTTTTTAAGGTGGCCTTCATACCCCAGGCCCTTTTTATATTTTTCACATCGAGGGGGCCTTTATTCCTCAGGCCCCCTTTATATACATATTTACAGTTTTAAAATAAATTTATTAAAACCAGATAAATCAACAAAAAACTCAAATTAAAATGCCATTCTCGGCATCGACAATGCACTCCAGTCCCTGCAGTGCCCACCGGTCGCGGAAGGCCTCAAGCGTACCGCCGGACACCGCATGCTCCTTATCCAGGGACACCCGGGCGCGAACGTAACCGCGGAAGAGGGGCAGGCAATCGGGGAGGACGGACCCCCCGACGGCCCGCAACCTGGACCTGTGAATTGCCAGCTTGGCCAGGCCCAGGAGCAGACCGACGAGGAGATCCTCCTCCCGGCCCAAGCCCCTCCGCTCCAGGTGCCCAAAGATCAGGAGCGTGGGGCTGAAGTGCAGCCAGAATTTGAGGAGCAGCCCCTTCAGATACTCAAAGAGGGGCTGCAATCTCGCACACTCCGTATAAACGTGGAACACGGACTCGTCCAGGCCGCAGAAAGTACAGGCGGCCTGGGAGTCCGTGAACCTACTCAAATGTCTATTGCACGGGACTGCTCTGTGCAGCACCCTCCATCCCAGGTCCCCGATGTAAAGGGGGAAGACTCCCGCGTAGAGAGACCTCCATCGGGGTTTCCCCTCGCCGCCAGAAGGCAACGTGGACCGCCAGGGCGTGTCCGGCCGGCTGACGAGGGCGAGGAAGTGGAGAGTGTGCAGGAGCAGCCCGTACAGGAAACCCCTCGGCTCCGATTGGAATGGCACGGAGGGCATTTCCGAGAGGCGGCTCGGGTTGTGCGGGACCGGCTCCCGAGGAGGGTTTCGGGGCCTGGGTCCGATGAGCAGTTCCGGCCGAGCGGGGGTCAGCTCGGCCGGGATCGCTCCGCACTCCCGAGCCCCCTCGCCACCCGCAGTGAAGGGGCGTCCCGGGGGTTTCGGCTACTCCTCCGCCCGCCGGACCGTCCCCGGAGTCGGCCGCCCGGACAGCCGAGGCACTCTCCTCCGCCGGCGGGGGAGCGCCCTGACTGGAGGCAACCATGTTCCAGACTCGGAATAGATCCCGGTAAAAGACAGGCAACTCCCTCAGAGAGGCGCAGCTAACGGACTCCACCGGGAGCTGCGTGTCGTCTTGAAGGCAGTGACACTGGTGGAAAAAATACATCGCCAGCGCACACCATCTAGGAGGACGCTCGACGTACAGGTATCTCTGCAGGGTCCGAAGGCGGAGAGTCGCAGCCTGGGTGCGGATGCACACCAGCGACTGGCCGCCCTCAATCAGGAGACTCAGGACCGCGGCAGAGACCCAGTGTTTCCTCTTGCCCCAGAAGAAATTGACGAGTTTCTTCTGGATCTTGTTGGCAAATGCAGGGGGTGGGGCCAAAGTGACCAACTGGTACCACAACATGGAGGCCACCAGTTGGTTTATGACCAGCGCTCGGCCCCTGCAGGAAAGCACTCGGAGCAGTCCTGTCCAGCGCCCCAGCCGAGCGGTGACTTTCGTCTCCAACTCCTGCCAGTTTGCCGGCCAGGCTTCCACAGCGGGGCTAAGGTGGACTCCCAGATAGAGGAGCTGCGTGGTGCTCCACGCAAAAGGTGTCATCTCTTCCGGCAGGGAGTCCACCCGCCACTGACCCACCAGGAGTCCGGAACATTTCTCCCAATTGATCCTCGCGGAGGATGCGGCAGAAAAGGTCTGCTGGCAGTCGCGCATCCTCCACAAGTCAACAGGATCTGTGACCGCGAGGAGCACGTCGTCAGCATAAGCCGACAGGATGACCCGCATGGCCGGCTCACGCAGAGCCAATCCCGTCAACCTCCTGCGAAGCAGGCACAGGAAGGGCTCCACGCAGATGGTATACAATTGGCCGGACATGGGGCATCGCTGACGCACTCCTCTCCCCAAGCGATTGGGCGCCATCAAGGACCCGTTAACTTTGACTAGACACTCTGCGGCGGCGTATAAAAGTCGGACCCGGGCCACAAAATGTGGCTCGAGTCCGAAAGCGCGCAGAGTCCCGAAAAGGTAATCATGATCCACCCTGTCGAACGCCTTCTCCTGATCGAGGGAGAGAAAGGCGACCGACTGACCAGTCCTCTGGGAAAGATGGATCAGGTCCCGGACCAGATGGATGTTGTCCTGGATGGACCGGCCCGGGACCGTGTAGGACTGGTCGGGGTGGATCATGTGGGCCAGCACGGAGCCCAGGCGGGTAGACATAGCCTGGGCAAAGATCTTATAATCCGTGCTGAGGAGGGAGACCGGACGCCAGTTTTTAAGCAGGCGGAGATCGCCCCTCTTCGGCAGCAGGACGATGACCGCCCTGCGCCACGAGAGGGGCATCTCCCCGGTCGCCAGGCTTTCCCCCAGGACCCGCGCGTAATCGTCCCCCAGGACGTCCCAGAACGCCCTGAGGAACTCCACAGTCAACCCATCCAGCCCTGGGGATTTGCCCCTCGAGAGCTGGTGGAGGGCGCCAGTCAGCTCCGCCAACGTGGGCGGAGCCTCCAATCCTTCGGCGCCCTCCGGGCTGACCTGCGGCAGGTCCTCCCACAAACCTCTGCGCGCGTCCTCGCTGGACGTATCCGGAGAGAACAACACACTGTAATAAGTACGGACCAGGAGGCCTATTCCCTCCGGATCCGTGATGGAGGATCCGTCGTCTGCCAGCAACTCAACGAGCTGCTTACGGACCCCCCGCCATTTTTCCAGTGAGTAGAAGAAGGGTGAGGCGCGGTCCAAATCTTCCAGGATCTAGATCCGCGACCTCACGTAAGCGCCTCGGGACCCAATGTGCTGCAGGTCCCTCAGCGCGCCCTTCTTCTCTTTGTACGCCTGCCACAGGGCCGGGTGTGCGACAGCACGGCCAAGGCGGGACTCCAAGTCAAGCACCTCCCTCTCAAGGCGCCCGATCTCGGCTTCCCGCCTCTTGGTCGACCCCTTCGCGTACTCCTGACAGAAGATGCGGATGTGAGTCTTGCCCACATCCCACCATAGCCTCAAGGTGGGGAAGCCCCCCTGCTTCCTTCTCCAGTCGGCCCAGAATCGACAGAACGAGTCCCGAAATCGCACGTCCTCCAGCAGCCGGTTGTTGAAGTGCCAGTACGCGGACCCCGCCCGCGTGCGTAGCGGAGTGAACTCCGCCCACACCAGGTGGTGGTCCGAGCACGGCACCAGCCGCATGGAGGCTGCCGAGATGCGGGAGACGTACGTCTGCGGAATTTAGAGGCGGTCGATTCGCGACCCCCCTCCTCCAGACCTCCATGTGAAGGCACTGGAGTCGGGATGGAGATTCTGCCAGACGTCCACCAAGTTAAGGGAGCTGATCAGTCCCCTCAACTTCTCCACCGACGCTTGGCCGCGCTGGGGACCGGAGCGATCCCCCACCTCGAGGGTACAGTTAAAATCCCCCCCGAGGATGATGCACTCGCCGCTATCGATGGAGCTCAAGAGAGCGGACACTTCTTCAAAGAAGCGCGCTTGCAACGCGCCGGGCCTGGGCGCGTACACGTTCACAAAGTGGAGCGGCACGCTACCCAGGCGAATGGCGAGGTGGAGCAAGCGGCCCGGCACTAGCTCCTTGACCCCCAAGATCTCCGGCTGAAAGGTCGGGGCCAACAAGATAGCCACCCCACTAGAAATAGGGGTGAGGTGACTCATGTAGACCCCACCCTGCCACTCCAGGAGCCAGGTGGCTTCGTCTCCCGGAACGGTGTGGTTTTCCTGCAGAAATCTCACCGTGTATCTCCCTTCCCCAAGGACTGAGAGATTGTGAAATCTGCGGTGAGACCCCCTGCTGCCATTGATGTTGAGGCTGGCTATGGTTATCTTCAAGTCAAAGGTACTTAAAACCCGTCACAAACACCTCACTGTGAGGAGGGAGTGGAAGTGCACCTGGCCCTCCACTCCCCCAGCAACCCATTGAGGAACACATTAAAACGGCGCCTCTCAACCAGTTTCATGCCCGCGCGCTTGCCCGCTATCTTAAGGGCAGCACGGACGGACTGGATGATCAGCGCCAGATTCGACCAACGGCCGAGGGCCAGCTGAACTTTATTGCGCCAGCCCCTGCAAACCGCGAGGAAATCGCGGAGTTCCGCCGTGGGGATGAGAGGAGATTGGGTGGGAGGCACGAGGGACTCCACCACCTCACTGGCGATGGAATCAAGATCATCCTCCGTGCCCCACACCGAATCCCCATCCTCCTCCGGGTCGTCACCGCCAGCGGCCGACACATCCACCACACACTGTGGGGCGGACGTCCCGGCCGCGCCAGCTGGTCCCGCCTCCGTCACGATCCCACCCCCAGGATCGATGGCGGAGGAGTCCTCTCTGGGTTTTACTGTGAAACTGGAGCCTGTGGGCGCCAGCAGCCCAGGAACCCCCTCCACCTCCGTCCCCAGGCCAATGAGTGGTCCAGGGGAGACAGAAGTTCCCGACTCCGGAAATCCAGCCGGAGCCGAGACTGGAGGCGGAGAGAGGAGGCCATCTCCCGCTCCGCCAGTACCCACAGGCCCAGCAGATGAGGCAGCATTCTCGGTTATAACCGGGTCGGGTGTCTCCTGGTTGGTGGTGGACTCTGGCTGGGAGGGCCGACCCTTTGGGTCCCTGCCCTCCCACCTACTCAGGGCACCCAACCCAGGGGCAGTGGCAGAATGGGCGGCGTCCCCAGGCTCCCCCACAACAAGCAGGGCTCCACTGGCTTCTCCTGGAGGGACCACACGTACAGGTGTCTCCCCCTCCACTCCATCCTGAGGAATAGGGAGCTCCTGCCCGGACTTTGCAGCCTTGATGTTGGTGGTGGTGGTAGGGGAAACCTGGGGACCTGAAACAGGAGACAGCTCCCCTCCAACAGATGGAACCTGCGCCTCAGGGCCCCTTGTCACCTCTGTGGAGGGGTGCCTTCTCTTTTTCCCCAGTTGGGTGCAGAGGCTCAGAGACCTCCATGTCATCAGAGGCCTCCGCCTCCGCACTCTCTTTTTTCTTATTCACCCTGGGCCTGAGCCCAGCCCTGGGGCAAGTTGACTCCCCGAGATCGGGGTTTGTGATGAGCTCAGACTCGGGTAGTGTCACGGTGTCCAGGGGACGCGCCTCTCGATGTTTATTCCTCCTCTGTGCCTTCCTTCCACTTGGACGGGCACCCTCCTCCCTGCTGGAGGCCATGAAAACCACAGCCTCCAGTACCGACTGAGCGGTGTCTGTTGGAGGTGTAGGGGGGGTGGGAGGAGGTGCAGCGGCGCCACCCTGGGCCGCTGAGTTGGAGTTGGCAGCCGGGAGGTTGGGGCAGTTCTTACGAACTTGCCCCACCCCCTTACAGACATGGCACCGCACCCCGTCCAAGGTCCAGAAGACGCGGTAGGCCGTCCCCTGGAACTCTGTATTGAAGTGGCCCTCTGTAACCTCCTCCCGCGCCAGCTGCATGAATAGCTGGCGGCGGAAGGAGTACACATGCCGGAGGCTGTTCTCCCGAAGACCGAGCGGGACTGGGGTGAGCCCCGTCTTTACCTCCCCCAGATGGTGCAGGTGGGGAAGGAGGAGCGCACCAGGAATGAAGGGAGGGATGTTGGATAAAATGACCCTTTGCGCAGTGGCCTCCAGGGGGTCCACTGGCAGAAAGGTCCCGCCCACGGTGAGCCCCTTGCTCAGAGCCAGGGACACCGCCTGCTCGGTCTTCAGGAAAAACACTGCCTTCCCGTACATTTTAGAGGCTGCAACAATAGCCGAAGGGCCGACAACCTCAGCCATTGCCTTTACGTATACCTCTATCGTCATGTTCGGGTGGACGTAACTCTTGACCCCATGCTTCGTTGTTAATAAAGCAAACGGTGACGGGGCAACAGGTGCAGCTGCAGCAGCCGCAGCAGCATATGTACGGGAAGGCCCCGCCACCGGCGAAGGAGGGCTTGCCATGGGGTCTAAGAGCCACGTCCACCCCCAAGAAGCAAAGCAATTTTACACAATTGAAACAAAACAAACAAACTTTAAACAAAGTGGAGTGGGAGTGCAGGAGGATAGGGGTAGGAAGGTAAAGGAAAAGGGGAGGTTAGGTGACTGAGGCGACTGAGTGGAGGAAGGGAGAGAAAGACTGAAAAGGATGTTTGATCCAACTGCCAGTTGGAGCACCTTTGTAACAATTAGTCCAAAACTGTTTGTTGTCTTCCAGTTGGGGGAGGCTTCTTCGCCTGGGATGGCTGGAGCCGCCCGGTACTCTCCTCTTCTGCTTTTAACAAGACAATCTTCACCTGGGCAACTCCAGCTGTCCCGAGCAGGCAGTTGGGGTGGGGAGGGAGCTCCCTGTGTGCAAGCACCAATACAAATACAGGGGCCCCCTACTGGATTTGGCAGCCCCACCCAAGTCTTCCGGCCTCATCTCCCTCCCCCAAACAGTCCAAATTTAAGAGTTCTTCAGCTGCCCTGACACCCACCTCTCCAAAGCAATTGCAGCCTTCCTTGATGGTTTCTCTCCACTCTGTAATCACCTCTCTCCAATTACTCCAGTCTCCTCTCCCCAGTTGCTGCAGCACAGGTGCAGCTGCTCCCCCTGATTGCTGGCAGTGTTCCAAATTGCCCAGCCAATCCCTGTGCTGTACCTGTCCTGGGAGTGTTTGATGGGACAGTGTAGAGGGAGCTTTACTCTGTATCCAATTCCGTGTTGTCCCTGCCCTGGGAGTGTTTGATGGGGACAGTGTAGAGGGAGCTTTACTCTGTATCTAACTCCGTGTTGTACCTGCCCTGGGAGTGTTTGATGGGACAGTGTAGAGGGAGCTTTACTCTGTATCTAACTCCGTGTTGTACCTGCCCTGGGAGTGTTTGATGGGGACAGTGTAGAGGGAGCTTTACTCTGTATCTAACTCCGTGTTGTACCTGCCCTGGGAGTGTTTGTCAGCAAGCTATCTGATGCTTCTCAGTCACTCCTGCTCAGAGAGATATCTGTAACAGTCTCCTGTCCAAAACGCCGTCTAAGCTGACACTCCAGTACATTACCAAGGGAGTGCAGCACATCTCGAGCTGCCAATTTTCAAATAAGACATTAAACTAAGGCCCTGTTTGCCCTCTCAGGTGAACATACAAGATACCACAGCACTATTTATAGAGCAAGTGAGTTCCCCCCAGTGTCCTGGGGCCAATATATATCCTCAAACAACATCATTAACCCAGATGATCTGGCCATTAGCACATTGCTGCCTGTGGGATCTTGCTGTGCACAAACTGTCTGCCTCGTGTCCTACATTACAACAGTGACTGCACTCTATTGGCTGTGTTGCACTTTCAGACGTCCCAAGGATAGTCAAGGTGCTATCTTTAATTCTTTCTTGCTCAGAGTTCCAGCTCCAACACTGTGAAAGATAACATGTTATTTGAATGCTCTGAACTCCTGAACTTTGACTCTGTGGGGATCAGCTTGTTTCTCAGGCCTTGTCTGACCTTCAGCTGCCCTGTTTTATTTCGAGAAGTGGATGTTCTGTATCCCCAGGTATTGGCTACTGTCCAGGCATCTCATTCCTCTCTAGCGAACCTGGCTCCCCTCTCCCCTCTCCCTATTACACCTCCCATCTCAGTTCAGGGGACAGGGTCACTGGAACCCCAGAAATACATTCTTTGCCTCCTGCAGTTCAAATCCCTCCATGGCCTCGCCCCCTCCCTATCTCTGTACTCTCCTCCAGCCCCACAACCCTCCGAGATCTCTGCGCTCCTCCAATTCTGGCCTCTTGAGCACCCCCGATTTTAATCGCTCCACCAATGGCGGCCGTGCCATCAGTTGCCTGGGCCCCAAGTTCTGGAATTCCCTCCCTACACCTCTCCGCCTCATTTTCATCCTTAAAGACACTCCTTAAAACCTACCTCAATGACCAAGCTTTTAGTCAGCTACTGATTATTTCCTCAAATGTCTCGGTGTCATATTTTGTTTGATAATGCTCCTGTGAAGCATCTTGGGACATTTCATTATGTTCAAGGCGCTCTATAAATCTAAGTTGTCGTTGGTGATCAGTAACTTAAAACGGGACTGAAAGTTGGGTGGAGAATCCTATATTTGTTCAAAGCACATCCTGCTGTCAGTTAAAAATAATATTCATGGTCGGGTTTTAATTTTATACCCAAGCCAGACTGTATTCTCTACCCCAGAGGGTTGTGGATGCCCCATTATTGAATAGATTTAAGACTGGGATAGATAGATTTTTGGTCTCGCAAGGAACCAAGGGATAAGGGGAGTGGGCAGGAAAGTGGAACTGAAGCCTAAGATCAGCCATGATCGTATTGAATACTTCTGCTCCGACTTCTTGTGTTCTTGTGACTCTGAGGCAAGACTGCTACCCACCGAGGCTGACTCCTGCGGTCAGAAGGCATTAATAGTCAATCACATTGCTGGGGGGCTGGAGTTAGACTGAGTAAGGACAGCAGATTTCCTTCACTAAAGGGCATGAATGAACCAGATGGGTTTTTACAATAAAAACTGTACCTGATGTGGAAACTGCGTTTTACAAAAATACACGAATCAACTCCAATTCCAAACCAGATTCATTCTCAAAATATGCTGGTGTATTCAAATTCCACTGCAGTGACCTCAGCCCATAATCCAGGCTGACACACCCAGTGCAGTAGTGAGGTACCGCCTTTCAGTTGAGACACGAAACTAAAGCCCCGTCTGTCCTGGCAGGTGGATGGAAAAGATCCAGGGCACAATTTCGAAGAAGAGCAGAGGAGATATCCCAGTGTCCTGGCCAATATTTATCCCTCAGTAAACATCACGAAATTCGATGATCTGGTCAGTATCACATTGCTGTTTGTGGGATCTTGCTGTGTGCAAATTGCCTGCCACATTTCTTACATTACAACTGTGACTAGAGTTTAAAATTACTCCATTGGCTGTGACATGTTTTAGGTAATGCTGAAATTAGGTACTATAGAAATGCAACTCTTCCTTCTCTATTATTTCCACTATTTCTCCAGGGTTTTCACTGGCTTCCCACTGAATCACTGGCAGGAGATCTTGACACATCCAGGACAAAGCAGCCTGCTTGAGCAGCACCCCATCCACCACCTTCAACATTCACTCCCTCCACCACAGACGCACAGTGGCAGCAGTGTGTACCATCTACAAGATGCACCAAAGCTCCTTAGACAGCACCTTCCAAACCCGCAACCTCTATCACCTGGGCCGGGGCAGCAGATGCATGGGAACACCACCACCTGCAAGTTCCCCTCCAAGTCACACACCATCCTGACTTGGAACTATATCGCCTTTCCTTCACTGTCACTGGATCAAAATCCTGGATCTCCCTTCCTAACAGCACTGTGGGTATACCTACCCCAAATGGACTGCAGCGGTTCAAGAAGGCAGCTCACCACCACCTTCTCAAGGGCAATTAGGGATGGGAAATGAAGGCTGGCCTGGCCAGTGACACCCACATCCCATGAATGAATTTTTAAAAAATAGTCTGTGGACTCAAGGCTATATTGTTTTCCAGAAGAACCTTGAAAATTATTTTTAACAGACAGTGGGATGTGTTTTGAACAAAAATAGGATTCTCCACCCAGGCTTTCCTTCCTGTTCAAGTTACTGAACCTCCAGATATCACCAACAACAACAATGTGTATTTAAACAGCGACTTTAACATACTAACGCATCCCAAGACGTTTCACAGGAGTGTTATCAAACAAAATTTGACACTGAGCCACATAAGGAGATATTAGGTCAGGGGGTGGAAGTGAGGTAGAGAGAATGAGAGGTGTAGGGAGGGTATTTCAGAGCTTGGGGCCCAGGCAATTGAAGGCATGGCCACTAGTGGCAGACCCATTAAAACCAGGGCCAGAATTAGATGAGGGCAGATATCTAGGAGGGTTGTAAGTCTTGAGGAGATTATAGATATAGGAAGGGGCGAGGCCACGGAGGGATTTGAAAACAAGGTTGAGATTTTTCAAATACAGTACAGAAGGAGGCTACTCGGCCCATCGTACCTGTACTGGCTTTTTGAAAGAGCTATCAAATTGGTCCCACTCCCTTGCTCTTTCCCCATAGCCCTGCAAATTCCCCTTTTTCCGTTCACTCTCGAACAAAGCCCTTGTAATCCTTGTGGATGATGGAACGAAATCATGGGCTTGACAGTAACCTGGCTAAGGGGTGATGACACCTTGCTCCTAACTGAAACCTCCCCACCTGCCTACACCTTTCACCACTTCCTCACCCAGACTGTCATGGTGGCCATGTGGCTCTGATCACCAAATCACACCTCGATCTGTCGTCCCCTTACTCCTTTGGCACTTTCTCCTCCTTTGAGCATCTCACCTTGTTCCACCCCTCCCACGTCTCAAACTCCTGGTTCACGACCTCCCACACGAACACCATGTCAATTTTAGAGGGACTTCTCATCATCAGTGATTTCAACCTCCATATCAACTCATCATGTTCTCTCTCCTCTGAGTTCACTGCCCTCTTATCCTCCCTTAATCTCACCCTCCATGTAAACTCTCCAATCCATACTCAAGGCCACCCCCCTTGACCTTGCCACCTCATACCCCCATAGTACCAATCATGGATAAGGCCATCTCTGATCATTTTGTTGCAGCCACCTGGTGTGATGTGGGTGCTTCTCACTGTTTAACTCCCCCCCCCGAGACAGCAAGTGTGTTTTGTTATTCGGGTTTAACCCCTTGGTCTTTTAATTGTCAAATAAACAGATAACGACAAGTTTTCTTGTAGATATTAAACAGAAAATCAATTGTTTATTGATCCACCTTATCCAGAAATTGTTGCAACCACATCTACTCATGCATTTGCTCACACACACACACACAGACACACACAAGAGACACATTGTCGTCAAACCTGCAGACAAGGATGGTGCTGTTGTTGTCTGACGTACTGACCTCTACCTTGCAGATGCTCAGCGCCAACTCTCAGACACTTCTTCCTACCTCCCCCTGGACCATGACCCCACCACCGAACATCAAGCTACTGTCCACAGAACTGTCACTGACCTCATCTCCTCTGGAGATCTTCCCTCTACAGCTTCCAACCTCATAGTCCCGCAACCCCGGACAGCCCGCTTCTACCTCCCTCCCAAAATCCACAAACGGGACTGTCCCGGCAGACCCATTGTGTCAGCCTGCTCCTGCCCCACTGAACTTATTTCTTCCTATCTTGACTCTATCTTTTCTCCGCTGGTCCAGTCTCTTCCCACCTACATCCGTGACTCTTCTGACACCCTACGTCATTTTGACAATTTCCAGTTTCCTGGCTCTAACTGCCTCCTCTTCACTATGGACGTCCAATCGCTCTACACCTCCATCCCCCACCAAGATGGTTTGAGGGCTCTCCGGTTCTTCCTTGAACAGAGGCCCAACCAGTCCCCATCCACCACCACCCTCCTCCGCCTGGCTGAACTTGTTCTCACAGTGAACAACTTCTCCTTCAACTCCACTCACTTCCTTCAAGTAAAAGGTGTCGCTATGGGTACCCGCATGGGTCCTAGTTATGCCTGTCTTTTTGTGGGATATGTTGAGCATTCTTTGTTCCAGTCCTACTCAGGCCCCCTCCCCCAACTCTTTTTCCAGGACATTGATGACTGTATCGGTGCCATTTCCTGCTCCCGCCCCAAACTGGAAAACTTCATCAACTTTGCTTCTAATTTCCACCCTTCTCTCACCTTTACATGGTCCATCTCCGATACATCCCTTCACTTCCTCAACTACCCTGTCTCCATCTCTGGGGATAGGCTGTCTACTAATATTCATTATAAGCCCACCGACTCCCACAGCTACCTCGACTACACTGCTTCACATCCTACCTCCTGTAAGGACTCCATTCCATTCTCCCAGTTTCTCCATCTCCGACACATCTGCTCTGATGATGCTACCTTCCACAACAGCGTTTCTGATATGTCTTCCTTTTTCCTCAACCGAGGATTTCCCCCTCACAGTGATTGACAGGGCCCACAACTGTGTCCGGCCCATCTTCCACACTTCTACCCTCACCCCTTCCCCTCCCTCCCAGAACCGTGACAGGGTTCCTCTTGTCCTCATTTTCCATCCCACCAGCCTCCACATCCAAAGGATCATCCTCCGCCATTTCCGCCACCTCCAGCGTGATGCCACTACCAAACGCATCGTCCCCTCTCCTCCCCATCTGCATTCCAAAGGGATTGTCCCCTTTGCAACACCCTGGTCTACTCCTCCATTACCCCCGACACCTTGTCCTCTTCCCACAGCACCTTCCCCTGCAATCGCAGGAGGTGTAATACCTGCCCATTTACCTCCTCTCTCCTCACTATCCCAGGCCTCAAACACTCCTTTCAGGTGAAGCAGCGATTTACTTGTAATTCTTTCAATTTAAGAAACTGTATTCGCTGCTCACAGTGTGGTCTCCTCTACATTGGGAAGACCAAATGCGGATTGGATGATCGCTTTGCGGAACATCTCCACTCAGTCCGCAAGCAGGACCCTGAGCTTCCGGTTGCTGGCCATTTCAACACTCCCCCCTGCTCTCATGCTCACATCTCTGTCCTGGGATTGCTGCAGTGTTCCAGTGAACATCAACGCAAGCTCGAGGAACAGCATCTCATCTACCGATTAGGCACACTACAGCCTGCCGGACTGAACACTGAGTTCAATAATTTCAGAGCATGCAGTGCCTTTTATAATTTTTTTCAAATTTTAGTTTTATTTTATTTTGTTTTAGAATTTTTTTTTACCATGTGCCTGCTTACTGCTTTTTCATGTTTGTGCTTTTGGCTAGGGCTGTGCATTATTCTGTCATTAACTCCCTCTCGACACTAACGCTTTGTCTTTCACTCCACCATTAGCTCACTCTCTTTGCCTATGCCCCATGACCTCCTTGTCAGTTAATATCTCCAGCTCTCTGCGCTATTAATCCCTTCTCTTTGGTTCTCTTTTCCCCCACCCCCGCTTTACTTGTTTTAAACCTATTACATTTCTAACCTTTGCCAGTTCTGATGAAAGGTCACTGATCTGAAACGTTAACTCTGTTTCTCTCTCCACGGATGCTGCCAGATCTGCTGAGTATTTCCGGCACTTTCTGTTTTTATTTCACATTTTCAGGATCTGCAGTATTTTGCTTTTAGAACATAGAACATAGAACATAGAACATACAGCACAGAACAGGCCCTTCGGCCCACAATGTTGTGCCGATCCTTTGTCCTCTGTCAAGGACAATTTAATCTATACCCCATCATTCTCCTTTATCCATATACCTATCCAAAAGCCTTTTGAAAGTCCCTAAAGTTTCTGACTCAACAACTTCCCCGGGCAAGGCATTCCATGCCTCGACCACTCTCTGGGTAAAGAACCTTCCCCTGACATCCCCCTTATATCTCCCACCCTTCACCTTGGTCTTCCTCTGGAGCGTCTACCCAGACTGAGCTGGGAGAAGATGACCTGATTTGGGAGTCTGGTATCTGACATCCGAATAATATGACCAGCGCATTGAAGCTGGATAATCATAGCCTGGGTGTTTGTGGTGCCTGTCTGTGAGAGGACACTGATGTTGGCGCATCGGTAGGATCTTCCACAGGCAATGCTGATGAAATGACTCCAGTACTTTGCCTCCTTTACGATGTCCATATTTCAGCCCCGTACTGTAAGGTAGGCATCACAACTACATGGTAAACCATGAGCTCAGTCAGTCAGGGCAGATGCACCAGAGGAGGACAAAAAAAGCACTTCAAGGATGTGTTGGAAGCCAACATGAAGAAATGCAAATTGACATCAACTCCTGGGAGACCATCGTCCTGGACCGAACCAGATGGAGGCAGAGTCTGTGGGAAGGATCCCAGTGTTTTGAGACCCAACGACGACAAAATGAAGAGGAAAAGCAAGTGTGGTGAAAAGAACAAGCCACGACCCGAACTAATAACACACGAATAGACATCATACATGACAACTAATGCCCCACGTGCCATAAAGTCTGTAGATCCTGAACCAGCCTCATTGGCCATCTATGGACTCATGGAAGACAATAATCCTCGCCTGCAAGGGATAGCCAATAACAGTAAGAATAACAGGGTATTACAATGTAGTTACAACCCCAACTGCAATGATAGGAGACACCTGGAAAGATCTTTCATTGGATAAATGCAGTCCATGTATCCTAGTAATGACAGGCTGAAGCAGTGGCTTTTAAAGGGACAGGCTTGGGCTGATAAATGGTCAGTAACATTTGCACCACACAAGTGCCAGGCAATGACCGTCTCCAACAAGAGAGAATCTAACCATCTCCCCTTGATATTCAGTAGCATTACCATCACTGAATCCCCCACTATCAACATCCTAGGGGCTACCATTGACCAGAAACTGAACTGGAGTAGCCATATAAATACCGTGGCTACAAGAGCAGGTCAGAGGCTAGGAATCCTGCAGCAAGTAACTCACCTCCCGACTCCCCAAAGCCTGTCCACCATCTACAAGGTACAAGTCAGGAGTGTGATGGAATACTCTCCACTTGCCTGGATGGGTGCAGCTCCAACAACACTCAAGAAGCTCGACACCATCCAGGACAAAGCAGCCTGCTTGATTGGCACCCCATCCACAAACATTCACTCCCGCCACCACCGACACACAGTGGCAGCAGTGTGTACCATCTACAAGATGCACTGCAGCAACTCACCAAGGCTCCTTCGACAGCACATTCCAAACCTGTGACCTCTCCCACCTAGAAAGACAAGGACAGAAGATGCATGGGAACACCACCACCTGCAAGTTCCCCTCCAAGTCACACACCATCCTGACTTGGAACTATATCACCGTTCCTTCACTGTCGCTGGGTCAAAATCCTGGAACTCCCTTCCTAACAGCACTGTGCGTGTACCTACCCCACATGGACTGCAGCGGTTCAAGAAGGCAGCTCAACACCACCTTCTCAAGGGCAATTAGGGATGGGCAATAAATGCTGGCCTGGCCAGCGATGTCAACATCCCAAGGACAAATGAATCGGCCTCAAAACTTCCTGCAGTGTTTTACTTCTGCTCCTTCCAGCTCCCCAAAAACACAGCAGATTGCTTCTAGCCCTGCACCCATTAAATCCCCACTCCATATTACTCATCCCTTCACCCCATTCCCCACATCCCCTTCCCCCCACTCTCCCACGACCTACATGAAACACATCTGATCTGCTTTGCCGACTGTCGTTAGCTTGATCTATGTAACTGAGGTCCCCCCACCCAGTGATTCCACCTCCTGGCTCATGGAAGGGACAGTGGTCTGACTGCACTAGGCTGATACGTGGGGGTCAGCAATTGACCAGGACCCAGAGTGACCCGCCCCCAGGTTGAGCTGCTTCCAGGTTCCCGTAGGCTGGCCCAGTGATCTGACTGCCCACTTGACCTACAGTCACTCTCCATCTTTATCAGCTGCAGTGAGGGGCCCAGCAACCCCATGGACCCATCAGCAGCTGCTGAGTGGAATCTGGTACTGCATTCAAATGGCCAGCGGGTGGCAGCAGAGGCCAACACTGTGAACGGTTTCTCTGAAATGCAGAAACTGAACTGGAGCAGCCATATAAATACCGTGGCTGCAAGAGCAGGTCAGAGGCTAGGAATCCTGAGGCGAGTAACTCACCTCCTGACTCCCCAAAGCCTGTCCACCATCTACAAGGTACAAGTCAGGAGTGTGATGGAATACTCTCCATTTGCCTGGATGGGTGCAGCTCCAACAACACTCAAGAAGCTCGACACCATCCAGGACAAAGCAGCCCGTTTGATTGTCACCCCATTCACAAACATTCACTCCCTCCACCACCGACGCACAGTGGCAGCAGTGTGTACCATCTACAAGATGCACTGCAGCAATGCAACAAGGCTCCTTAGACAGCACCTTCCAAACCCGTGACCTCTACCAACTAGAAGGACAAGGGCAGCAAATACATGGGAACACCACCACCTGCAAGTTCCCCTCCAAGTCACACACCATCCTGACTTGGAACTATATCGCCGTTCCTTCACTGTCGCTGGGTCAAAATCCTGGAACTCCCTTCCTAACAGCACTGTGGGTGTACCTACCCCACATGGACTGCAGCGGTTCAAGAAGGCAGCTCACAACCACCTTCTCAAGGGCAATTAGGGATGGGCAATAAATGCTGGCCTGGCCAGCGACGCCCACATCCCATGAATGAATAAAAAAATCAGATTAAGAGTGAGGGAGTGAGTCAATGAGAGGATGAGTTCGTGTCAGGGAACGTAGGAGTGAGAATGTGTCAGGTGGTTTTCATTCATTCAAGCCAGCATTCACTGTCCATTCCTAATTGCCCCACATGGTGCTGGTGAGCTGCCTTATTAGCAACTGAGTGACCATTTCAGAGGACAGTTAAGAGTCATAGAATCATAGAATATTTATAGCACAGAAAGAGGCCATTTAGCCCATCAAGTCCACGCTGGCTCTCTGCAAGAGCCATTTAGTTAGTCCCACTCCCCGCCTTTTACCTGTAGCCCTGCAAAGTTTTTCTCTTCAGATAATTATCCAGTTCTCCTTTGAAAGCCTGGATTGAATTTGCCTCCAGCACACTCTCAGGCAGTGAATTCCAGACCCTAACCACTCGCTGCTTAACAAGGTTTTTCCTCATGTTATCACGGCTTCTTTTGCTAATCACCTGAAATCAGTGTCCTCTGAATCTTGATCCTTCTGCCAACTTACAGAATCATAGAATCATTACAGAGGAAGCCCATTCAACCCTTTGTGTCTCTGCTGTCCCTACTAAGGAGCAATTCACATACTACCACACCTCCACACCCTCCACCTTCCTCCTCTTCAGATATTTAGAATATTTTGAAAATGTAGAAAAATTTACGGCACAGAAGGAGACCATTCTGCCCATTGTGTCTGTGCTGGCTGAAAAACGAACCACCCAGTCTAATCCCATTTCCAGCACTTGGTCCATATCCTTGAAGGTTACGGCACTTGAGGTGCATATCCAGACACCTTTTGAATGACTTGAGGATTTATGCCTCTACAAACCGTTCAGGCAGTGAGTTCCAGACCCCTGCTACCCTCTGGATGAAAAACCTTTTCCTCATCTCCCCTCTAATCTTTCTACCAATCACTTTAATCCTATGCCCCCTTGTCACTCCTAAGGTGAATAGACCCTTCACCTCCACTCAATCCAGGCCCCTCAACATTTTGTACATTTCAATCAGATCTCCCCTCAGCCTTCTCTGTTCCAAGGAGAACAACCCCAGCCTATCCAATCTTTCCTCATAGCTGCATTTTTCCAGTCCCGGCAACATCCTCGTAAATCTCCTCTGTACCCTGTCTAGTGCAATAACATTCTTTCTGTAATGAGGTGACCAGAACTGTACACCGTACTCAAGGTGTAGCCTAACCAATGAGTTATACAGTTCCAGCATAACCTCCCTGCTCGTATGTTCTATACCTCAGCTAATAAAGGAAAGGATTCCATATGCCTTCTTAACCACCTTATCGACCTGTCCTGCTACCTTCAGGGACCTGTGGACATTCACTCCAAGGTCCCTCACTTCCTCTACATGTCTCAGTATTTTCCGATTGATCCTGTATTCCTTTGCCTTGTTTGACCTCCCCAGATGCATCACCTCACACTTCTCCAGGTTGAATTCCATTTGCCACTTTTCTGCCCATCTGACCAGACCATCAATGTCTTCCTGCAGCCTACAGCTATCCTCCTCGCTATCTACCACACGGCCAATCTTTGTGTTATCTGCAAACTTCTTGATCATGCCCCGTACATTTACGTCTAAATCATTAATATACACCACAAAAAGCAGGGGACCCAGTACTGAGCCCTGCAGAACAGGCTTGGGTAGTTACTGGCTTCGGTCACAGACATGTTAGTATTCTCACACACACATCCACAAGAAGACATGTATTGAAATCTTTTCTCTTTTTGATTGGGATCAATTTGATTTCCCACTTCCAATTTCTCATTTGTCTGTGGGTCCAATCCAGATGCTAGCCCCCAAATCTCTGTTACGACCAAGTGAGGAAGGGGTCTCAGGCTCCCCTCTGGCCCCTTTTCCTGGTTTGGCCATAACACAGTGTTTTTAGCTTCACCACAGTGAGTCCTTGCTCACTGCTCTCTAATTGTAATTGTACATGAACAGACTTCCTCAGGTTTAAACAAGAAACGTGTAAGTTTGTTAGCCTTAACACTCGAACTCATTTAAAGTTTCTAAAAATACGCAATGCAATTCATTAGCATGCAAACACGATAAACACACACTCAAATAGGTACAGAGGTGGAGAAAGAATAAAGCCGATGGGGGAGGGTTGGTGTAGTAAATGGAATTCAGTTATTGTCTTTGGTTTGGATGTAAAGACCTTGATTGGAGTTAAGTCTTGCAGTTCTCATTGGGGCCCAGTGCACACTTTCAAACTTGTTTTGCTGGTAGCAGAGGGCTGAAGAATTCCTCTTAAGCTGTTTCCGTGGGTCCCTGGAACTTTGCTGGAGAGGGAGATAGAGAGAGAGGGGGTTCTTTATTCTTGAAGTTCAATTGCAGTCTGCCCCATACCTTTCTGTGAGGCAGAATTCAATCAATTCCCAGGTCGGCCAGCAGGTTAGTCATGTGACCAGCCTCTTTGTTTAAAACAGCATCGCCTGCGAGTGTTATTGATTCTTCAAAGCTTACTAGACACACTCGGTGGGGGGCAGGGGTGGAGGTTGGAGTGCTGGCTCTTACACACACAAGATGTGGATCACACTGAGCAGGTCTGGCAGCATCTGTGGAGAGAGAAGCAGAGTTAATGTTTCAAGTCTGAAACATCAGAACTGATGATAGGTCACTGACCTGAAAGGTTAACTCTGCTTCTCTCTTCACAGATGCTGCCAGATCTGCTGAGTATTTCTAGCATTTTTGTTTTTATTTCAGATTTCCAGCATCTGCAGTACTTTTTTAACTTAATTAAGATGTGGATCATTGTGTTGCCCAGCCCAGTCTTGCTAATTGAATCAGAGAGCACTTCATTGTCTCTCTATTCAACTATCTCTCAGAATGCAAATGTGCAGCCATGTTTTCAGCTGTTTCAGCTCTGTGGTCTTTTTGAACAAGTTATGTTCAATGTCTAGTAATTGTTCACATAGCTTTCCATCCGACAAAATTGATATGTTTCCATTTTGGGCAGGTGTGGTTTTGTCACAAGAGGTACAACATTGCAGTCCTCCAATCCTCCAGCACCACACCCGCATCCAGTAAGGACTGGAAAATGATGGTCAGAGCATCCTTTATTTCCTCCCTGGTTCTTTTAACAGCCTGGGGTACATTTCATCCGGCCCTGGTGTTTTATCCACTTTCAAGGATGCTAATCCCATTAATACTTCCTCTCTCCCTATGTTTAACACATCCAATACTTCACACTCCTCCTCCCTAACTACAATGTTGGCATTGCCCCCTCCCCCCTTTTTTGTGAAGACAGAGACAAAGTATTCATTATGAACCGTACCCACTTGAGCAGTTTCTTTCTATCTACTCTGTCCAGACCCCTCACGATTTTGAGGACCTCTATCAAATCACCTCTTAATCTTCTCTTCTCCAAAGAGAGAAACCCCAACTTCTCCAACTTTTACATGTAACTGAAGTCTCTCATCCCCATAAACATTCTCATAAGTCTTATCTGCACTCTTTCCAATGCCTTCACAACCTTCCTAAAGTGCAGTGCTCAGAATTGGAAACAACATTCATTTGAGGTTAAACCTGTGTTTATAAAAGCTCACAATAACTTCCTTGCTTTTGTACTCTATGCCTCTATTTATAAAGTCCAGGATCCTGTATGCTTGGCCTCGCCCTCCTCCTGAAGTCCCAGCATCACAGATGCCAGTCTTCAGCTAATTCGATTCACTCCACGTGATATCAAGAAACGGCTGAAGGCACTGGATACTGTAAAGGCTATGGGGCCTGACAACATTCCGGCAATAGTACTGAAGACTTGTGCTCCAGAACTAGCTGTGCCCCCTAGCCAAGCTGTTCCAGTACAGCTGCAACACTGGCATCTACCGATAATGTGGAAAATTGCCCAGGTATGTCCTGTTCACAAAAAGCAGGACAAGTCCAACCCAGCCAGTTATCTCCCCATCAGTCTACTCTCAATCATCAGTAAAGTGATGGAAGGGGTCGCCGACCTCTTGCTATCAAGTGGTGCTTGCACAACAAAAACGTGCTCACTGATGCTCAGTTTGGGTTCCGCCAGGACCACTCAGCTCCTGACCTCATTACAGCTTTGGTCCAAACATGTACAAAAGAGCTGAACTCAAGAGGTGAGGTGAGAGTGACTTCCCTGGATACCAAGGCAGCATTTGCCCAAGTGTGGCGTCAAGGAGCCCCAGTAAAATTGAAGTTAATGGGAATAAGGGGGAAAATTCTCCGCTGGTTGGAGTCATACCTAGCACAAAGGAAGATGGCTGTGGTTTTTGGTGGCCAATCATCTCAGTCCCAGGACAACACTGCAGGAGTTCCTCAGGGTAATGTCCTAGGCCCAACCATCTTCAGCTACTTCATCAATGACCTTCCTTCAATCATAAGGTCAGAAGTGGGGATGTTCGCTGATGATTGCACAATATTCAGCACCATTTGTGACCCCTCAGATACTGAAGCAGTCCGTGTGGAAATGCAGCAAGACCTGGAAAATATCCAGGCTTCGGCTGATAAGTGGCAAGTAACATTCACACCACACAAGTACCAGACAATGACCATCTCCAACAAGAGAGAATCTAACCATCTCCCCTTGACATTCAATGGCATCACCATCACTGAATCCCCCACTATCAACATCCTCGGGGTCACCATTGACCAGAAACTGAACTGGAGTAGCCATATAAATATCATGGCTACAAGAGCAGGTTAGAGGCTAGGAATCCTGTGGTGAGTAACTCACCTCCCGACTCGCCAAAGCCTGTCTACCATTGACAAGGTAGAAGTAGGAGTGTGATGGAATACTCTGCACTTGCCTGGATGGGTGCAGCTCCAACAACACTCAAGAAGTTTGACACCATCCAGGACAAAGCAGCCCCCTTGATTGGCACCCCATCCACCAGAGATCAGTGCTGGGGCCTCAACTTTTTACAATTTATATAAATGACTTGGATGAAGAGACTGAAGGTATGGTTGCTAAATTTGCTGATGACACAAAGATAGGTAGGAAAGTAAGTTGTGAAGAGGACATAAGGAGGTTA
The DNA here is from genome assembly GCF_036365525.1 of Heterodontus francisci. Classification (NCBI taxonomy): domain Eukaryota; kingdom Metazoa; phylum Chordata; class Chondrichthyes; order Heterodontiformes; family Heterodontidae; genus Heterodontus; species Heterodontus francisci. Next base: position 9,954,890 of record NC_090371.1, read on the forward strand.
CAAAGGGATAGAGATAGGTTAAGTGAGTGGGCAAAGATCTGGCAAATGGAGTATAATGTGGGAAAATGTAAAATTGTTGATTTTGTCAGGAAGAATAAAAAAAGAAGTATATTATCTAAACGGTGAGAGATTGCAGAGCTCTGAGATACAGAGGGATCTGTGTGCATGATTAGCAAAAAGTATGCAGGTACAGCAAGTAATTAGGAAAGCTAATAGAATGTTATTGTTTATTGCGAGGGGAATTGAATATAAAAGTAGGGAGGTTATGTTTCAGCTATACAGGACATTGGTGAGACCACATCTGGAGTACTGTGTACAGTACTGGTCTCCTTATTTAAGAAAGGTTGTAAATGTGCTGGAAGCAGTTCAGAGAAGGTTTACTAGACTAATACCTGAATGGGTGGGTTGTCTTATGAGGAAAGGTTGGACAGGCTAGGCTTGTATCTGCTGGAGTTTAGAAGAGTAAGAGGTGATTTAATTGAAACATATAAGATGCTGAGGGGTCTTGACAGGGTGGATGTGGAAAGGATGTTTCCCCTTGTGGGAGAATCTAGAACCAGGGGTCACTGTTTAAAAATAAGGGGTCGCCCATTTAAGACAGAGATGAGGAGAATTCTTTTCTCTCAGAGGGTCGTGAGTCTTTGGAACTCTCTTCCTCAAAAGGCAGTGGAAGCAGAGTCTTTGAATATTTTTAAGGCAGAGGTAGATAGATTCTTGATAAGCAAGCGGGTGGAAGGTTATTGGGGGTAGGTGGGAATGTGGAGTTGAGGTTACAATCAGATCAGCCATGATCTTATTGAATGGTGGAGTAGGCTCGAGGGGCAAAGTGTCCCTCTCCTGCTCCTAATTTGTATGTTTGTATCTTCATCTTCAACATTCATTCCCTCCACCACCGACGCACAGTGGCAGCAGTGTGTTCCATCTACAAGATGCACTGCAGCAACTCACCAAGGCTCCTTAGACAGCACCTTCCAAACCCGCGACCTCTACCAACTAGATAGACAAGGGCAACAAATACATGGGAACACCACCACCTGCAAGTTCCCCTCCAAGTCACACACCATCCTGACTTGGAACTATATCGCCGTTCCTTCACTGTCGCTGGGTCAAAACCCTGGAACTCCCTTCCTAACAGCACTGTGGGTGTACCTGCACCCCAAGGACTGCAGCAGTTCAAGAAGGCAGCTCACCACCACCTTCTCAAGGGCAATTAGAGATGGGCAATAAATGTTGTCCTAACCAGCGATACCCACATCCCATGAAACTGACTTTTAAAAAGCTTTATTAACCGCTTTCTAAACTGCCTTGCAACCTTCAATCATTCGTGCACATATACCCCAGATTTTGTAGATTTCTATCCTGTAAGATTATTGAATTCTGAATCGATATTGCAGTCATCTTACATATAATACTCATCCATCTAGAACTAATTACTAAGGATCTGAGAGGTGGATCTGTGAAAGGGACTGAGTGAGAGGATAAAGGTCAACATCAAACCATAGAAAAATTTGAACATTAGACATGCCAAAGTAAAGAAGGATCCCAAGATTCTGAGGCAGTTTCCTTGCTGCGTCGAATGGAGGCTAAAATCTATGGATAGCCGTGGCCTTTGTCAGGAGAGTAACCTGGAATGGTTTAAACTGTTTTCTACTCCTTGTGACTTGAATAAATTTAAATACATCCATCTACTAGTAGATTGGTAGGGGAGTTGGCTGGGATAGCAGGTGACAGCGACTGCTCAGTCAACCTTGTTTGGCAGGATGGTATAAAGTGAGGTGACCATCACGTGGAGTGGATAGAACAGGACGGAGTGAGGAGATGACGGGGTGGGGTCAGGATGGGTAGGGGACAGGACGGGGTGAATACAGGACGGGCAGGGGACAGGACGGGGAAGGAACAGGATGGGGAGAGGACAGGAAGGAGTGCGGAAAGAAATGGAGGGAGGACAGGATGGGGAAAGAACAAGACGGATTGAGGACAGGATGGAGTGAGGACAGGACATAGAGAGGAAAGGGTAGTACGGAGGACAACATCCGATGAAAACAATGCAGGGCAGAGGCTGGAAACAGGTTGGAAACTGTTCCACAAATGGGTATTTGGGCTGACTTGGTTAAATGGGGAAAGAGTGAGTTGTTTACCTGAAATTTAATCAGATAAAGAATATTTAGTGAGTGCCCTGCCGCACTCAGTTCAACTGCCGCTGAAAGCCTCCTCCATGCCTTTGCTGCAACTGCACTTGTCTATTCGAACACACTCCTGCCTACATTCGTATCTTCAATCCTCCATAAACTTCAGCTCATCCAAAACTCCTGCCCAGATCCCAAATCACACGCAATCCCGTTCCCCTATTGATCCCAACTCACACTTGGTCCCGTTCCCCTATCAATTCCAACTCACACTCGGTCCCGTTCCCCTATCAATTCCAACTCACACTTGGTCCCGTTCCCCTGTCGATCCCAACTCACACTCGGCCCCGTTCCCCCATCGATCCCAACTCACACTTGGTCCCGTTCCCCTAACGATCCCAACTCACACTCAGTCCCGTTCCCCTATCGATCCCAACTCACACTCGGTCCCGTTCCCCTATCAATTCCAACTCACACTTGGTCCCGTTCCCCCATCGATCCCAACTCACACTCGGTCCCGTTCCCCTATCAATTCCAACTCACACTTGGTCCCGTTCCCCTATCGATCCCAACTCACACTCAGTCCCGTTCCCCCATCGATCCCAACTCACACTCGGTCCCGTTCCCCTATCAATTCCAACTCACACTTGGTCCCGTTCCCCTAACGATCCCAACTCACACTCAGTCCCGTTCCCCTATCGATCCCAACTCACACTCAGTCCCGTTCCCCCATCGATCCTAACTCACCCTTGGTCCCGTTCCCCTATCGATCCCAACTCACACTCCATCCCGTTCCCCTATCGATCCCAACTCACCCTTGGTCCCGTTCCCCTATCGATCCCAACTCACACTCAGTCCCGTTCCCCTATCAATCCCAACTCATACTCAATCCTGTTCCCCTATCAATCCCAACTCACACTCGGTCCCGTTCCCCTATTGATCCCAACTCACACTCAGTCCCGTTCCCCTAACGATCCCAACTCACTGTCGGTCCCATTCCCCCATCGATCCCAATTCACACTCGGTCCCGTTCCCCTATCAATTCCAACTCACACTTGGTCCCGTTCCCCTAACGATCCCAACTCACACTCAGTCCCGTTCCCCTATCGATCCCAACTCACACTCGGTCCCGTTCCCCTATCGATCCCAACTCACACTCGGTCCCGTTCCCCTATCGATCCCAACTCACACTCGGTCCCGTTCCCCTATCAATTCCAACTCACACTCAGTCCCGTTCCCCTAACGATCCCAACTCACACTCAGTCCCGTTCCCCTATCGATCCCAACTCACACTCGGTCCCGTTCCCCTATCAATTCCAACTCACACTTGGTCCCGTTCCCCTAACGATCCCAACTCACACTCAGTCCCGTTCCCCTATCGATCCCAACTCACACTCGGTCCCGTTCCCCTATCAATTCCAACTCACACTTGGTCCCGTTCCCCCATCGATCCCAACTCACACTCGGTCCCGTTCCCCTATCAATTCCAACTCACACTTGGTCCCGTTCCCCTAACGATCCCAACTCACACTCAGTCCCGTTCCCCTATCGATCCCAACTCACACTCGGTCCCGTTCCCCCATCGATCCTAACTCACCCTTGGTCCCGTTCCCCTATCGATCCCAACTCACACTCCATCCCGTTCCCCTATCGATCCCAACTCACCCTTGGTCCCGTTCCCCTATCGATCCCAACTCACACTCAGTCCCGTTCCCCTATCAATCCCAACTCATACTCAATCCTGTTCCCCTATCAATCCCAACTCACACTCGGTCCCGTTCCCCTATTGATCCCAACTCACACTCAGTCCCGTTCCCCTAACGATCCCAACTCACTGTCGGTCCCATTCCCCTATCGATCCCAATTCACACTCGGTCCCGTTCCCCTATCGATCCCAATTCACACTCGGTCCCGTTCCCCTATCGATCCCAATTCACACTCGGTCCCGTTCCCCTATCGATCCCAGCTCACACAGTCCCATTCCCCTATCGATCCCAACTCACGGTCGGTCCCGTTCCTCTATCCATCCCAACTCACACTCAGTCCCGTTCCCCTATCGATCCCAATTCACTCTCGGTCCCATTCCCCTATCGATCCCAATTCACACTCGGTCCCGTTCCCCTATCGATCCCAGCTCACACAGTCCCATTCCCCTATCGATCCCAACTCACGCTTGGTCCCGTTCCTCTATCCATCCCAACTCACACTCAGTCCCGTTCCCCTATTGATCCCAACTCAGACTCAGTCTCGTTCCCCTACCGATCCCAACTCGCACTTAGTCCCGTGCCCCAATCAATCCCAACTCACACAGTCCCGTTCCCCTATCGATCCCAACTCACACTCAGTCCCATTCCGCTATCGATCCCAACTCACACTCAGTCTCATTCCCCTATCGATCCGAACTCACACTCAGTCCTGTTCCCCTATCGATCCCAACTCACACTCGGTCCCGTTCCCCCATCGATCCTAACTCACACTCGGTCCTGTTCCCCTATCGATCCCAACTCACACTCGGTCCCGTTCCCCTATCAATCCCAACTCAAACTCAGTCCCGTTCCCCTATCGATCCCAACTCACACTCAGTCCCGTTCCCCTATCGATCCCAACTCACACTCAGTCCCGTTCCCCTATCGATCCCAATTCGCACTCAGTCCTGTTCCCCAATCGAGCCCAACTCACACTCAGTCCCGTTCCCCTATTGATCCCAACTCACACTCGGTCCCGTTCCCCTATCAATTCCAACTCACGCTTGGTCCCGTTCCCCTAACGGTCCCAACTCACACTCAGTCCAGTTCCCCTGTCGATTCCAAATCACACTCAGTCCCATTCCCCTATCGATCCCAACTCACGGTCGGTCCCGTTCCTCTATCCATCCCAACTCACACTCGGTCCCGTTCCCCTATCAATCCCAATTCACACTCGGTCCCGTTCCCCTATCGATCCCAATTCACACTCGGTCCCGTTCCCCTATCGATCCCAGCTCACACTCAGTCCCATTCCCCTATCGATCCCAACTCACACTCGGTCCCGTTCCTCTATCCATCCCAACTCACACTCGGTCCCGTTCCCCTATCGATCCCAATTCACACTCGGTCCCGTTCCCCTATCGATCCCAACTCACACTCGGTCCCGTTCCTCTATCCATCCCAACTCACACTCAGTCCCATTCCCCTATCTATCCCAACTCACGGTCGGTCCCGTTCCTCTATCCATCCCAACTCACACTCGGTCCCGTTTCCCTATCGATCCCAGCTCACACTCAGTCCCATTCCCCTATCGATCCCAACTCACGGTCGGTCCCGTTCCTCTATCCATCCCAACTCACACTCGGTCCCGTTCCCCTATCAATCCCAATTCACACTCGGTCCCGTTCCCCTATCGATCCCAATTCACACTCGGTCCCGTTCCCCTATCGATCCCAGCTCACACTCAGTCCCATTCCCCTATCGATCCCAACTCACACTCGGTCCTGTTCCTCTATCCATCCCAACTCACACTCGGTCCCGTTCCCCTATCGATCCCAATTCACACTCGGTCCCGTTCCCCTATCGATCCCAACTCACACTCGGTCCCGTTCCTCTATCCATCCCAACTCACACTCAGTCCCATTCCCCTATCTATCCCAACTCACGGTCGGTCCCGTTCCTCTATCCATCCCAACTCACACTCGGTCCCGTTCCTCTATCCATCCCAACTCACACTCGGTCCCGTTCCCCTATCGATCCCAATTCACACTCGGTCCCGTTCCCCTATCGATCCCAACTCACACTCGGTCCCGTTCCTCTATCCATCCCAACTCACACTCAGTCCCATTCCCCTATCTATCCCAACTCACGGTCGGTCCCGTTCCTCTATCCATCCCAACTCACACTCAGTCCCATTCCCCTATCTATCCCAACTCACGGTCGGTCCCGTTCCTCTATCCATCCCAACTCACACTCGGTCCCGTTTCCCTATCGATCCCAGCTCACACTCAGTCCCATTCCCCTATCGATCCCAACTCACGGTCGGTCCCGTTCCTCTATCCATCCCAACTCACGCTCAGTCCCGTTCCCCTATCGATCCCAACTCACACTCAGTATCGTTCCCCTATCGATCCCAACTCACACTTAGTCCCATTCCGCTATCGATCCCAACTCACACTCAGTCTCATTCCCCTATCAATCCCAACTCACACTCAATCCTGTTCCCCTATCGATCCCAACTCACACTCGGTCCCGTTCCCCTATCGATCCCAACTCACACTCGGTCCCGTTCCCCCATCGATCCTAACTCACACTCGGTCCCGTTCCCCTTTCGATCCCAACTCACACTCGGTCCCGTTCCCCCATCGATCCTAACTCACACTCGGTCCCGTTCCCCTTTCGATCCCAACTCACACTCGGTCCCGTTCCCCCATCGATCCTAACTCACACTCGGTCCCGTTCCCCTATCGATCCCAACACACACTCAGTCCCGTTCCCCTATCGATCCCAACTCACACTCAGTCCCGTTCCCCAATCGATCCCAACTCACACTCAGTCCAGTTCCCCTATCGATCCCAACTCACACTCAGTCCCGTTCCCCTATCGATCCCAACTCACACTCAGTCCCGTTCCCCAATCGATCCCAACTCACACTCAGTCCAGTTCCCCTATCGATCCCAACTCACACTCAGTCCAGTTCCCCTATCGATCCCAATTCGCACTCAGTCTCGTTCCCCTATCGATCCTAACTCACACTGAGTTTCGTTCCCCGATCGATCCTAACTCACACTCAGTCCAGTTCCCCTGTCGATCCTAACTCACACTCAGTCTCGTTCCCCGATCGATCCTAACTCACACTCAGTCCCGTTCCCCTATCGATCCCAACTCACACTCAGTCCCATTCCCCTATCGATCCTAACTCACACTCAGTCTCGTTCCCCGATCGATCCTAACTCACACTCAGTCCAGTTCCCCTATCGATCCTAACTCACACTCAGTCCAGTTCCCCTGTCGATCCTAACTCACACTCAGTCTTGTTCCCCGATCGATCCTAACTCACACTCAGTCCAGTTCCCCTATCGATCCTAACTCACACTCAGTCCAGTTCCCCTGTCGATCCTAACTCACACTCAGTCTCGTTCCCCGATCGATCCTAACTCACACTCAGTCCAGTTCCCCTGTCGATCCTAACTCACACTCAGTCTCGTTCCCCGATCGATCCTAACTCACAGTCAGTCCCGTTCCCCTGTCACCCCTGTGCTCGCTGGCCCACATTTGCTCCCAGTCCAGCAACATCTCAATTTTAAAATCCTCTCCAATCCGTCCACGGTCTATCCCCTCCCTATCTCCCTAACCTCCTTCAGCCCCACAAGCAATGTTCTTTCTAAGCTGTGCAGCCATGCAGCAACCCGGATGTTCCCCTGCAGGCCACACAAAAGCCACCCACTTTAAGTTACCATGTGTGCAAGGCCACCCAAGCAAATTTAAAGGGGCCGCGCACTTAAATAGATTTCCCGCGTACTCCAATAAAAAAATGAGAGAGTATGTTTCCTGCCACCTCCGAGATATCCTCTAATTCTGTCCTCCTGAGCATTTCTGATTTTCATCACTCCACCATTGGTGGCTGTGCTTTCAGTTGCCTCGGCCCCAAGCTCTGGAATACCCTCCCTAAAACTCCTCTCTCGCTTTCCTCCTTTAAGACACTCCTTAAAACCTACCTCTTTGACCAAGCTTTCAGTCATCTGACCTAATATCTCTTTAGAAATATAGAAAATCTACAGCACTGAAAGAGGCCATTTGTCCCATCGTGTTTTGTGCCTCGAAGACACTCAGTTCTATTCTAGAAGGCAGTTCACCACCACCTTCTCAAGGGCAATTAGGGACGGGCAATAAATGCTGGCCTGGCCAGCGACGCCCACATCCTGTGAATGAATTTTTTAAAAATCACTAAAACAGATTATCTGGTCATTATCACATTGCTGTCAGTGGGATATTGCCATGTGTAAATTGGCTGTTGTGTTTCTCACATTACAACAGTAAATACACTTCAAAAATACGTCATTGGTTGTAAAGCATTTTCTTTGTTTCTTTTCCGATCTTGAAGAGCTGCTTTGTTGCTTGCCGAGTGTTAGGGTAGGGAACATTCCAGAAAGACTGGCAATGACTATGAAGAAGGGGGAACACAGTCAGCCCTCGTGATCCTTGTGGGAGTCAACAATACAGGAAAGTTCTACGAAAGGGATTCTGGAGTCTAGGGAGTAAGTTTAGGAGCAGGATTTTGGGTGGTAACATCTGTCATAGAGTTATACAGCACAGAATCAGGCTCTTCGGCCCATCGTGTCTGTGCCGGCCATCAAGCACCTATCTATTCTATTCCCATTTCCCAGCACTTGGCCCGTAACCCTGTATAATATGCTGTATCAAGTGCTCATCTAAATACTTCTTAAATGTTGTGAGGGTTCCTGCCTCTACCACCTCTTCAGGCAGTGTGTTCCAGACTTTCACAGACAGCCACATGCTAGAATGGAAAGGCTAGGGAGATCACAGAGTTCAACACATAGATTCATACAATCAGAATGATACAGCACACAGGAAGGCCATTCAGCCCATCATGCCTGTGCCGGCTGTTTGGCAAAGCTATCCAATTATTTCCATATGCTTGCTCTTTCCACATAACCCCGCAAATATTTCTCCTTTTTAAATTATTTATCCAATTATCTATTGAAAGTTATGATTGAAACTCAGTGTGTTCCAGCTCATAAAAAACTCTCTGTGTAAAAAAAGTTCCCACATCTCCCCTCGTTCTTTTTCCAATCACCTTGGCCGGAAGTTTTCGTTGGGCGGGAGGCCCCGTCCACCGGCCGAAATGTCAGTGGCAATCCCGTCTCCGACAGGCCTGGGGATCCAGGATGGATTTTTCACTCCCCAGCCCTTTATTTGGTCTTGGGCAGGACATCCACCTCATTGAGGCAGGAATTCCCGCCTAATGCAGCTGCCGGCCGACCAGTGGCTTTGGGGGTGGCCCTACATGGGGCAGACCAGCCCACAAGGAGGTCGCCTGGTTTCACCAGGCCAGCCTTTTTGAGGCCACCAGCCAAGCGTAAAATACCCGTGGCAGTGGGCAGAGGCCCCTAAGTGCCAGTTAATTGGCCACTTAAGGGCCTTGATTGGCCTGGGGCGGGCGTGCCGTTTCTCACCACCGCCGCCCCTCATAAACTTGAAACAGGGGTGGGAGGGGGCTGGGAACATTCCCCTCCCCCCAGCCTCCCGCTCAGTTTTACGCCCCCCTGCCACCAGCCCGCTCGTTTGGGGGGGTGTAAAATTCTGGCCCTTTGTCCTCTGGTTACTGACCCTCCTTTCAGAAACTGGAAACAGTTTCTCCTTATTTACTCTATCAAAAGCATTCATCATTTTGAACACCTCTATCAAATCTCCCCTTAACCTTCTTTGCTCTAAGCAGAAGAATTTTCTCCCAGGTGTCTGTTCTTCTACATAAACCACCACCAACCACCCACCCTCCCCCAACCTGCCAAATCCCTTGATTAGATTCCAGAATGTAACTCACTCCCGGGTATCCGTTACTCTATATATAAACTCCCGAAACCCTTGATAGATTCTAGCCTGTAACTCACCCCCGGGTTTCTGTTACTCTATATATAAACCACCTGACCCCCTGGATTAGATTCCAGCCTCAAACTCACTCTTGGTTATCTTGTTACGATCCTGTTAGGGACCGCTAACTTTTAAAAAAAGAAAGTCAAATTCCCAGTTATGACTGAAAGAATTATGCCACAAGATTTCACATTTTAAACAAAAACTTTAACAAAGCAAAAGACCACTAACTTAATGCTGCAACCTGAGACATTTATATTTCAAACTAAAAATTTTACAAACACTTCCTTTCAACTGTTATTTCCATCCCCAAACTTTTGGCGGTTTGTTTACTTCTCCTGGAACCAATCCAAAATTTATCAAGTCTCTTAGGAATTCACTTAATTTCCTTAATTTCGCAGCTGTATTCTAAGGTAAAAGATCACCTCCCAAATCAGGACTTCCCAGCTTGAGCACGGACCTGCCTCAAAACAGAAATACCTCTTGTTCGTGATGGCCTCTTTGGTTCTGAGTCCAGCTGCTTTCCAAAAGCCAACTGACTGATTGAGTCAGCAAGCACACTGGAAAAAAAAACACCTGACCCCGAAAGGCAACTCCCTTGCAAATCTATCTCTATAGCAGAGTGGTACACGTAGGATGTCCCAGATAGCAATTTAAACTAATTATTTCCAATTCCAGATTGTCTCTTTGATTCCTGATACCCACATGACTAATTGATATTGCTAACAATGACAGAGCCAACCCGTCTGGACTTATTAGTTCCGACTGTCCAACTAAACAAGTCCACCTGCTGTTTTATGGCTCTCACCTCTCTATCTGTCTCTGTAAGGACTCACGGAGAGATTTTTGAACTTTAAATCTTGGGTGGTCTGCAACTTTTTGAAGTTTTTACAATTGCTAGTTAATTTCCCAAAACTAAAAGTGACCTCTAAAATATTAATGTAAACCATGAACCAGGTGATCATCGCATCTTCCCCCTAGGAAAAAATGAAAATTTATTACCATAGTCATGTGTTTTCATTAACACCAACAATAAAATAACTTATAACAGGCTAGACATTTAAATAACTACCTTATCACATGCATTACCAATAACAGTCTTCCCCATTGTCCACTAAATAGTCCAGCTTGACAATATTCCTTTGCTGAATTCATATCCAGAAACCATGTCTTTGACCAAAAGATGATAGCATTTAACTAAATGGAAAGGACACGTTCAAAACTGTGGAATGCCAACAAACTCTTGTAAGTCTCTTTGAAGACTGTTGTAAGTCATTTAGAAAACAGTTACACTCTATGGCATCAGCAATTGTATTGCTCTTCCCTGCAACAGGAATCATTTTTAAGTTAAAAGGCTGCAGCACCAACTCCAGCGAAACAATCAAACATTCCTCATGTGAAATTTTTCCAAAAGCTCCAGCGGATTATGATCAGTGTACATTGATGTTTCTCCTTGATTATCCTTTAATTTCTCAAAGGCAGTCTGACAAGACTTTGCCCACTCAACTTTTATATTTTTCTTCAGCAAGATTGTTAATGGAGCGACTTTCTTTTGGGCCTCCTTATCTCGAGAGACAATGGATACGCGCCTGGAGGTGGTCAGTGGTTTGTGAAGCAGCGCCTGGAGTGGCTATAAAGGCCAATTCTGGAGTGACAGGCTCTTCCACAGGTGCTGCAGAGAAATTTGTTTGTTGGGGCTGTTGCACAGTTGGCTCTCCCCTTGCGCCTCTGTCTTTTTTCCTGCCAACTACTAAGTCTCTTCGACTCGCCACAATTTAGCCCTGTCTTTATGGCTGCCCGCCAGCTCTGGCGAATGCTGGCAACTGACTCCCACGACTTGTGATCAATGTCACACGATTTCATGTCGCGTTTGCAGACGTCTTTATAACGGAGACATGGACGGCCGGTGGGTCTGATACCAGTGGCGAGCTCGCTGTACAATGTGTCTTTGGGGATCCTGCCATCTTCCATGCGGCTCACATGGCCAAGCCATCTCAAGCGCCGCTGACTCAGTAGTGTGTATAAGCTGGGGATGTTGGCCGCTTCAAGGACTTCTGTGTTGGAGATATAGTCCTGCCACCTGATGCCAAGTATTCTCCGAAGGCAGCGAAGATGGAATGAATTGAGACGTCGCTCTTGGCTGGCATACGTTGTCCAGGCCTCGCTGCCGTAGAGCAAGGTACTGAGGACACAGGCCTGATACACTCGGACTTTTGTGTTCCGTGTCAGTGCGCCATTTTCCCACACTCTCTTGGCCAGTCTGAACATAGCAGTGGAAGCCTTACCCATGCGCTTGTTGATTTCTGCATCTAGAGACAGGTTACTGGTGATAGTTGAGCCTAGGTAGGTGAACTCTTGAACCACTTCCAGAGCGTGGTCGCCAATATTGATGGATGGAGCATTTCTGACATCCTGCCCCATGATGTTCGTTTTCTTGAGGCTGATGGTTAGGCCAAATTCATTGCAGGCAGACGCAAACCTGTCGATGAGACTCTGCAGGCATTCTTCAGTGTGAGATGTTAAAGCAGCATCGTCAGCAAAGAGGAGTTCTCTGATGAGGACTTTCCGTACTTTGGACTTCGCTCTTAGACGGGCAAGGTTGAACAACCTGCCCCCTGATCTTGTGTGGAGGAAAATTCCTTCTTCAGAGGATTTGAACGCATGTGAAAGCAGCAGGGAGAAGAAAATCCCAAAAAGTGTGGGTGCGAGAACACAGCCCTGTTTCACACCACTCAGGATAGGAAAGGGCTCTGATGAGGAGCCACCATGTTGAATTGTGCCTTTCATATTGTCATGGAATGAGGTGATGATACTTAGTAGCTTTGGTGGACATCCGATCTTTTCTAGTAGTCTGAAGAGACCACGTCTGCTGACGAGGTCAAAGGCTTTGGTGAGATCAATGAAAGCAATGTAGAGGGGCATCTGTTGTTCACGGCATTTCTCCTGTATCTGACGAAGGGAGAACAGCATGTCAATAGTCGATCTCTCTGCACGAAAGCCACACTGTGCCTCAGGGTAGACGCGCTCGGCCAGCTTCTGGAGCCTGTTCAGAGCGACTCGAGCAAAGACTTTCCCCACTATGCTGAGCAGGGAGATTCCACGGTAGTTGTTGCAGTCACCGCGGTCACCTTTGTTTTTATAGAGGGTGATGATGTTGGCATCGCGCATGTCCTGGGGTACTGCTCCCTCGTCCCAGCACAGGCATAGCAGTTCATGTAGTGCTGAGAGTATAGCAGGCTTGGCACTCTTGATTATTTCAGGGGTAATGCTGTCCTTCCCAGGGGCTTTTCCGCTGGCTAGGGAATCAATGGCATCACTGAGTTCCGATTTGGTTGGCTGTATGTCCAGCTCATCCATGACTGGTAGAGGCTGGGCTGCATTGAGGGCAGTCTCAGTGACAGCATTCTCCCTGGAGTACAGTTCTAGGTAGTGCTCAACCCAGCGGTCCATCTGTTTGCGTTGGTCAGTGATTATGTCCCCCGATTTAGATTTGAGGGGGGTGATCTTCTTGATGGTTGGTCCAAGAGCTCTCTTCATGCCATCATACATTCCTCTGATGTTTCCGGTGTCTGAGGCCAGCTGAATATGACTGCATAGGTGTTGCCAGTAGTCGTTTGCGCAACGCCTAGCTGTTCTTTGTGCAGTACTTCTGGCTGCTTTAAGTGCTGCGGATGTTAAATCGCTGGGGGCTTTCTTGTAGTTCAAAAGTGCAATGCGCTTAGCGGCTATGACAGGTTCCAGCTCTTCATTATGAGATTGAAACCAGTCTGCATTTCTCTTCGCACTTTTGCCGTAGGTGGTCAAAGCTGACTCATTGATGGCATCTCTGATGTGGGCCCACTTGGTCTCAGCATCCCCTGTGGGAGTGTTTTGAAGGGCTGTTACAAGTGAATTTAGAAATTTTTGTAACCGCTGTGGGTGAGAAATTCTGCTCGTGTTGATGCGCGGGTGGCCCTTCTGCTTGGAATGATGCAACTTCTTTGGTCTGAGTCTAACCTTGCTGCACACCAGGGAGTGGTCAGTGTCGCAGTCCGACATTTGTGCTGAAATTCAGGACAAACTTCCTGTAGAACCCACACATTCTGTGGAACTATAGTATCTCTCATTTTGTTTTAGGGACAGGATAGTCTATAACTGCTCGACCTTTGGCCTCTCTGGGCAACATTTGACCTTGTCCCATGTCATATCCCAACTAAGTGACTTTGGCCTTGGCAAATTCACTTTTCGTCAAATTTATCACCAAAGTCAGCTTTCCATAGTCTATCAAAAAGTCTATCAATCTACCAGTCGCAATTGTTTTCCCCACTCTCCCCACTTCCACCCTGAAAGCATATCAGTGTCCAGCATCGGTTCTCTGGTCGGAGCGCTGAAGGCGCATGAGTCCTGGCAACTGGCTGGAATACGGCAGCAGGACGGCCGACGGGAGCAGGTAGGTAATTAAATCATTAATTAACATATTTAAATCCTGCTCCCGTTGCCAAGCAGCAGGGATGCCACCATGAGGCCTCACCATCGCCGGTAATGTGGGCCGGGGCCTTCATTGAGGCCTGTGGCGGGCCTCTCCGGGAGGCATTTTCCAGGCCTCCCCCGCCCCCCCCCCCCCCCCCCACCCCCACCCCCACCACGACCCCCGACATCAGGTGGCTGGTAAAATCCAGCTCTGAGTATCCAAATCTATCAATCAAGTCGGGGAAATGGATAAGAATCAGTCTTTGTTACAGCATTAACCTTTTGATAATCAATGCAGAATCAGTGTGATCCATCCGGTTTTGGTACCAATACCACTGGAGAACTTCAACCACTTTGACTTGGTTTAATGATATCATAATTCAGCATAAATTTAATTTCCGCTCCGACTTAAGCCAGTTTTTCAGGGTTATGTCGGTAGGGATTTTGTTTTCCCTCATCAGCTTCATGCATAACTCAAGAAGTTCCCCCTGATCTGTCATGACTCATTTTCCTTCAGCAGCTTGTCAAGTCACCCTGAGACTATCTCAATTCTTTAACACCTCTGTATTGGTTAATTTTATTACCGGGGGAGTTTGATTTGAGAACTTTCAGTCTCTGACTCATTGTCTGAACCCTCAAATGTATTCATATCACTATTTTCCTTCATTACTACCTGGAGTACACTCACTGGTTGACTAACCTCCCAGTCACAATACCCTTTCAGCATATTTATATGACACACTCGTTGGTTTTTCCTTCAGTCCGAGGTACTAATTACATAGTTCACCTCATTGAGTTTCTTTTTAATTTAGTAAGGTCCACTAAACCTAGCCTTCAGGGGTTCACCCTGTAAAGGTAAAAGAATTAGTAATTTATCCCCACTTTAAAAGTTCCAGTCACAAAAACAAGAAATGCTGGAATCACTCAGCAGGTCTGGCAGCATCTGTGGAAAGAGAAGCAGAGTTAACGTTTCGGGTCAGCGACCAAGGTTCCGAAGAAGGGTCACTGACCCGAAACGTTAACTCTGCTTCTCTTTCCACAAATGCTGCCAGACCTGCTGAGTGATTCCAGCATTTCTTGTTTTTGTTTCAGATTTCCAGCATCCGCAGTAGTTTGCTTTTATTAAAAGCTCCAGTTTCTAGCTGTCCCTTCTGCTCAGTTTTTCATTACTTGTTGGGAAACCTTAAGATATTCCCAAGCGACTGCACATGCTTTTAACAGTCTTTCTAGAAATTGGGACACATGGTCCAAGCAAATCATTTCTTCGTTCTGAGACATAAATTTCTTTTTTGATGAATTTAAGTGATCCACTTACATCATGTCCCAGAGACAACTCAAATGGACTGACAGCAGTTGACTCATTAGGTGCATCTCTGATGGCAAATAATAGGGATGCAATTCCTTTATCCCAGAGCTTGGAATATTCAAGGCTATAAGCTCTAATCATAGTTTTTAAGGTTTGAAGATATCTTTCCAGTGCACCTTGGGAATGTGGGTAGGATGTAAATGATTTAAGCAGCTTTACTCCTAAGCTACACATGGCCTCCGGGAATGTTCTGGATATAAAATTTGATTCCTGATCTGACTGACCCTCTTTGGGTAACCCAGACCGTGTGAATTAACCCTTCGGTTACCACCTTTGCAGTAATATTTCTTAACGGTATTGCCTCTGGGAACCGAGTAGTTAAAAGACATTGATACCCCCGTTTTTGGTTTTGGGTAGAGGCCCCACACAACCCACTGGAACCCCACTGAATGGTTCATCGAAAATGGGGAAAAAGACCAATGGAGCTGGTTGAATCGAAGGCTGGGACTGTCCAACCATTTTTTAAATTCTTTCATGGGATGTGGGCATCACTGGCATGGTCAGCATTTGTTGCCCATGACAACTGAGTGGCTTGCTAGGCCATTTCAGAGTCAACCACATTGCTGTGGGTCTGGAGTCACATGCAGGCCAGACCAGGATGGCAGATTTCCATCCCGAAAGGGCATTAGTAAACCAGATTGGTTTTTACAAAGCAGTCAACAATGGTTACCACTAAATTAGCTTTTAATTCCAGATTTATTAATTGAATTCAAATTCCACCACCGGCCGTGGGTTGCGGGTTGAACCCATGTCCCCAGAGCATAAGCCTGGAGTTCTGGGTTAGTCGTCTAGTGACATTAGCACTCTGTCACTGCCTCCCTGTTGGAAGTCATCTTGTCTGGCCTACATGTGACTCCAGACCCACTATAACGTGGTTGACTCTGAAATGGCCTAGCAAGCCACTCAGCTGTATCAAACCACAACAAAGTCTAAGAAAAGGAATGAAACTGGATGGACCACCTGGCATCGACCTAGACACCAGAAATGACAATAGCAAACCCAGCCCCTGTCAACCTTGCAAAGTCCTCATTACTAACATGTGGGAGCTTGTGGCAAAATTGGGAGAGCTGTCCCACAGACTAGTCAAGCAACAGCCAGAAACAGTCATACTCACAGAATCATACCTTGCAGACCAGACACCACCATCGCAGTCCCGTCCCACGGGCAGGACAGACCCACCAGAGGTGGTGGCACAGTGGTATACAGTCAGGAGAGGGTTGCACTGGGAGTCCTCAATATTGACTCCGGACCATGAAGTCTCAAGGCATCAGGCCAAACATGGTCAAGGAAACTTCCTGTGGATTACCACTGACCGCACCCAACCACCACCCCCCCCCCTCAGCTGATGACTCAGTACTCCTCTATGTTGAACACCAATTGGAGGAAGCACTGACGGTGGCAAAGGCATGGAATGTACTCTGGGTGGGGGGACTTCAATGTCCATCACCAAGAGTGGCTCGGTAGCACCATTACTGGCCGAGTCCTAAAAGACATAGCTGCTAGACTGGGTCTGTGGCAGGCGGTGACAAAGTAGGGAAAAACCTACTTCACCTCGCCCTCACCAATCTACCTATCCTAGATTCATTCTGTCCATTACAGTATTGCTATGAGTGACCACCGCACAGGCCTGGTGGAGACAAAGTCCTCTCTTGACATTGAGGGTGCCCACCACTGTGCTAAATGGGATAGCAACTCAAAGCTGGGCATCCATGAGGCGCTGTGGGCCATCAGCAGCAGCAGAATTGTACTCAACGACAATCTGTAACCTCATGGCCCGGCATATCCCCCACTCTACTGTTACCAGCAAGCCGGGGGAGTAGCAGATAGTGAAGGGGACTGTCAGAGAATACAGCAGAATATAGATAGATTGGAGAGTTGGGCAGAGAAATGGCAGATGGAGTTCAATCAGGGCAAATGCAAGGTGATGCATTTTGGAAGATCCAATTCAAGAGTGAACTATACAATAAATGGAAAAGCCCTGGGGAAAATTGATGTACAGAGAGATTTGGGTGTTCAGGTCCATTGTTCCCTGAAGGTGGCAACGCAGGTCAATAGAGTGGTCAAGAAGGCATACGGCATGCTTTCCTTCATCGGACGGGGTATTGAGTACAAGAGTTGGCAGGTCATGTTACAGTTGTATAAGACTTTGGTTCGGCCACATTTGGAATACTGCGTGCAGTTCTGGTCGCCACATTACCAAAAGGATGTAGATGCTTTGGAGAGGGTGCAGAGGAGGTTCACCAGGATGTTGCCTGGTATGGAGGGCACTAGCTATGAAGAGAGGTTGAGTAGATTAGGATTATTTTCATTAGAAAGACGGAGGTTGAGGGGGGACCTGATTGAGGTGTACAAAATCATGAGAGGTATAGACAGGGTGGATAGCAAGAAGCTTTTTCCCAGAGTGGGGGATTCAATTACTAGGGGTCACGAGTTCAAAGTGAAAGGGGAAAAGTTTAGGGGGGATATGCGTGGAAAGCTCTTTACGCAGAGGGTGGTGGGTGCCTGGAACACGTTGCCAGCGGAGGTGGTAGACGCGGGCACGATAGCGTCTTTTAAGATGTATCGAGACAGATACATGAATGGGCAGGAAGCAAAGAGATACAGACCCTTAGAAAATAGGCGTCATGTTTAGATAGAGGATCTGGATCGGCGCAGGCTTGGAGGGCCGAAGGGCCTGTTCCTGTGCTGTAATTAAATAAAAAAACAACCCTGGTTCAACGAAGAGTGCAGGAGGTGTCAGCCTGGTGAAGCTACAACCCAGGACTACTTGCAAGCCAAACAGCAGAGGCAGCATGCAATGGACAGAGCTAAACGATCCCACAACCAACAATTCAGATCTAAGCTCTGCAGTCCTGCCACATCCAGTCATGATTGGTCGTGGACAATTAAACAACTAACGGGAGGAGGAGGCTCCACAAATATCCCCATTCTCAATGATGGGGGAGCCCAGCACATCAGTGCAAAAGATAAAGCTGAAGTATTTGCATCCATCTTCAGCCAGAAGTGCCGAGTTTATGATTCATCTCAACCTCCTCATGAAGTCCCCAGCATCACAGATGCCAGACTTCAGCCAATTTGATTCACTCCACATGATTTCAAGAAATGACTGAAGGCACTTGATCCTGCAAAGGCTCTGGGCCCTGACAATATTCCAACAACATTCCAGCAAAGACCTGTGCTCCAGAACTTTCCGCGCCCCTAGCCAAGCTGTTCCAGTATTGCTACAACACTGGCATCTACCCGGCAATGTGGAAAATTGCCCAGGTATGTCCTGTACACAAAAGGCAGGACAAATCTAACCCAGCCAATTATCATCCTATCAACTACTCTCAATCATCAGTAAAGTGATGGAAGGTGTCATCAACAGTGCTATCAGGCAGCACTTGCTTAGCAATAACCTGGTCGCTGATGCTCAGTTTGGGTTCCGCCAGGGCCACTCAGTTCCTGACCTCATTACAACCTTGGTTCAAACATGGACAAAAGAGCTGAACTCAAGAGGTGAGGTGAGAGTGACTGCCCTTGACATCAAGGCAGCATTTGACCGAGTATGGCATCAAGGGGCCCTCGCAAAACTGGAATCAATGGGAATCGGTGGAAATCTCTCCACTGGGTGGAGTTATACCTAGCGCAAAGGAAGATGGTTGTGGTTTTTGGAGGTCAATCATCTCAGCTCCAGGACATCACTGCAGGAGTTCCTCAGGGTATTTTCAACCATTTTCAGCTGCTTCATCAGTGACCTTCCTTCAATCATAAGGTCAGAAGTAGGGATGTTCGCTGATGATTGCACAATGTTCAGCACCATTCGCAACTCCTCAGATACTGAAGCAGTCCGTGTAGAAATGCAGCAAGACCTGGACAATATCCAGATTTGGGCTGATAAGTGCAAGTAACATTCGCGCCACACAAGTGTCAGGCAATGAGCCAATAACAGGGAATCTAACCTTCTCCCCTTGACATTCAATGGCATTACCATCGCTGAATCCCCCACTATCAACATCCTGGGGGTTACCATTGACCAGAAACTGAAATGGACCAGTCACATAAATACTGCAACTACAAGAGCAGGTCAGAGGCTAGGAATTCTGTGGCGAGTAACTCACCTCCTGAGTCCCCAAAGCCTGTCCACCATCTACAAGGCACAAGTCAGGAGTGTGATGGAATACTCTCCACTTGCCTGGATGGGTGCAGCTCCAACAACACTCAAGAAGCTCAACACCATCCAGGACAAAGCAGCCAGCTTGACTGGCACCCCATCCAGAAACATTCACTCCCTCCACCAATGATACACAGTAGCAGCAGTGTGTACCATCTACAAGATGCACTGCAGCAATGCACCAAGGCTCCTTTGACAGCACCTTCCAAACCTGCGACCTCTACCAACTGGAAGGACAAGGGCAGCAGATGCATGAGAACACAACCAAGTTCTTCTCCAAGCCACACACCATCCTGACTTGGAACTATATTGTCATTCCTTCATTGTCGTTGGGTCAAAATTTTGGAACTCCCTTCCTAACAGCACTATGGGTGTACCTACCTCACATGGACTGCAGCGGTTCAAGAAGGCAGCTCACCACCACCTTCTCAAGGGCAATTAGGGATGGGCAATAAATGCTGGCCTGGCCAGCGATGCCCACATCCCACAAACGAATAAAATAACTCTGCTTTCACATGTCCAACCTTACGACAATGAAAACCTGTTGCTCTTTTTGACTTTCTCCTGTCCTCCAAACTGTCTTTTTACCATGTTGGGGAGCATCTATCTTTTTAATTTTACTATCCCATTGTCTATCCCTCCACCCCCTGTGTGGATTTACTATCCCCTAGCTCTTTATGGGACAATTCATAACCATCAGCTAAAACAGCAGCTTCTCATATTAGAAACTTTATGTTTTTCTCGGTCTGTCTTAATAACAGCTGGAACACTATTTTTAAATTCCTCCATTAACAAACCTCTCATATTTTCAAAATTCTGTTCAAGTTTCATAGAAAGATACCAAATTTGAGCTCTTGCTTTTAACTCTATCTTCAACTCTTCTGCGAAGGACATTCAACTTAACTTTTGTTGATTGCTGCCAAACACTCAGGGATAAAACTTCCATCCCGGAAAAGTCTGAGCAATTGACAAAGCCATTCTGTTTCTCAATAAATACAGTAAAAGTCACCATGAAATCTTGTTCGCTCAGACTGCAGCAAATCCCAGCATACCTGTCTCAGTCTGTGGATATGTCACAGGTGATCATAACAATCTGTTATTCT
This sequence comes from Heterodontus francisci, assembly GCF_036365525.1. Taxonomy (NCBI): domain Eukaryota; kingdom Metazoa; phylum Chordata; class Chondrichthyes; order Heterodontiformes; family Heterodontidae; genus Heterodontus; species Heterodontus francisci. The sequence goes on from NC_090371.1 coordinate 9,975,664, forward strand.
ATTGTTCCGATCATCTGGTTCATGATTTATATTCATTTTCTCAAGGTAACTTTTAATTGGGGAACTGAATATTTTTAAACACAAGACAAATAAAACACCTGGTTTGAGAAGCTGGCAAACAAACCTAGGATGGTTATGAATCAAAGGGTGGCCCATGTTTATTTAGTAAGGTCATAATGGGAAGTGTGAACACCCTAAACAATGGGAACATCCCTGAATATCTTGATGGAGAAGCTGGTGTCTGCAGCTGCCTCAATCAGGGGTTTGAATCACTCATATGATTTCCCAGAACAAAGAGAAGATTTGGAGTTGGAAAAAATAGTTTAAATTGTTATCTGGGACATCCCACGTGTACCACTTTGTTATGGATATAGATGATGCAGGGGGTGTCTATTAGAGTTTTGAGTTGTGTGCTTGCTGATAGACACGCAGTTGGCTTTTGGGAAAGCAGTTGGCATCAGAGAAAGCAGTTGGCTTTTGGAAGTCAGTTGGACTCAGGAGCAAAGCGAACAGGGGTGTTACTGTTTTGAGGCAGGCCCGTGTTCAAGGTGGGAAGTTCAGATTCAGAAGGTGATTTCATATTTCGGAAGATAGCTGTGAAATTAAGGAAGATTAAAGGGTACTGAGTTTGAATGATCTGCCACGATCGTATTGAATGGTGGAGCTGGCTCAAAGGGCCGAATGGCCTACTCCTGCTCCTATTTTTCTATGCTTCTATGTTTCTAAAGAGAATTCCGAAGAGCTGTGGTACACTTTGGATTGGTCCCAGGAGAAGTGAACAAACTACAAAGTAACGTATAGGAGAACTCTTCGGGTGAAAGTAACAGTCAAATAGGAGTGTTCTGGTGAGATTTAGCATTTAAGGCATTTGTCTTCATGTTCTGTTAAGATTTTGAGTTGAAAGTTGATTGCAAGTTGTAGTGTTAAGTTAGTAGTGTTTTGCTTCTGTTCCTTTGTAACAGGCTCGAGGGGCTGAATGGCCTCCTCCTGTTCCTGTGTAACAGGCTCGAGGGGCTGAATGGCCTCCTCCTGTTCCTGTGTAACAGGCCCGAGGGGCTGAAAGGCCTCCTGTATCATCATGTGAGTGTGTTTCCAGCATTTACACTTGTGAATTCAACAATGTTTTATGAAACAGTAAAAAGAGAGGGGCAGGATGTTGTCAACGTGATTGGGTTTCAGGAGGGGCAGAAGATTGTTAACTCGGAGTGATGATGCAGTTGACCTCAGCAAGTTATAATATCGATATTAAATCTCCTCAGTTACTTTAGCGTAATGTGCTCCATACATATTTAAAGCAGAACCTGGCAGTGACCTCAGAACATGCCATTAACTTGTCATCTGAATTCAGCATCTGAATGAAATGTTCACACTGAGAGCAGCAGTTAGCTTCAGGCCAAAGGCTGGAAATCATCAAATGCAACAGAGACTGATAGTGAACGGGAATCATCTAATGGAGCTGCTTGTCTATCTCTGTGTCAGCTGCCTGACTCCCCTTCACCAACATGAGCAGAACACGTGCAACCCTCTCCCCCTGATAGATCATCAGCACAACTCAGTGAAAGACCAGGGCTGTGCACATACCCGGGAGTGAGTTACAGGGAAAGGGGAGGGAGCAGAGGGAGAGGTGAGAGGGTCAATGGGGAGGTGAGGGAGCAGAAGGGGGACATCACGGGGTGGATGGGGAGATGAGGGAGTGGTGAGAGGGAGGGGTGAAGGGGTGGAGGGGAAGGTGAGGGGGCGGAAGGGAGTTGAGGGGGCCGATGGGGAGATGAGGGAGTGGTGAGAGGGAGTGGTGAAGGGTTGGAGGGGAAGGTGAGGGAGTGGCAGGGGAGGTGAGGGGGCAGATAGGGAGATGAGGGAGTGGTGAGAGGGAGTGATGAAGGGGTGGAGGGGAAGGTGAGGGAGTGGAAGGGGAGGTGAGGGGGCAGATGGGGAGATGAGGGAGTGGTGAGAGGCAGTGGTGAAGAGGTGGAGGGGAAGGTGAGGGAGTCAAAGGGGAGGTGAGGGGGCCGATGGGGAGATGAGGGAGTGGTGAGAGGCAGTGGTGAAGAGGTGGAGGGGAAGGTGAGGGAGTGGAAGGGGAGGTGAGGGGGCCGATGGGGAGATGAGGGAGTGGTGAGAGGGAGTGATGAAGGGGTGGAGGGGAAGGTGAGGGAGTCGAAGGGGAGGTGAGGGGGCCGATGGGGAGATGAGGGAGTGGTGAGAGGGAGTGATGAAGGGGTGGAGGGGAAGGTGAGGGAGTCGAAGGGGAGGTAAGGGGGCCGATAGGATGACAGAGAGAGAGCAAATGGAGCAGATAGGGAGGTGAGGGAGCAGAGAGGGAGGAAAGGGAGTGGAGGTGGAGGTGAAGGGTGGAAGGCGTGGTGAGGGGCCTCTCCCATTGTCATCTTGGCTAGGAAGGAGAATAAAGATCAGTTACTTTTTAGTGTGCAGTGCTCTCTACTAAACACCACTATTTAATTATAAAATTATGTGCTTTAGCTTATGATATATGAATTATTGTATAGAATACAGTGCCATACACCCAAACATCTTCAGCTGCTTCATCAATGACCTTCCTTCAATCATAAGGTCAGAAGTGGGGATGTTCGATGATTGCACAATGTTCTGCACCATTTGCGACTCCTCAGATACTGAAGCAGTCCGTGTAGAAATGCAGCAAGACCTGGACAATATCCAGGCTTGGGCTGATAAATGGCAAGTAACATTCACGCCACACAAGTGTCAGGCAATGACCATCTCCAACAAGAGAGAATCTAACCATCTCCCCTTGATGTCAAATGGCATTACCATCACTGAATCCCCCACTATCAACATCCTGGGGGCTACCATTGACCAGAAACTGAACTGGACCAGCCACATAAATACCGTGGCTACAAGAGCAGGTCAGAGGGGAAGGTGAGGGAGCAGAAGGGGACGTGATGGGGAGATGAGGGAGTGGAAAACTTTTTTTAATTCTTTCCTGGGATGTGGGTGTCGCTGGCCAGGCCAGCAGTTATTACCCATCCCTACTTGCCCTTGAGAAGGTGGTGGTGAGCTGCCTTCTTGAACCGCTGCAGTCCATGTGAGGTAGGTACACCCACAGTGCTGTTACGAAGGGAGTTCCGGAACTTTGTCCCAGCAACAGTGAAGGAATGGCGATATAGTTCCAAGTCAGGATGGTGTGTGTCTTGAAGGGGAACTTGCAGGCGAGTAACCCAACTCCTGACTCCCTAATTCCTGTCCACTATCTACAAGGCACAAGTCAGGAGTGTGATGGAATACTCTCCACTTGCCTGGATGGGTGCAGCTCCAACAACACTCAAGAAGCTCAACACCATCAAGGACAAAGCAGCCCGCTTGATTGGCACCCCATCTACAAACATTCACTCCCTCCACCACCGACGCACAGTAGCAGCAGTGTGTACCATCTACAAGATGCACTGCAGCAATGCACCAAGGCTCCTCAGACAGCACCTTCCAAACCCGTGACCTCTACCAACTAGAAGGACAAGGGCAGCAAATGCATGGGAACACCACCATCTGCAAGTTCCCCTCCAAGTCGCACACCATCCTGAATTGGAACTATATCGCCGTTCCTTCACTGTCGCTGGGTCAAAATCCTGGAACTCCCTTCTGTTCCTAAGATTCTCAAGGAGGATATATGATAGGATATACACTGAGAGGTTGTTTCCCCTGGCTGGGGAATATAAAACACGGGGTCACAGTCTCAGGATAAGGGGATGATCATTTAGGACAGAGATGAGAAGAAATTTCTTCACTCAAGGCGTTGTGAATCTTTGGACTTCTCTACCCCAGAGGGTTGTGGATGCCCCATCGTTGAATATATTTAAGACTGTGATAGACAGATTTTTGGTCTGTCAGGGAATCAAGTGATATGGGGAGCGGGTGGGAAAGTGGAACTGAAGCCCGAGATCAGTCATGATAGTATTGAATGGTGGAACAGACTCGATGGCCCATATGGTCTACTCCTGCTCCTATTTCTTACGTTCTTATGTTCTAGCACTGTAGCTGCACCTACCCCACATGGACTGCAGTGGTTCAAGAAGGCGGCTCACCACCACCTTCTCAAGGGCAATAAATGCAGGCCTTGCTGATGACACCCATGAATGAATAAAAAAAAACAGACTAACACAGCATAGAAGGAGGCCATTCGGTGCGTCATGTCTGTGCTGGTCTTTGAAAGAGTGTCCAACGTAGGTGATGGTTGATCTGTGCCTCACCTCCATTTACCCTCCAGTAACACAGGTTAGAACCTTTTTGGCAGCAAGGGAATTGGTTTAAGAAAATCGCAGAGGCAGAGGCTGAGATTGTGGGTGAGCTGCCACTCGCTATCACTGTCTCACTGGAATGTTTAGCTTGGAGGGTGAGGGAGTGCCTGTTGGGGAGTCGGTTTGAAGAGCCTCAGATATGTCAGATCTGTCTCCCTCTCTGAGATCGGGCAATGGGGATCTCTGAGTGCTCTCTCTTTAAGTACGGGAGTCAGGGCTGTCTGATGCCTCCTGCCTCTCTGCTCTAACAAGACCTGACACGTGACTTGCTCCTCGCAGCTCACACACATAACTGATCTGAAATGCCTTGCTATTTCGGTCGATGCAGATTTGCTCGGTGTTTAGACACGGTTCAAAGCTCGGCCACTTTCTGCTGATACCATCCTCCTGTTTGTTCTGCCTGTCACTCCTCATTAAGGATGAAGAGGACGTGAACTGTGAATGCTCCATGGTTTCAGAGTGCTACACGTGACAATCCTCCTTCCTGTTCTCAGGGCCGTCCTGGGTCCAAGTGCCCCTCTGCCTATTGTTCCCTTTCCCTTGTTGTCGGTATTTGTTAGAGAGTAACACCGAGAAATCATCAGAGAAAGCACCAATCACCATTGGCTCTCAGCCCAATTAAGTCGTGCTTCTAAAATTCTCATCCTTGTTTTCAAATCCCTCCAAGGTCTCACCCCTCCCTATCTCTGCAATCTCCTCCAGATCCACAACGCTCTGAGATACCAGCACTCCTCTAATCTTACACATTCCAATTTAAATCATTGGTAAACCCAAGCTCTGGAATTCCCTCCCTAAACCTCTCCACCTCTCTCTCCTCCTTCAAGATGCTCCTTAAAACCTGCTTCATTGACCAATCTTTTGGTCACCTGACCTAACATCTCCTTTTGTCAAATTTAGTTTGATAGCGCAGAGAGACCTTGGGGTGCAAGTACATCATAGTTCCCTGAAAGTGGCAACACAGGTAGACAGGGTGGTGAAGAAGGCGTATGGCATGCTTGCCTTCATCGGCCGAGGCATTGAGTACAAGAGTTGGGACGTCATGTTACAGTTGTACATAACGTTGGTTAGGCCGCATTTGGAGTACTGTGTGCAGTTCTGGTCGCTGCACTACAGGAAAGATGTGATTAAGCTAGAGAGGGTGCAGAAAAGATTCACAAGGATGTTGCCTGGTTTGGAGGGCTTGAGTTATAAAGAGAGATTAGATAGGCTGGGTCTGTTTTCCCTGGAGCGAAGGAGGCTGAGAGGGGACATGATAGAGATATATAAAATTGTGAGCAACATAGATAGGGTAGATAGCCAGAGTCTGTTTCCCATGGTAGGGGTGACTAAAACTAGAGGGCATAGATTTAAGGTGAGAGGGAGGAGGTTTAAAGGGGATCAAAGGGGTAAATTTTTCACACAAAGAATAGTGGGTATCTGGGATGAGCTGCCAGAGGAGGTGGTGGAGGCAGGAACAGTAGCAACATTTAAGAGGCATCTGGACAGGTACTTGAATGAGCAAGGCATAGAGGGATATGGAATTAATGCAGGCAGGTGGGATTAGCAATAGATAGGCATTATGGTCGGCATGGACGCGGTGGGCCAAAGGGCCTGTTTCTATGCTGTACGACTCTATGACTCTATAACGCTCCTGTGACTCACCTTGGGATGTTTTCCTATGTTAAAGGTGCTATATAAATACAAGTTGTTGTTAAAGCTGCAAATTGTTTTTTAATTCCTTCTTGGGATGTGGGTGTCGCTGGCCAGGCCAGCATTTATTGCCCATCCCTAATTGCCCTTCAGAAGATGGTGGTGAGCTGCCTTCTTGAACTGCTGCAGTCCATGTGGGGTAGGTACACCCACAGGGCTGTTAGGAAGGGAGTTCCAGGATTTTGACCCAGTGACAGCGAAGGAACGGTGATATAGTTCCAAGTCAGGGTGGTGTGTGACTTGGAGGGGAACTTGCAGGTGGTGGTGTTCCCATGTATTTGCTGCCCTTGTCCTTCGAGTTGGTAGAGGTCGCGGGTTTGGAAGGTGCTGTCCAAGGAGTCTTGGTGCGTTGCTGCAGTGCATCTTGTAGATGGTACACACTGCTGCCACTGTGCGTCGGTGGTGGAGGGAGTGAATGTTTGTAGATGGGGTACCAATCAAACGGGCTGCTTTGTTCTGGGTGTCGAGCTTCTTGAGTGTTGTTGGAGCTGCTCCCAAAAGCAACTAAATATACAGTGACTTTGCAATGCTGAACTTTATCTTGCTTTCAGATCAGGATTTATCAGTCTAAACTGGAGACTCACTAGCATCGTTTTGTCACCTGGATTCTTTGTGTCTCACTGACTCTAAAACATTGATGCTTTTTGTAAACCCAAGACCATTAGAAGGCAGACTGAGGGTGTAAGGAAGAAAGACTTGCATTTCTATAGTGCCTTTTACCACCTCAAAGCAATTGACAGCCAATGAAGTACTTTTTGAGTGTAGTCACTGTTATAATGTCGGAAATGCAGCTGCCAATTTGCACACAGCAAGATCCCACAAACAGTAATGTAAGAATGACCAGATCATTGATTTTTGTGTTGTGAGTTGAGAGATAAATATTGGCCCGGACACCGGGGAGATCTCCCCTGCTTTTCTTTAAATACTGGACTTAAGATCATTTACAACCAAGTGAGAGAGAAGACAGGGCCTCGGTTTAACATCCTATCAGAGAACACCAGGAACAGACAACACCCCACCCTCCACCTCAACCCCACTCTAAACGGACCACTTCAAAACAACAAAACTGGTCAGGCCAAGGCCAAGACTCCAGCAAAAGGCGGGAACGGGAATGATTCATATTCCAATGATTCAGCCCAGTGGCCCTGCGATAAAAGTAAGCGGTGAGTGAGGGAGAAGTCCCGCACTGTGTGATTCAGGAAGCAAGTCCAACACAGATGTGTTAATTCCCCAAGGTAGCTATTGATGATCAATTCCCCTTGTGTGCCAGATGTGATCCCGAGAGACATCAGAGGGAAACCGATAACCTCCCCCAGCAGTGATCACCAGTCCATACACAGCTCCTCTCCTGTCCTGATCAGAGTGCTAATATTCAGGGAGTTGATGTTTCAACAAGATAAAAGGCAACTGCAATACAGTCCCCATAGAGTAACAAGGTACACCAATACAGTCCCCACAGAGTATCAAGTTGCCCCAATACAGTCCCCACAGAGTAACGAGTTGCTCCAATACAGTCCCCACAGAGTAATGAGTTGCTCCAGTACACTCCCCACAGAGTAAAGAGTTGCTCCAATACAGTCCCCACTGAGTAATGAGTTGCTCCAATACAGTCCCCACAGAGTAACAAGGTGCTTCAATACAGTCACCACAGAGTAACGAGGTGCTTCAATACAGTCCCCACAGAATAACGAGTAACTCCAATACCGTCCCCACAGAGTAACGAGGTGCTCCAATACCGTCCCCACAGAGTAACGAGGTGCTTCAATACAGTCCCCACAGAGTAACGAGTTGCTCCTATACAGTCCCCACAGAGTAACGAGGTGCTCCTATACAGTCCCCACAGAGTAACGAGGTGCTTCAATACAGTCCCCACAGAGTAACGAGGTGCTCCTATACAGTCCCCACAGAGTAACGAGGTGCTTCAATACAGTTTCAATGCAGCGTGGATAGCAGCGGAGGTGCGTGAACGGGCTTACAGCTGTGAAGTCAATTTCAGCGTAAGTTTAAAAGTGAATTCCCTTTTGTTTTCGGAGGACCAGGGGACTGCTGGGTAAGGAAAAAGGTATATATTTGTGTGGTTTAGAATCTCTTTCTTTTAGTTTCGGTGACTGCAGCGTGGATAGCTGGTGTATTGATAAGGTAAGGTAAGCTTTTTATTTAGGAAGTTCTGTCCATTGGATTGCTAACCTAACAAGTTTTGACTTTTTGTTTTTTTTGGTTTTTCAGTAGATTTGTTGGGAATTTAGAATAGTGGGAATGGAGGTTAAGGCAGTTGCATGTTCCTCCTGCAGAATGTGGGAGGTAAGGGTCGCCAAGAGTGTCCCTGCTGACTGCATCTGTGGGAAGTGCACCCAACTCCAGCTCCTCGAGAACCGCGTTAGGGAACTGGAGCTGGAGCTGGATGAACTTCGGATCATTCGGGAGGCGGAGGAGGTTATTGAGAGGAGTTATGGGGAGGTAGTCACACCTCAGGTAAAAGAAGTAGGTAGATGGGTTACTGTCAGGGGAAGGAGAGGGAACCAGCAGGCAGTGCAGGGATCCCCTGTGGCCGTTTCCCTCAACAACAGGTATACCGTTTTGGATACTGTTGCGGGGGACGACTTACCAGGGGCAAGCAATGGGGTACAGGTATCTGGCACAGAGTCTGTCCCTGTTGCTCAGAAGGGAAGGGGGAAGAGGAGCAGAACATTAGTCATTGGGGACTCCATAGTTAGGGGAACAGATAGGAGGTTCTGTGGGAACGAGAGAGACTCACGCTTGGCGTGTTGCCTCCCAGGTGCCAGGGTTCGTGATGTCTCGGATCGTGTTTTTGGGATCCTTAATGGGGAGGGGGAGCAGCCCCAAGTCGTGGTCCACATAGGCACCAACGACATAGGTAGGAAGACAGATGGGGATTTAAGACAGAAATTTAGGGAGCTAGGGTGGAAGCTTAGAGCGAGAACAAACAGAGTTGTTATCTCTGGGTTGTTGCCCGTGCCACGTGATAGCGAAGCGAGGAATAGGGAGAGAGAGGAGTTGAACACGTGGCTGCAGGGATGGTGCAGGAGGGAGGGTTTTGGTTTCCTGGATAATTGGGGCTCTTTCTGGGGTAGGTGGGACCTCTACAAACAGGATGGTCTTCACCTGAACCAGAGGGGTACCAATATCCTGGGGGGGAGGTTTGCTAGTGCTCTTCGGGGGGGTTTAAACTAATTCAGCAGGGGAATGGGAACCTAAATTGTGGTGCCAGTGTACAGGATGTTGAGAGTAGTGAGGTCAGGGATATGGTTACAAGGACGCAAGAGGGCACTGGCAAGCAAGAACCTGGTTTAAAGTGTGTCTATTTCAACGCCAGGAGCATCCGGAATAAGGTGGGTGAGCTTGCAGCATGGGTTGGTACCTGGGATCTCGATGTAGTGGCCATTTCGGAGACATGGGTAGAGCAGGGGCAGGAATGGATGTTGCAGATTCCGGGATTTAGATGTTTCAGAAAGAACAGAGAAGATGGTAAAAGAGGGGGGGGGTGTGGCATTGTTAATCAAGGAGAGTATTAGAGCGACAGAAAGGACGTTTGAGGACTCGTCTACTGAGGTAGTATGGGCTGAGGTTAGAAACAGGAGAGGTGAGGTTACCCTGTTGGGAGTCTTTTATAGACCTCCGAATAGTTCCAGAGATGTAGAGGAAAGGATAGCGAAGATGATTCTCGACAGGGGTGAGAGTAACAGGGTAGTTGTTATGGGGGACTTTAACTTTCCAAATATCAACTGGAAATACTATAGTTCGAGTACTTTAGATGGGTCAGTTTTTGTCCAGTGTGTGCAGGAGGGTTTTCTGACACAGTATGTAGACAGGCCAACCAGGGGCGATGCCACATTGGATTTGGTACTGGGAAATGAACCCGGCCAGGTGTTAGATTTAGATGTAGGTGAGCACTTTGGTGATAGTGATCACAATTCGGTTAGGTTTACCTTAGCGATGGGCAGGGACAGGTATATACCGCAGGGCAAGAATTATAGCTGGGGGAAAGGAAATTATGATGCGATTAGGCAAGATTTAGGATGCGTAGGATGGGGAAGGAAACTGCAGGGGATGGGAACAATCGAAATGTGGAGCTTATTCAAGGAGCAGCTACTGCGTGTCCTTGATAAGTATGTACCTGTCAGGCAGGGAGGAAGTTGTCGAGTGAGGGAGCCGTGGTTTACTAAAGAAGTTGAAGCGCTTGTCAAGAGGAAGAAGGCGGCTTATGTTAGGATGAGACGTGAAGGCTCAGTTAGGGCGCTTGAGAGTTACAAGCTAGCCAGGAAGGATCTAAAGGGAGAGCTAAGAAGAGCAAGGAGAGGACACGAGAAGTCATTGGTGGATCGGATCAGGGAAAACCCTAAGGCTTTCTATAGGTATATCAGGAATAAAAGAATGACTAGAGTTAGATTAGGGCCAATCAAGGATAGTAGTGGGAAGTTGTGTGTGGAATCAGAGGAGATAGGGGAAGTGTTAAATGAATATTTTGCGTCAGTATTTACAGTAGAGAAAGAAAATGTTGTTGAGAATACTGAGATTCAGGCTACGAGGCTAGATGGGATTGAGGTTCACAAGGAGGAGGTGTTAGCAATTTTGGAAAGTGTGAAAATAGATAAGTCCCCTGGGCCAGATGGGATTTATCCTAGGATTCTCTGGGAAGCTAGGGAGGAGATTGCAGAGCCTTTGTCCTTGATCTTTATGTCGTCATTGTCGACAGGAATAGTGCCGGAAGACTGGAGGATTGCAAATGTTGTCCCCTTGTTCAAGAAGGGGAGTAGAGACAGCCCTGGTAATTATAGACCTGTGAGCCTTACTTCGGTTGTGGGTAAAATGTTGGAAAAGGTTATAAGAGACAGGATTTATAATCATCTTGAAAAGAATAAGTTCATTAGCGATAGTCAGCACGGTTTTGTGACGGGTAGATCGTGCCTCACAAACCTTATTGAGTTTTTCGAGAAGGTGACCAAACAGGTGGATGAGGGTAAAGCAGTGGATGTGGTGTATATGGATTTCAGTAAGGCGTTTGATAAGGTTACCCACGGTAGGCTATTGCAGAAAATACGGAAGTATGGGGTTGAAGGGGATTTAGAGCTTTGGATCAGAAATTGGCGAGCTGAAAGAAGACAGAGGGTGGTGGTTGATGGCAAATGTTCATCCTGGAGTTTAGTTACTAGTGGTGTACCGCAAGGATCTGTTTTGGGGCCACTGCTGTTTGTCATTTTTATAAATGACCTGGAAGAGGGTGTAGAAGGGTGGGTTAGTAAATTTGCAGATGACACTAAGGTCGGTGGAGTTGTGGATAGTGCCGAAGGATGTTGTCGGGTACAGAGAGACATAGATAGGCTGCAGAGCTGGGCTGAGAGATGGCAAATGGAGTTTAATGCGGAAAAGTGTGAGGTGATTCACTTTGGAAGGAGTAACAGGAATGCAGAGTACTGGGCTAATGGGAGGATTCTTGGTACTGTAGATGAACAGAGAGATCTTGGTGTCCAGGTGCATAAATCCCTGAAGGTTGCTAACCAGGTTAATAGGGCTGTTAAGAAGGCATATGGTGTGTTAGCTTTTATTAGTAGGGGGGTCGAGTTTCGGAGCCACGAGGTCATGCTGCAGCTGTACAAAACTCTGGTGAGACCGCACCTGGAGTATTGCGTGCAGTTCTGGTCACCGCATTATAGGAAGGATGTGGAAGCTATGGAAAGGGTGCAGAGGAGATTTACTAGGATGTTGCCTGGTATGGAGGGAAGGTCTGACGAGGAAAGGCTGAGGGACTTGAGGTTGTTTTCGTTGGAGAGAAGGAGGAGGAGAGGTGACTTAATAGAGACATATAAGATAATCAGAGGGTTAGATAGGGTGGATAGTGAGCGTCTTTTTCCTCGGATGGTGATGGCAAACACGAGGGGACATAGCTTTAAGTTGAGGGGTGATAGATATAGGACAGATGTTAGAGGTAGTTTCTTTACTCAGAGAGTAGTAGGGGCGTGGAACGCCCTGCCTGCAGCAGTAGTAGATTCGCCAACTTTAAGGGCATTTAAGTGGACATTGGATAGACATATGGATGAAAATGGAATAGTGTAGGTCAGATGGTTTCACAGGTCGGCGCAACATCGAGGGCCGAAGGGCCTGTACTGCGCTGTAATGTTCTAAATTCTAAAAGTAACGAGGTGCTTCAATACAGTCCCCACAGAGTAACGTGTTGCTCCTATACAGTCCCCACAGAGTAACGAGGTGCTTCAATACAGTCCCCACAGAGTAACGAGGTGCTTCAATACAGTCCCCACAGAGTAACGAGGTGCTCCAATACCGTCCCCACAGAGTAACGAGGTGCTTCAATACAGTCCCCACAGAGTAACGAGGTGCTCCAATACCGTCCCCACAGAGTAACGAGGTGCTTCAATACAGTCCCCACAGAGTAACGAGGTGCTCCAATACAGTCCCCACAGAGTAACGAGGTGCTCCAATACTGTCCCCACAGAGTAACGAGGTGCTTCAATACAGTCCCTACAGAGTAACGAGGTGCTCCAATACAGTCCCCACAGAGTAACGAAATGCTTCAATACAGTCCCCACAGAGTAACGAGGTGCTTCAATACAGTCCCCACAGAGTAACGAGGTGCTCCAATACCGTCCCCACAGAGTAACGAGGTGCTTCAATACAGTCCCCACAGAGTAACGAGGTGCTCCAATACCGTCCCCACAGAGTAACGAGGTGCTTCAATACAGTCCCCACAGAGTAACGAGGTGCTCCAATACAGTCCCCACAGAGTAACGAGTTGCTCCGATACAGTCCCCACAGAGTAACGAGGTGCTCCAATACCGTCCCCACAGAGTAACGAGGTGCTCCTATACAGTCCCCACAGAGTAACGAGGTGCTCCAATACCGTCCCCACAGAGTAACGAGGTGCTCCTATACAGTCCCCACAGAGTAACGTGTTGCTCCAATACCGTCCCCACAGAGTAACGAGGTGCTTCAATACAGTCCCCACAGAGTAACGAGGTGCTCCTATACAGTCCCCACAGAGTAACGAGTTGCTCCTATACAGTCCCCACAGAGTAACGAGTTGCTCCAATACCGTCCCCACAGAGTAACGAGGTGCTTCAATACAGTCCCCACAGAGTAACGAGGTGCTCCTATACAGTCCCCACAGAGTAACGAGGTGCTTCAATACAGTCCTCACAGAGTAACGAGTTGCTCCTATACAGTCCCCACAGAGTAACGAGGTGCTCCTATACAGTCCCCACACAGTAACGAGGTGCTTCAATACAGTCCCCACAGAGTAACGAGTTGCTCCTATACAGTCCCCACAGAGTAACGAGGTGCTCCTATACAGTCCCCACAGAGTAACGAGGTGCTTCAATACAGTCCCCACAGAGTAACGAGTTGCTCCTATACAGTCCCCACAGAGTAACGAGGTGCTCCTATACAGTCCCCACAGAGTAACGAGGTCCTCCTATACAGTCCCCACAGAGTAACGAGGTGCTCCAATACAGTCCCCACAGAGTAACGATGTGCTTCAATACAGTCCCCACAGAGTAACGAGGTGCTCCTATACAGTCCCCACAGAGTAACGAGGTCCTCCTATACAGTCCCCACAGAGTAACGAGATGCTCCAATACAGTCCCCACAGAGTAACGAGGTGCTCCTATACAGTCCCCACAGAGTAACGAGGTGCTTCGATACAGTCCCCACAGAGTAACGAGGTGCTCCAATACAGTCCCCACAGAGTAACGAGGTGCTTCAATACAGTCCCCACAGAGTAACGAGGTGCTCCAATACAGTCCCCACAGAGTAACGAGGTGCTTCAATACAGTCCCCACAGAGTAACGAGGTGCTCCTATACAGTCCCCACAGAGTAACGAGGTCCTCCTATACAGTCCCCACAGAGTAACGAGTTGCTCCAATACCGTCCCCACAGAGTAACGAGGTGCTCCAATACAGTCCCCACAGAGTAACGAGGTGCTCCTATACAGTCCCCACAGAGTAACGAGGTGCTTCAATACAGTCCCCACAGAGTAACGAGTAACTCCAATACCGTCCCCACAGAGTAACGAGGTGCTTCAATACAGTCCCCACAGAGTAACGAGGTGCTTCAATACAGTCCCCACAGAGTAACGAGTAACTCCAATACCGTCCCCACAGAGTAACGAGGTGCTCCAATACAGTCCCCACAGAGTAACGAGGTGCTTCAATACAGTCCCCACAGCGTAACGAGGTGCTCCTATACAGTCCCCACAGAGTAACGAGGTCCTCCTATACAGTCCCCACAGAGTAACGAGGTGCTCCAATACCGTCCCCACAGAGTAATGAGGTGCTTCAAACAGTCCCCACAGAGTAACGAGTAACTCCAATACCGTCCCCACAGAGTAACGAGGTGCTTCAATACGGTCCCCACAGAGTAACGAGGTGCTTCAATACAGTCCCCACAGAGTAACGATGTGCTCCAATACAGTCCCCACAGAATAACGAGTTGCTCCTATACAGTCCCCACAGAGTAACGATGTGCTCCAATACAGTCCCCACAGAATAACGAGTTGCTCCTATACAGTCCCCACAGAGTAACGATGTGCTTCAATACAGTCCCCACAGAGTAACGTGTTGCTCCTATACAGTCCCCACAGAGTAACGAGGTGCTTCAATACAGTCCACACAGAGTAACGAGGTGCTCCTATACAGTCCCCACAGAGTAACGAGGTGCTTCAATACAGTCCCCACAGAATAACGAGTTGCTCCTATACAGTCCCCACAGAGTAACGATGTGCTCCAATACAGTCCCCACAGAGTAACGAGGTGCTTCAATACAGTCCCCACAGAGTAACAAGGTGCTCCAATACAGTCCTCACAGAGTAATGAGTAACTCCAATACAGTCCCCACAGAGTAACGAGGTGCTTCAATACAGACCTCACAGAGTAATGAGTAACTCCAATACAGTCCCCACAGAGTAACGAGTAACTCCAATACAGTCCCCACAGAGTAACGAGGTGCTTCAATACAGTCCCCACAGAGTAACGTGTAACTCCAATACAGTCCTCACAGAGTAACGAGGTGCTCCTATACAGTCCCCACAGAGTAACGAGGTGCTCCTATACAGTCCCCACAGAGTAATGAGTACCTCCAATATAGTCCCCACAGAGTAACGAGTAACTCCTACACAGTCCCCACAGAGTAACGAGGTGCTTCAATACAGTCCCCGCAGAGTAACGAGTAACTCCAATACCGTCCCCACAGAATAACGAGGTGCTCCTATACAGTCCCCACAGAGTAACGAGTAACTCCAATACCGTCCTCACAGAGTAACGAGGTGCTCCTATACAGTCCCCACAGAGTAATGAGTACCTCCAATATAGTCCCCACAGAGTAACGAGGTGCTCCTATACAGTCCCCACAGAGTAACGAGGTGCTTCAATACAGTCCTCACAGAGTAACGAGTTGCTCCTATACAGTCCCCACAGAGTAACGAGGTGCTCCTATACAGTCCCCACAGAGTAACGAGGTGCTTCAATACAGTCCCCACAGAGTAACGAGTTGCTCCTATACAGTCCCCACAGAGTAACGAGGTGCTTCAATACAGTCCCCACAGAGTAACGAGTTGCTCCTATACAGTCCCCACAGAGTAACGAGGTGCTCCTATACAGTCCCCACAGAGTAACGAGGTCCTCCTATACAGTCCCCACAGAGTAACGAGGTGCTCCAATACAGTCCCCACAGAGTAACGAGGTGCTTCAATACAGTCCCCACAGAGTAACGAGGTGCTCCTATACAGTCCCCACAGAGTAACGAGGTCCTCCTATACAGTCCCCACAGAGTAACGAGATGCTCCAATACAGTCCCCACAGAGTAACGAGGTGCTTCAATACAGTCCCCACAGAGTAACGAGGTGCTCCAATACAGTCCCCACAGAGTAACGAGGTGCTTCAATACAGTCCCCACAGAGTAACGAGGTGCTCCAATACAGTCCCCACAGAGTAACGAGGTGCTTCAATACAGTCCCCACAGAGTAACGAGGTGCTCCTATACAGTCCCCACAGAGTAACGAGGTCCTCCTATACAGTCCCCACAGAGTAACGAGGTTCTCCAATACCGTCCCCACAGAGTAACGAGGTGCTCCAATACAGTCCCCACAGAGTAACGAGGTGCTCCTATACAGTCCCCACAGAGTAACGAGGTGCTTCAATACAGTCCCCACAGAGTAACGAGTAACTCCAATACCGTCCCCACAGAGTAATGAGGTGCTTCAATACAGTCCCCACAGAGTAACGAGGTGCTTCAATACAGTCCCCACAGAGTAACGAGTAACTCCAATACCGTCCCCACAGAGTAACGAGGTGCTCCAATACAGTCCCCACAGAGTAACGAGGTGCTTCAATACAGTCCCCACAGAGTAACGAGGTGCTCCTATACAGTCCCCACAGAGTAACGAGGTCCTCCTATACAGTCCCCACAGAGTAACGAGGTGCTCCAATACCGTCCCCACAGAGTAACGAGGTGCTCCAATACAGTCCCCACAGAGTAACGAGGTGCTCCTATACAGTCCCCACAGAGTAACGAGGTGCTTCAATACAGTCCCCATAGAGTAACGAGTAACTCCAATACCGTCCCCACAGAGTAACGAGGTGCTTCAATACAGTCCCCACAGAGTAACGAGGTGCTTCAATACAGTCCCCACAGAGTAACGATGTGCTCCAATACAGTCCCCACAGAATAACGAGTTGCTCCTATACAGTCCCCACAGAGTAACGATGTGCTCCAATACAGTCCCCACAGAATAACGAGGTGCTCCTATACAGTCCCCACAGAGTAACAAGGTGCTTCAATACAGTCCCCACAGAGTAACGTGTTGCTCCTATACAGTCCCCACAGAGTAACGAGGTGCTTCAATACAGTCCCCACAGAGTAACGAGGTGCTCCTATACAGTCCCCACAGAGTAACGAGGTGCTCCTATACAGTCCCCACAGAGTAACGAGGTGCTTCAATACAGTCCCCACAGAATAACGAGTTGCTCCTATACAGTCCCCACAGAGTAACGATGTGCTCCAATACAGTCCCCACAGAATAACGAGGTGCTTCAATACAGTCCCCACAGAGTAACAAGGTGCTCCAATACAGTCCTCACAGAGTAATGAGTAACTCCAATACAGTCCCCACAGAGTAACGAGGTGCTTCAATACAGACCTCACAGAGTAATGAGTAACTCCAATACAGTCCCCACAGAGTAACGAGTAACTCCAATACAGTCCCCACAGAGTAACGAGGTGCTTCAATACAGTCCCCACAGAGTAACGTGTAACTCCAATACAGTCCTCACAGAGTAACGAGGTGCTCCTATACAGTCCCCACAGAGTAACGAGGCGCTCCTATACAGTCCCCACAGAGTAATGAGTACCTCCAATATAGTCCCCACAGAGTAACGAGTAACTCCTACACAGTCCCCACAGAGTAACGAGGTCCTTCAATACAGTCCCCACAGAGTAACGAGGTGCTTCAATACAGTCCCCACAGAGTAACGATGTGCTCCAATACAGTCCCCACAGAATAACGAGTTGCTCCTATACAGTCCCCACAGAGTAACGATGTGCTCCAATACAGTCCCCACAGAATAACGAGGTGCTCCTATACAGTCCCCACAGAGTAACAAGGTGCTTCAATACAGTCCCCACAGAGTAACGTGTTGCTCCTATACAGTCCCCACAGAGTAACGAGGTGCTTCAATACAGTCCCCACAGAGTAACGAGGTGCTCCTATACAGTCCCCACAGAGTAACGAGGTGCTCCTATACAGTCCCCACAGAGTAACGAGGTGCTTCAATACAGTCCCCACAGAATAACGAGTTGCTCCTATACAGTCCCCACAGAGTAACGATGTGCTCCAATACAGTCCCCACAGAATAACGAGGTGCTTCAATACAGTCCCCACAGAGTAACAAGGTGCTCCAATACAGTCCTCACAGAGTAATGAGTAACTCCAATACAGTCCCCACAGAGTAACGAGGTGCTTCAATACAGACCTCACAGAGTAATGAGTAACTCCAATACAGTCCCCACAGAGTAACGAGTAACTCCAATACAGTCCCCACAGAGTAACGAGGTGCTTCAATACAGTCCCCACAGAGTAACGTGTAACTCCAATACAGTCCTCACAGAGTAACGAGGTGCTCCTATACAGTCCCCACAGAGTAACGAGGTGCTCCTATACAGTCCCCACAGAGTAATGAGTTGCTCCTATACAGTCCCCACAGAGTAACGAGGTGCTCCTATACAGTCCCCACAGAGTAACGTGTAACTCCAATACAGTCCCCACAGAGTAACGAGTTGCTCCTATACAGTCCCCACAGAGTAACGAGGTGCTTCAATACAGTCCCCACAGAGTAACGAGTTGCTCCTATACAGTCCCCACAGAGTAACGAGGTGCTCCTATACAGTCCCCACAGAGTAACGAGGTCCTCCTATACAGTCCCCACAGAGTAACGAGGTGCTCCAATACAGTCCCCACAGAGTAACGAGGTGCTTCAATACAGTCCCCACAGAGTAACGAGGTGCTCCTATACAGTCCCCACAGAGTAACGAGGTCCTCCTATACAGTCCCCACAGAGTAACGAGATGCTCCAATACAGTCCCCACAGAGTAACGAGGTGCTTCAATACAGTCCCCACAGAGTAACGAGGTGCTCCAATACAGTCCCCACAGAGTAACGAGGTGCTTCAATACAGTCCCCACAGAGTAACGAGGTGCTCCAATACAGTCCCCACAGAGTAACGAGGTGCTTCAATACAGTCCCCACAGAGTAACGAGTTGCTCCTATACAGTCCCCACAGAGTAACGAGGTCCTCCTATACAGTCCCCACAGAGTAACGAGGTTCTCCAATACCGTCCCCACAGAGTAACGAGGTGCTCCAATACAGTCCCCACAGAGTAACGAGGTGCTCCTATACAGTCCCCACAGAGTAACGAGGTGCTTCAATACAGTCCCCACAGAGTAACGAGTAACTCCAATACCGTCCCCACAGAGTAATGAGGTGCTTCAATACAGTCCCCACAGAGTAACGAGGTGCTTCAATACAGTCCCCACAGAGTAACGAGTAACTCCAATACCGTCCCCACAGAGTAACGAGGTGCTCCAATACAGTCCCCACAGAGTAACGAGGTGCTTCAATACAGTCCCCACAGAGTAACGAGGTGCTCCTATACAGTCCCCACAGAGTAACGAGGTCCTCCTATACAGTCCCCACAGAGTAACGAGGTGCTCCAATACCGTCCCCACAGAGTAACGAGGTGCTCCAATACAGTCCCCACAGAGTAACGAGGTGCTCCTATACAGTCCCCACAGAGTAACGAGGTGCTTCAATACAGTCCCCATAGAGTAACGAGTAACTCCAATACCGTCCCCACAGAGTAACGAGGTGCTTCAATACAGTCCCCACAGAGTAACGAGGTGCTTCAATACAGTCCCCACAGAGTAACGATGTGCTCCAATACAGTCCCCACAGAATAACGAGTTGCTCCTATACAGTCCCCACAGAGTAACGATGTGCTCCAATACAGTCCCCACAGAATAACGAGGTGCTCCTATACAGTCCCCACAGAGTAACAAGGTGCTTCAATACAGTCCCCACAGAGTAACGTGTTGCTCCTATACAGTCCCCACAGAGTAACGAGGTGCTTCAATACAGTCCCCACAGAGTAACGAGGTGCTCCTATACAGTCCCCACAGAGTAACGAGGTGCTCCTATACAGTCCCCACAGAGTAACGAGGTGCTTCAATACAGTCCCCACAGAATAACGAGTTGCTCCTATACAGTCCCCACAGAGTAACGATGTGCTCCAATACAGTCCCCACAGAATAACGAGGTGCTTCAATACAGTCCCCACAGAGTAACAAGGTGCTCCAATACAGTCCTCACAGAGTAATGAGTAACTCCAATACAGTCCCCACAGAGTAACGAGGTGCTTCAATACAGACCTCACAGAGTAATGAGTAACTCCAATACAGTCCCCACAGAGTAACGAGTAACTCCAATACAGTCCCCACAGAGTAACGAGGTGCTTCAATACAGTCCCCACAGAGTAACGTGTAACTCCAATACAGTCCTCACAGAGTAACGAGGTGCTCCTATACAGTCCCCACAGAGTAACGAGGTGCTCCTATACAGTCCCCACAGAGTAATGAGTACCTCCAATATAGTCCCCACAGAGTAACGAGTAACTCCTACACAGTCCCCACAGAGTAACGAGGTCCTTCAATACAGTCCCCACAGAGTAACGAGGTGCTTCAATACAGTCCCCACAGAGTAACGATGTGCTCCAATACAGTCCCCACAGAATAACGAGTTGCTCCTATACAGTCCCCACAGAGTAACGATGTGCTCCAATACAGTCCCCACAGAATAACGAGGTGCTCCTATACAGTCCCCACAGAGTAACAAGGTGCTTCAATACAGTCCCCACAGAGTAACGTGTTGCTCCTATACAGTCCCCACAGAGTAACGAGGTGCTTCAATACAGTCCCCACAGAGTAACGAGGTGCTCCTATACAGTCCCCACAGAGTAACGAGGTGCTCCTATACAGTCCCCACAGAGTAACGAGGTGCTTCAATACAGTCCCCACAGAATAACGAGTTGCTCCTATACAGTCCCCACAGAGTAACGATGTGCTCCAATACAGTCCCCACAGAATAACGAGGTGCTTCAATACAGTCCCCACAGAGTAACAAGGTGCTCCAATACAGTCCTCACAGAGTAATGAGTAACTCCAATACAGTCCCCACAGAGTAACGAGGTGCTTCAATACAGACCTCACAGAGTAATGAGTAACTCCAATACAGTCCCCACAGAGTAACGAGTAACTCCAATACAGTCCCCACAGAGTAACGAGGTGCTTCAATACAGTCCCCACAGAGTAACGTGTAACTCCAATACAGTCCTCACAGAGTAACGAGGTGCTCCTATACAGTCCCCACAGAGTAACGAGGTGCTCCTATACAGTCCCCACAGAGTAATGAGTACCTCCAATATAGTCCCCACAGAGTAACGAGTAACTCCTACACAGTCCCCACAGAGTAACGAGGTGCTTCAATACAGTCCCCGCAGAGTAACGAGTAACTCCAATACCGTCCCCACAGAATAACGAGGTGCTCCTATACAGTCCCCACAGAGTAACGAGTAACTCCAATACCGTCCTCACAGAGTAACGAGGTGCTCCTATACAGTCCCCACAGAGTAATGAGTACCTCCAATACAGTCCCCACAGAGTAACGAGTAACTCCTACACAGTCCCATCAGAGTAACGAGGTGCTTCAATACAGTCCCCACAGAGTAACGAGGTGCTCCAATACAGTCCCCACAGAGTAACGAGTAACTCCAATACAGTCCCCACAGAGTAACGAGGTGCTCCAATACCGTCCCCACAGAGTAACGAGTAACTCCAATACAGTCCCCACAGAGTAACGAGGTGCTTCAATACAGTCCCCACAGAGTAACGAGGTGCTTCAATACAGTCCCCACAGAGTAACGAGGTGCTTCAATACAGTCCCCACAGAGTAACGAGGTGCTACAATACAGTCCCCACAGAGTAACGAGGTGCTCCAGTACACTCCCCACAGAGTAAAGAGTTGCTCCAATACAGTCCCCACTGAGTAATGAGTTGCTCCAATACAGTCCCCACAGAGTAACAAGGTGCTTCAATACAGTCCCCACAGAGTAACGAGTAACTCCAATACCGTCCCCACAGAGTAACGAGGTGCTTCAATACAGTCCCCACAGAGTAACGAGTAACTCCAACACCGTCCCCACAGAGTAACGAGGTGCTCCTATACAGTCCCCACAGAGTAACGAGGTGTTCCAATACAGTCCCCACAGAGTAACGAGGTGCTTCAATACAGTCCCCACAGAGTAACGAGGTGCTTCAATACAGTCCCCACAGAGTAACGAGGTGCTCCAATACAGTCCCCACAGAGTAATGAGTAACTGGAATACAGTCCCCACAGAGTAACGAGGTGCTCCTATACAGTCCCCACAGAGTAACGAGGTGCTCCTTTACAGTCCCCACAGAGTAATGAGGTGCTTCAATACAGTCCCCACAGAATAACGAGGTGCTTCAATACAGTCCCCACAGAGTAACGAGTTGCTCCTATACAGTCCCCACAGAGTAACGAGGAGCTTCAATACAGTACTCACAGAGTAACGAGTTGCTCCTATACAGTCCCCACAGAGTAACGAGGTGCTTCAATACAGTCCCCACAGAATAACGAGGTGCTTCAATACAGTCCCCACAGAGTAACGAGTAACTCCTATACAGTCCCCACAGAGTAACAAGGTGCTTCAATACAGTCCCCACAGAGTAACGCGGTGCTCCAATACAGTCCCCACAGAGTAACGAGGTGCTTCAATACAGTCCCCACAGAGTAACGAGGTGCTCCAATACAGTCCCCACAGAATAACGAGGTGCTTCAATACAGTCCCCACAGAGTAACGTGTTGCTCCTATACAGTCCCCACAGAGTAACGAGTAACTCCTATACAGTCCCCACAGAGTAACGAGGTGCTCCAATACCGTCCCCACAGAGTAACGAGGTGCTTCAATACAGTCCCCACAGAGTAACGAGGTGCTTCAATACAGTCCCCACAGAGTAACGAGGTGCTCCTATACAGTCCCCACAGAGTAACGAGGTGCTCCTATACAGTCCCCACAGAGTAACGAGGTGCTTCAATACAGTCCCCACAGAATAACGAGTTGCTCCTATACAGTCCCCACAGAGTAACGATGTGCTCCAATACAGTCCCCACAGAATAACGAGGTGCTTCAATACAGTCCCCACAGAGTAACAAGGTGCTCCAATACAGTCCTCACAGTGTAATGAGTAACTCCAATACAGTCCCCACAGAGTAACGAGGTGCTTCAATACAGACCTCACAGAGTAATGAGTAACTCCAATACAGTCCCCACAGAGTAACGAGTAACTCCAATACAGTCCCCACAGAGTAACGAGGTGCTTCAATACAGTCCCCACAGAGTAACGTGTAACTCCAATACAGTCCTCACAGAGTAACGAGGTGCTCCTATACAGTCCCCACAGAGTAACGAGGTGCTCCTATACAGTCCCCACAGAGTAATGAGTACCTCCAATATAGTCCCCACAGAGTAACGAGTAACTCCTACACAGTCCCCACAGAGTAACGAGGTGCTTCAATACAGTCCCCGCAGAGTAACGAGTAACTCCAATACCGTCCCCACAGAATAACGAGGTGCTCCTATACAGTCCCCACAGAGTAACGAGTAACTCCAATACCGTCCTCACAGAGTAACGAGGTGCTCCTATACAGTCCCCACAGAGTAATGAGTACCTCCAATACAGTCCCCACAGAGTAACGAGTAACTCCTACACAGTCCCATCAGAGTAACGAGGTGCTTCAATACAGTCCCCACAGAGTAACGAGGTGCTTCAATACAGTCCCCACAGAGTAACGAGTAACTCCAATACAGTCCCCACAGAGTAACGAGGTGCTCCAATACCGTCCCCACAGAGTAACGAGTAACTCCAATACAGTCCCCACAGAGTAACGAGGTGCTTCAATACAGTCCCCACAGAGTAACGAGGTGCTTCAATACAGTCCCCACAGAGTAACGAGGTGCTTCAATACAGTCCCCACAGAGTAACGAGGTGCTACAATACAGTCCCCACAGAGTAACGAGGTGCTCCAGTACACTCCCCACAGAGTAAAGAGTTGCTCCAATACAGTCCCCACTGAGTAATGAGTTGCTCCAATACAGTCCCCACAGAGTAACAAGGTGCTTCAATACAGTCCCCACAGAGTAACGAGTAACTCCAATACCGTCCCCACAGAGTAACGAGGTGCTTCAATACAGTCCCCACAGAGTAACGAGTAACTCCAATACCATCCCCACAGAGTAACGAGGTGCTCCTATACAGTCCCCACAGAGTAACGAGGTGTTCCAATACAGTCCCCACAGAGTAACGAGGTGCTTCAATACAGTCCCCACAGAGTAACGAGGTGCTTCAATACAGTCCCCACAGAGTAACGAGGTGCTCCAATACAGTCCCCACAGAGTAATAAGTAACTGGAATACAGTCCCCACAGAGTAACGAGGTGCTCCTATACAGTCCCCACAGAGTAACGAGGTGCTCCTTTACAGTCCCCACAGAGTAACGAGGTGCTTCAATACAGTCCCCACAGAATAACGAGGTGCTTCAATACAGTCCCCACAGAGTAACGAGTTGCTCCTATACAGTCCCCACAGAGTAACGAGGTGCTTCAATACAGTACTCACAGAGTAACGAGTTGCTCCTATACAGTCCCCACAGAGTAACGAGGTGCTTCAATACAGTCCCCACAGAATAACGAGGTGCTTCAATACAGTCCCCACAGAGTAACGAGTAACTCCTATACAGTCCCCACAGAGTAACAAGGTGCTTCAATACAGTCCCCACAGAGTAACGCGGTGCTCCAATACAGTCCCCACAGAGTAACGAGGTGCTTCAATACAGTCCCCACAGAGTAACGAGGTGCTCCAATACAGTCCCCACAGAATAACGAGGTGCTTCAATACAGTCCCCACAGAGTAACGTGTTGCTCCTATACAGTCCCCACAGAGTAACGAGTAACTCCTATACAGTCCCCACAGAGTAACGAGGTGCTCCAATACAGTCCCCACAGAGTAACGAGGTGCTTCAATACAGTCCCCACAGAGTAACGAGGTGCTTCAATACAGTCCCCACAGAGTAACGAGGTGCTTCAATACAGTCCCCACAGAGTAACGAGGTGCTCCTATACAGTCCCCACAGAGTAACGAGGTGCTCCAATACAGTCCCCACAGAGTAACGAGGTGCTTCAATACAGTCCCCACAGAGTAACGAGGTGCTCCAATACAGTCCCCACAGAGTAACGAGGTCCTCCTATACAGTCCCCACAGAGTAATGAGTAACTGGAATACAGTCCCCACAGAGTAACGAGGTGCTCCTATACAGTCCCCACAGAGTAACGAGGTGCTCCTATACAGTCCCCACAGAGTAACGAGGTGCTTCAATACAGTCCCCACAGAATAACGAGGTGCTTCAATACAGTCCCCACAGAGTAACGAGTAACTCCTATACAGTCCCCACAGAGTAACAAGGTGCTTCAATACAGTCCCCACAGAATAACGAGGTGCTCCAATACAGTCCCCACAGAGTAACGAGGTGCTTCAATTCAGTCCCCACAGAGTAACGAGGTGCTCCAATACAGTCCCCACAGAATAACGAGGTGCTTCAATACAGTCCCCACAGAGTAACGTGTTGCTCCTATACAGTCCCCACAGAGTAACGGGTAACTCCTATACAGTCCCCACAGAGTAACGAGGTGCTCCAATACAGTCCCCACAGAGTAACGAGGTGCTTCAATACAGTCCCCACAGAGTAACGAGGTGCTTCAATACAGTCCCCACAGAGTAACGAGGTGCTCCTATACAGTCCCCACAGAGTAACGAGGTGCTTCAATACTGTCCCCACAGAGTAACGAGGTGCTTCAATACAGTCCTCACAGAGTAACGAGTAACTCCAATACAGTCCCCACAGTGTAACGAGGTGCTTCAATACAGTCCCCACAGAGTAACGAGGTGCTTCAATACAGTCCCCACAGAGTAACGAGGTGCTTCAATACAGTCCTCACAGAGTAACGAGTAACTCCAATACAGTCCCCACAGTGTAACGAGGTGCTTCAATACAGTCCCCACAGAGTAACGAGGTGCTCCTATACAGTCCCCACAGAGTAACGAGGTGCTTCAATACTGTCCCCACAGAGTAACGAGGTGCTTCAATACAGTCCTCACAGAGTAACGAGTAACTCCAATACAGTCCCCACAGTGTAACGAGGTGCTTCAATACAGTCCCCACAGAGTAACGAGGTGCTTCAATACAGTCCCCACAGAGTAACGAGGTGCTTCAATACAGTCCCCACAGAGTAACGAGGTGCTTCAATACAGTCCCCACAGAGTAACGTGTTGCTCCTATACAGTCCCCACAGAGTAACGAGTAACTCCTATACAGTCCCCACAGAGTAACGAGGTGCTCCAATACAGTCCCCACAGAGTAACGAGGTGCTTCAATACAGTCCCCACAGAGTAACGAGGTGCTTCAATACAGTCCCCACAGAGTAACGAGGTGCTTCAATACAGTCCCCACAGAGTAACGAGGTGCTCCTATACAGTCCCCACAGAGTAACGAGGTGCTTCAATACTGTCCCCACAGAGTAACGAGGTGCTCCTATACAGTCCCCACAGAGTAACGAGGTGCTTCAATACCGTCCCCACAGAGTAACGAGGTGCTTCAATACAGTCCCCACAGAGTAACGAGGTGCTTCAATACAGTCCCCACAGAGTAACGAATTGCTCCTATACAGTCCCCACAGAGTAACGAGGTGCTCCAATACCGTCCCCACAGAGTAACGAGGTGCTTCAATACAGTCCCCACAGAGTAACGAGGTGCTTCAATACAGTCCCCACAGAGTAACGAGGTGCTCCAATACCGTCCCCACAGAGTAACGAGGTGCTTCAATACAGTCCCCACAGAGTAACGAGGTGCTTCAATACAGTCCCCACAGAGTAACGAGGTCCTCCTATACAGTCCCCACAGAGTAACGAGGTGCTCCAATACAGTCCCCACAGAGTAACGAGGTGCTCCTATACCGTCCCCACAGAGTAACGAGGTGCTCCAATACAGTCCCCACAGAGTAACGAGGTGCTCCAATACAGTCCCCACAGAGTAACGAGGTGCTTCAATACAGTCCCCACAGAATAACGAGTTGCTCCTATACAGTCCCCACAGAGTAACGAGGTGCTCCAATACAGTCCCCACAGAGTAACGAGTAACTCCAATACCGTCCTCACAGAGTAACGATGTGCTCCAATACAGTCCCCACAGAATAACGAGTTGCTCCTATACAGTCCCCACAGAGTAACGAGGTGCTTCAATACAGTCCCCACAGAATAACGAGTTGCTCCTATACAGTCCCCACAGAGTAACGATGTGCTCCAATACAGTCCCCACAGAGTAACGAGGTGCTTCAATACAGTCCCCACAGAGTAACGAGTAACTCCAATACAGTCCCCACAGAGTAACGATGTGCTCCAATACAGTCCCCACAGAGTAATGAGTAACTCCAATACAGTCCCCACAGAGTAACGAGGTGCTTCAATACAGTCCTCATAGAGGAACGAGTAACTCCAATACAGTCCCCACAGAGTAACGAGTAACTCCAATACAGTCCCCACAGAGTAACGAGTAACTCCAATACAGTCCCCACAGAGTAACAAGGTGCTTCAATACAGTCCTCACAGAGTAACGAGTAACTCCAATACAGTCCCCACAGAATAACAAGTAACTCCAATACAGTCCCCACAGAGTAACGTGTAACTCCAATACAGTCCCCACAGAGTAACGAGGTGCTTCAATACAGTCCTCACAGAGTAACGAGGTGCTCCTATACAGTCCCCACAGAGTAACGAGTAACTCCAATACCGTCCTCACAGAGTAACGAGGTGCTCCTATACAGTCCCCACAGAGTAACGTGTAACTCCAATACAGTCCCCACAGAGTAACGTGTAACTCCAATACAGTCCCCACAGAGTAACGAGGTGCTTCAATACAGTCCTCACAGAGTAACGAGGTGCTCCTATACAGTCCCCACTGAGTAACGAGTAACTCCAATATGTCCCCACAGAGTAACGAGTAACTCCAATACAGTCCCCACAGAGTAACGTGTAACTCCAATACAGTCCCCACAGAGTAACGAGGTGCTTCAATACAGTCCTCACAGAGTAACGAGGTGCTACTATACAGTCCCCACAGAGTAATGAGTACCTCCAATACAGTCCCCACAGAGTAACGAGTAACTCCTACACAGTCCCATCAGAGTAACGAGGTGCTTCAATACAGTCCCCACAGAGTAACGAGGTGCTTCAATACAGTCCCCACAGAGTAACGAGTAACTCCAATACCGTCCCCACAGAGTAACGAGGTGCTTCAATACAGTCCCCACAGAGTAACGAGGTGCTTCAATACAGTCCCCACAGAGTAACGAGTAACTCCAATACAGTCCCCACAGAGTAACGAGGTGCTCCAATACCGTCCCCACAGAGTAACAAGTAACTCCAATACAGTCCCCACAGAGTAACGAGGTGCTTCAATACAGTCCCCACAGAGTAACGAGGTGCTTCAATACAGTCCCCACAGAGTAACGAGTAACTCCAATACCGTCCCCACAGAGTAACGAGGTGCTTCAATACAGTCCCCACAGAGTAACGAGGTGCTTCAATACAGTCCCCACAGAGTAACGAGGTGCTTCAATACAGTCCCCACAGAGTAACGAGGTGCTTCAATACAGTCCTCACAGAGTAACGAGTAACTCCAATACAGTCCCCACAGAGTAACGAGTAACTCCAATACAGTCCCCACAGAGTAACGAGTAACTCCAATACAGTCCCCACAGAGTAACGAGGTGCTTCAATACAGTCCTCACAGAGTAACGAGTAACTCCAATACAGTCCCCACAGAGTAACGAGTAACTCCAATACAGTCCCCACAGAGTAACGTGTAACTCCAATACAGTCCCCACAGAGTAACGAGGTGCTTCAATACAGTCCTCACAGAGTAACGAGGTGCTCCTATACAGTCCCCACAGAGTAACGAGTAACTCCAATACCGTCCTCACAGAGTAACGAGGTGCTCCTATACAGTCCCCACAGAGTAATGAGTACCTCCAATACAGTCCCCACAGAGTAACGAGTAACTCCTACACAGTCCCATCAGAGTAACGAGGTGCTTCAATACAGTCCCCACAGAGTAACGAGGTGCTTCAATACAGTCCCCACAGAGTAACGAGTAACTCCAATACCATCCCCACAGAGTAACGAGGTGCTTCAATACAGTCCCCACAGCGTAACGAGGTGCTTCAATACAGTCCCCACAGAGTAACGAGTAACTCCAATACAGTCCCCACAGAGTAGCGAGGTGCTTCAATACAGTCCCCAATGAGTAACGAGTAACTCCAATACCGTCCCCACAGAGTAACGAGTTGCTCCAATACCGTCCCCACAGAGTAACGAGGTGCTTCAATACAGTCCCCACAGAATAACGAGGTGCTTCAATACAGTCCCCACAGAGTAACGAGGTGCTTCAATACAGTCCCCGCAGAGTAACGAGGTGCTCCAATACAGTCCTCACAGAGTAACGAGGTGCTCCAATACAGTCCCCACAGAGTAACGAGTATCTCCAATACAGTCCCCACAGAGTAACGAGGTGCTCCTATACAGTCCCCACAGAGTAACGAGGTGCTCCAATACAGTCCCCACAGAGTAACAAGGTGCTCCAATACAGTTGTGATGGTGCTTCTATATTTTTTGTTAGTTTGTTTTTGTGGACTCATGTATTTTCGGATTATGGACATTGTTTTATTTGGGATAACTGAAAAGGATTCCATGGATTTTTGGCCTGGGGTCATTGAAAATAGATTATTGGAAGGGCTTTTGAACTTGGTTTGTAAACAGCCATATTGGAAGTCACCTGTCTTAAGGTAAATGCCCAGCAGGGGCTTTTTGACTCGGAGAAGATGTTTACAGAGAAGTGACAAGTCAAGATTTATACAGGTCAGAAGGTTTGACTCTTGTTTTGGTTTTACTTTGGACAGCCAGCTTTGGTTTGAACAGTGTTTTGAAAGGAGTTTAAAATCAACCTGCCAAGGACAAAACCACAACTCACCTTTTCCATCTCTTTGAGAACTTCCTGAGAAGCGAGTGTAAGAAATAGAGAAATTGATGCATTCCTCCTGAAAGGCCTGCCAGAATCCCCTATTGCCACATTTCTCCTAGAAAACCTATCAAACTGATCTTCAATGTCGCCTGAAAAGAACGGTTCTTGAAAGATCCCAATGATGGCGATCGACGCGTATTTGGGACAGCAAACCAAAAAATGGACAACTGACATCTTTCCATATCTTCTTTTTTTTCTTCAGGAATTAGAAAGTATTTGGCCAAAGTATTCTTTTTTTTGTATTTTTCTGTTTGTAACAGATCTCCAAAGAGAAAATCTCTATTTCCAGGTTAACTGGTATGTGTGTGTGTGTGTCTGTGTGTGTGAGGGGCTAAGGTAAAAAGGGAACTTTCATATTTCAATCTGTGTGTTAATGCTTTTCTTCCTTTATGGTTAAGTCTTGTTTTATAATAAACTGATAGTTTTGGTGTCGATTAAAGAAACCTGGTTGGTGTATTTTATTCTGGGATAAAAATAGAGTCTATGATTGACCGTATCAGTAACTGGGTAAACATTTAAATATATGTTGTGACCTGTGGAGAAGTGGAACTAGCAAAGACAGTGTACTCCTCCCAACTCGGTCGTAACATATATTTGCGGTCTCTGTTCGGGATAACGCAGCACCGATGATGTGCAATTGTAAGTGGGGTAATAATTTTTTTTAAAAGGAAAAGTAAAAATAGCCAGGTTTCTTGTGAAATAGAGTAAAGTCTATCCTACCAGAATGTCTTCATTAGTTTCTATGAATTTCTGGGAAGGAGGATATATCCCTGAGTGATTTGAGAAACTTAACCACAGTTAGACGAAAGGATTTGGTAGAACTGTTGGTGTTAGAGTTAAAACCAGGAAGTAAGAAAGCAGATATAATTGAAGTAATAGCACAGCATTTGCAAGTGGAAGAAGAGAAAGATGAACCAGATGGCGGTTCAGTTGAATTAACTAAAATTCAGTTACAGATGAACCAGCTTGAGATTGAACAGAAAAAAGAGATGAAAAACCTTGAGCTTGAGGAAAAGGAAAGGGAAAAAGAAAGCAAAAGAGAATGAAGGGAATTTGAATTTAAAAAGATGGAACTAAGACAAAGGGGTGGTCTTGACTCCAGTGAAAGTTCTGGTGAGGAAAGAGCTGTCTCCAGTCCAGGACCCAGTGGAGACCTGTTTAAATTTGTACAAGCGGCACAGTGGCGCAGTGGTTAGCACCGCGGCCTCACAGCTCCAGCGAACTGGGTTCAATACTGGGTACTGTCTGTGTGGAGTTTGCAAGTTCTCCCTGTGTCTGTGTGGGTTTCCTCCGGGTGCTCCGGTTTCCTCCCACATGCCAAAGACTTGCTGGTTGATAGGTTAATTGGCCATTGTAAATTGCCCCTAGTATAGGTAGGTGGTAGGGAAATATAGGGACAGGTGGGGATGTGGTAGGAATATGGAATTAGTGTAGGATTAGTATAAATGGGTGGTTGATGGTCGGCACAGACTCGGTGGGCTGAAGGGCTTGTTTCAGTGCTGTATCTCTGAACTGAACTGAAAGCCCCGCACCCCCCTCCCAACCCTGCATGAAATTTGAGGAAAGGGATGTAGATGCATTTTTAATTTCTTTTGAAAAGATAGTCAGACAATGAAGTGGCTGAAGGAAAGCTGGACATTGCTTATGCAAAGCAGGTTGATGGGCAGATTTCATGAAATTTATGCCATGCTTTTTGAGGAGGCTTCTGCAGATTATGAGATGGCAAAAAAGGCTATTCTCACAGTTTATGAGTTGGTTCCTGAAGCGTACAGGCAGAGATTTTGGAACCTCTGGAGACAGTCTGGCAGACTTATCTAGAATTTGAGAGAGTAAAGCAAATTAATTTTGATCATTGGATGTGGGCACTGAAGGTAGAGGCCGCATATGAGAACCTTAGGGAAATAATTCTCCTGAAAGAATTTAAAAATTCACTCCCTCCATTAGTAAGAACCCATGTAGAGCACCAGAAGGTTTCAACAGAGAGGCAGCGGAAATCGCTGATGATTACGAGCTTGTTTACAAGCCCAAACCCTTGGTCCGTCACCCCCACATACCCGAGAAGGATAGAAGGTGGAAGGGTGAAAGGAGGGCAAGTAGCCAGGGACAAGAAGGAGTTCCGATGAAGGGTCACTGACCCGAAACGTTAACTCTGCTTCTCTTTCCACAGATGCTGCCAGACCTGCTGAGTGGTTCCAGCATTTCTTGTTTTTATTTTAGACAAGAAGAGACTGTTAGGAATGTTCCGGGATCTCCTCCTCAGACCACAAAGGAAGGTGCTGAGGATGGAAGTGTGGTCTGCAAGCCTAAGTGTAACAGTTGCCACAAGGTGGGACACCTTTGTGCAGAATGCTGGAAGTTGCGGGGTAAACCCATGGGGTTTAATGGGGTGTGGAGAGCCAATGTCGAGAAAGGGGCCCTGACCGAGAGTGCGACAGATTAGGCTGTAGCTTTGACTGCAGCTGTAAGGCCAAGTACAAAAACTGCTGGGAGTGTGAGGGACGTGAACAAGATACCTGAGGGTTATGGGGAATTTTTGTCAAAAAAAGGTAACTCCTTATCCCTCAAGTGAGGCAGGTAAACCTATAGTTATACTTAGGGATGCAGGAGCAACCCAAACTCTTTTGCAGGGAAAGGGCATAATTTTTTCACCAGCGAGCACTGAATGCCAAGGTTTTACTGAATAGTATTGGTGGGGAGTACATACCCATACCTTTATATCGGGTGTACCTAGAGTGTGACCTAATGTCTGGAACGATAACTGTAGGAGTTGTCCATAGTTTGCCGGTAGACAGAGTTGACCTACTCCTGGGGAATGATTTGGCCAAAGCAAAGGTAGTAGCTTCTCCAGTAGTCATGGAAAGACCAAGTGAAGTCAAAGGGACTGAACAATTGCAGGAAAAGATTCCAGGAATTTTTCCTGCATGTGTAGTGACCCGAGTAAAGGCGAAACAAGTTCCATTGTTGGAGGTAAAGTTGGCACCACAGACAGATAGCCGAATATCTGAAATTTTCTTTGGGGATTTGGATAATCCGAAGGAAATGTTCAATAAGTCTTTTCTGATCATGGCTCGGCAAGCTGATCCAAAGTTAAATAAATACATAGGAAGTGGAGATCTCCTCACAGACCTGCAGATGAAGAATGGACGGTTGTTCATCAGATAGTGATACTGGCTAAGTATCGCTGGGAAATATTAAGGATAGCCTATGAAATTCCTATGGCTGGGCATGTGGGAATCGGGAAGACCCAATCACGTATAGGTTGATATTTTTACTGGCCAGGTCTTTCCAAGGGTGTGGTGCAGTTTTGTAAAACGTGCCATGTGTGTCAGATTGTGGGAAAACTATAACCTGCCATAAAACCGGCACCTCTAATTCCCATACCAGTTTTTGGGGAACCATGTAGTAGGGTGTTGGTGGACTGTTACCGAAAACAAAAGCAGGACATCAATATATACTCACTCTCATGGGATAAAAACAAGAAATGCTGGAAATACTCAACGGTCTGGCAGCATCTGTGGAGAGAGAAGCAGAGTTAACGTTTAAGAAGGATCACTGACCCGAAACGTTAACTCTGCTTCTCTCTCCACAGATGCTGCCAGACCTGCTGAGTATTTCCAGCATTTCTTGTTTTTATTTCAGATTTCCAGTATCTGCAGTATTTTGCTTTTATTTTAGTGCTCACTATCCTCGATATGGCGACTCGATTCCCAGAGGCCAGTCCCTTGAGAACAATTTCTGTTAAGGTAGTGGTAGAGAAGTTAACCCAGTTCTTCACTAGATATGGATTACCGATAGGGATTCAGCCGGATCAAGGTTCCAATTTTATATCTAAAATTTTTCAGGAAGTTATGGGTAATTTGGGTCTTCTCTTGATTTTTTTTTTGATTTAGAGATACAGCACTGAAACAGGCCCTTCGGCCCACCAAGTCTGTGCCGACCATTAACCACTCATTTATACTAATCCTACACTAATCCCATATTCCTACCACCATCCTCACCTGTCCCTATATTCCCCTACCACCTACATATACTAGGGGCAATTTATAATGGCCGATTTACCTATCAACCTGCAAGTCTTTTGGCTGTGGGAGGAAACCGGAGCACCCGGAGGAAACCCACTCAGACACAGGGAGAACTTGCAAACTCCACACAGGCAGTACCCAGAATTGAACCCGGGTCGTTGGAGCTGTGAGGCTGCGGTGCTAACCACTGCGTCACTGTGCCGCCTCTTCTTGGTATTTCTTCGTGGATGAAGATTTTGGGAAGGTTGTAATCATCGGTTACAAGCCCGCTGGTGGCTAGTCAGGCCTATCCATGACCGGCAGATTCTCCCACAGTGGGTACAAGTGAAGGTGTAGTTGCTGCTGGGGGCAATTGGTTCTCTCCTTCTCCTCCTTTTCTCTTTCATGCTGGTTCTTCACTCAGTCTCAAAGGTGTCTGTAGCCCTCCTGATGTAGCATCTCCAGGCATCACGATCTATGACCTGTGCTTCCCACTGGCAATGGTTGATGTGGCACACAGAGCGGGACTTCTTCAGGGAGTCCTTGAAAGGTTTGCATGGGGCCCCTCTGTTCCTTTTACCCGTGGTCAACTCTCCATACAACACGATCTTGGGCAGGCGACTGTCGTCCATCCAGGCAACATAACCCGCCCAACGCAGTTGGCTTTGCCGGAGGATGGCCTCAATGCTGGTGATGTTGGCTGTTTCCAGAACTTCAATGTTTGTGATGCGGTCCTGTCAGCGGATCTTGAGGATGCTGCGGAGGGAGTGCTGATGGAAGCACTCTAGAAGGCGTACAAGATGGCGGTATAGGACCCATGACTCGGCACCATACAGAAGGATAGTGAGGACTATGACTTTGTACACTTTGAGTTTGATCTATGCTCTGAGGCTGTGGTTGCTCCACACTCGTTTGTAGAGTCTGCCGAATGTACTGTTTGCTTTTGAGAGCCTATTGTCCACTTCCTTGTCTATGGTGGCATCAAACGAGATGACGCGCCTCAAATAAGTAAATTGCTTGACGGCATTCAGCTCAGTTCCCTTGATGACAATGCTTGGTGGTCTATAATCTTTTTGGGGTGCAGGCTGATGCAGGACTTCAGTTTTCTTTAAACTGATTTTTAGTGTGAAGATTTGTGCCGCCTCGGAAAAACGTGTTGTTATACATTGCAGGTCTGACTGTCTGTGGGCCAGGAGAGCACAGTCATCAGCAAAAAGAAGTTCATGGATGAGTTTTTCTTGTGTCTTTGTGTGAGCCTGAGGATGAAAAGGCCTCCCTCAGTCCGGAAGCGTACATAAACTCCCTCTTCCGTTGCCCACTGCAGCATCATGCTGAAAAAGATGGTGAATAAGGTTGGGGCCAGCATACGTCCCTGCTTCACCCCATTGGAGATACGGAAGGGACTCGAGACGTCACTGTTTTTTTTGACTTGTCCGTACTTATTTTCATGAAACTGCTTCACCATGGCCAGGGACCTGGGTGGACATCCAATTTTTTCAAGGATTTTCCAAAGTCCATCTCTGCTCACTGTGTCGAATGCCTGGGTGAGGTCTACGAAAGTGACGACACTTTTCTTGTAATTGTCTGAGTGCAAATACCATGTCTGTGATGCCTCTGTTTGCTCTGAAACCGCACTGGCTCTCTGGGAGGTTTTCTTCCGCAATGATAGGCACAAGCCTGTTCAGAAGTATTCTAGCCAGGATCTTCCCAGCAATAAAAAGGAGGGTGATCCCACGGTAGTTGGAGCAGTCTGATTTTTCTCCTTTGTTTTTTGTACAAGGTGATGATAACAGCATCACGACGATCCCGTGGAATCCTGCCCTGTTCCCAGCAGGCTGTGAAAAACTCATGGAGTTTGGTGTATAATTATGGGTAATTTGGGTATAGCACAATTAAAGTATTTAGCATACCACCCACAGACACAAGGGGCTTTAGAAAGGTACCATCAAACCCTCAAAACGATGATCAGGGCATACTGTCATGAATATCCCCATGATTGGGGATACTCGCCACTAGGGATTCACCTAATGAGTCTACAGGTTTTAGTCCTTTTGAATTATTTTATGGACATGAGATAAGAGGTCCTCTAAAACTAATTAAAGAAAAGTTTTTGGAACTGAGGGACAAATTTTCTGTGTTAGATTATGTATCCCTGTTCCGGGAACAGCTCACGAGAGCCTGCAAAGTGACTCAGGAACACCTGAAAGCTTCCCAAATAACCACGAAGAAATGGACAGACAAGCATGCTAGGACCCGAACATTTCAACCAGGAGATGAGGTGTTAGTTTTACCGCCTTTGCAGGGTGAACCGCTGAAAGCACGGTTCAGTGATTCATATAAAGTGGTCAAAAGAATTGGTAAAAAGAATCGGCTGTGTCATTTCAATAGGTTGAAATAATATCATCGTCGGGAGAAAGATAAGCAAGCACAGATATGTCAGGTAGTAGGGACGGTGAAGGATGAAAGGGATAGTGAGGATGAGGCAGAAGGACATCGAGACAATTGAACCTCCTACTCTCCAGTTAGCTAATATTTAATTGTTAGGGAGATTAGACACATTGGATGTAGGGGAATCCTTTCCTACAAAACAGCATCCTTATCACTTAAGTCCAGAGAAACAGGCCCAGGTAAAAGCAAAAATCCAATACATGCTGAAAAAGCACCTAATTGAACCCAGTCAAAGCAACTGGAGTTCCCCAGTGGTGTTAACACCTAAACCTGACAGTTCAACTAGATTCTGCATAGACTACAGAAAGGTTAATGCAGTAACAAAGGTAGACTCCTACTTAATTCCTTGCTTGGAAGACTGTATTGACAGGGTGGGCAGTGCCACATTTCTTACAAAAATACATTTATTAAAGGGATACTGGCAAGTTCCTTTAACATCCCCAAGCTGAAAAAATATCGGCGGCACAGTGGCGCAGTGGTTAGCACCGCAGCCTCACAGCTCCAGCGACCTGGGTTCAATTCTGAGTACTGCCTGTGTGGAGTTTGCAAGTTCTCCCTGTGTCTGCGTGGGTTTCCTCCGGGTGCTCCGGTTTCCTCCCACAGCCAAAAGACTTGCAGGTTGATCGGTAAATTGGCCATTATAAATTGCCCCTAGTATAGGTAGGTGGTAGGGAAATATAGGGACAGGTGAGGATGTGGTAGGAATATGGGATTAGTGTAGGATTAGTATAAATGGGTGGTTAATGGTCGACACAGACTCGGTGGACCGAAGGGCCTGTTTCGGTGCTGTATCTCTAAATCAAAAATAAAATCGGCCTTTGTCACACCAGACAGTCTTTTCCGATGCCAAGTGATGCCATTCAGGCTAAAAAATGCCCAGCAACTTTTAAGAGACTAATGAACCAAGTGGTAGCCAGTGTTCCTAACTGTGGTTTACCTTGATGATGTGCTGGTATACAGTGACACTTGGAAGGGCCACTTGGAACAGCTAGAAGCTCTGTTTAGAAAATTACAATCAGCTGGTTTAGTGATAAACCTTGCATAAAGTGAATTTGCAAAAGCAAGGGTAACCTACATAAAGTAGGGAAAGGACAAGTGTTGCCAAGAACATTAAAAGTACAAGCATTGGTGGAGTCCCCTACCCTTAAGACTAAGTGAGAAATATTGACGTTTTTGGGGATGTGTGGTTTCTATTGCAAGTTTGCATCAAATTTTAGTATCTATAACTGCTCCACTGACAGATTTGCTACAAAATAAGAAAACCAAGGTAGTGTGGTCAGGGGAGTGCCAGGCATCATTTGAGAAGCTGAAAACCATTTTGATTAATGAATCAGTATTGGCTGCCCCAAATTTCACGAAGCCCTTCAAGGTAGCAATTGATGCTAATGGCCTGGGGGTCAGTGCAGTCCTGTTACAAGATGATGATGTATTAGATAGGCTGCCTGTACTTAAAGTGGATAAAGCACCAGGACCAGATGAGATGCATCCAAGGATACTGAGGGAAATGAAGGTGGAAATCACGGAGGCACTGGCCATAATTTTTTAGTCATCCTTAGACTCGGGGGTGGTGCCAAAGGACTGGAGAATTGCAAACGTTACACCCTTGTTCAAAAAAAAAATGGTGCAAAGATAAGCTCAGCAAATACAGACCAGTCAGTTTAACTTTGGTGGTGGGGAAACTTCTATAAAAAATAATTCGTGACAAAATTAATAGTCACATGGACAAATGTGGGTTCATTAAGGAAATCCAGCATGGATTTCTTAAGGGAAAATCATGTTTAACTAACTTGCTGGTGTTTTTTGAAGAGGTAACAGAGAGGGTTGATGAGGGCAATGCTGTTGATGTGGTGTACATGGACTTTCAAAAGGCGTTTGATACAGTGCCACACAACAGACTTGTGAGCAAACTTATAGCTCATGGAATAAAAAGGGACAGTAGCAACATGGGGATGGAATTGACTGGATGACAGGAAACAAAGAGTAGTGGTTAATGGATTTTTTTGGGCTGGAGAAAGGTTTGTAGTGGAGTTTCCCAGGGGTCAGTGTTGGGACCCTTGCTCTTCCTGATCTATATTAATGACCTAGACCTTGGTGTACAGGGCACAATTTCAAAGTTTGCAGATGATACGAAACTTGGAAGCATTGTGAACTGTGAGGAGGATAGTGTAGAACTTCAGAAGGACATAGACAAGTTGATGGAATGGGCAAACAGGTGGCAGATGAAATTCAATGCAGAGAAATATGAAGTAATTCATTTTGATAGGAAGAACTTGGAGAGAAAATATAAAATAAAGGATACAATTCTAAAGGGGGTGCAGGAGCAGAGGGACCTGGGTGTATATGTGCATAAATCATTGAAAGTGGCAGGACAGGTTGAGGGAGCTATTAATAAAACATACAGCATCCTGGGCTTTATTAATAGGGGCAGAGAGTACAAGAGCGAGGAAGTTATGTTGAACTTGTGTAAGACACTAGTTCGGCCTCAGCTGGAGTATTGCATCCAGTTCTGGGCACTGCACTTTAGGAAAGACGTGAGGGCATTGGAGAGAGTACAGAAAAGATTCACAAGAATGGTTCCAGGGATGAGGAATTTCAGTTATGAAGATAGATTGGAGAAGTTGGGACTGTTTTCCTTGGAGAAGAGAAGGCTGAGAGGTGATTTGATAGAGGTATTCAAAATCATGAGGGGTCTGGACAGAGTAGATAGAGAGAAACTGTTCCCACTCGTGAAAGGATCGAGAACGAGAGGGCACAGATTTGAAGTATTTGGTAAGAGAAGCAAAAGTGACACGAGGAAAAACTTTTTCACACAGCGAGTGGTTAAGTTCTGGAATGCGCTGCCTGAGAACATGGTGGAGGCAGATTCAATTGAAGCATTCAAAAGGGAATTAGACAGTTATATGAAAAGGAAGAATGTGCAGGGTTACGGGGAGAAGGTGGGGGACTGGAACTGAGGGAATTGCTCTTTCAGAGAGCTGGTGTAGACATGATGGGCCGAATGGCCTCCTTCTGCACTGTAACAGTTCCGTGAATCTGTGGTTCTGAGATGCCCCAAAATGGTCCCCACACAGAGAGCAACAAGATGCCCCAATATAGTCCCCCCACACAGAGTAACAAGTCTGTGCCCCAATACTGCATTGGGGCACCTCATTACTCTGTGTGTGGTGACTTTATTGAGGAATCTCATTACTCTGTAGGGTCTGTATTGGGGCACCTCATTACTCTGTAGGGTCTGTATTGGGGCACCTCGTTACTCTGTAGGGTCTGTACTGGGGCACCTCGTTACTCTGTAGGGTCTGTACTGGGGCACCTTGTTACTCTGTAGGGTCTATACTGGGGCACCTCATTACTTTTTCTGTGGGGACTGCACTGGTGCCTCAACAACAGTCCCCACCTGCAGAATAACAAGATGACCCACTGAAATCCGCACACACAGAGTAGTGCGGTTTCTACAGATGCAGGGTAAGAGCAGCCTTGATGCAAGGCTGGGGTCAGACTGCGGTCAGTGAGCAGACTGGGGTCACGTTTTGATTTGACCTACAGGAGTTGTCACTGTGAATTAGCAGCAAGCTGCCTCACCGCACATCATAACACGCACATGAACATTGGTGTATTTACATACACGTCACACACTCACTCCCACCCAGCCTGGCTCAAAGCTCTCTTAAAATATACATGCTGCAGTTCCTTCATTCTATTTAACCCTCAGATTATACACACTGTACAACCAGTGTGTGTCTCAGTATCATGTGCAGTACACAGCAGGGAACAAAAGGGAACAATTCACTCCTGTCTACTACAGTACCATCCATGCGTGTCTCAGTGTCATGCACAGTACACAGTGGGTAAAGGGGAATGATTCAGGAATTCCCTCCTGTCGATGGTGTCTATGTGTTAACACAGACTGTACACTGAGGGAAGCAAGAGGAGAATAGATTTTCACACTTATGAGAGACAAGGAAGAATCGTGTTACTTAAAGATATGGAACAAATAATGAGGAAGAGATTTGAAGAATGCACTGAGGGCAACAACAGCTTGTATTTATATAACAACTTTATAACGTAGTAAATTATACCAAGGTGCTTCACAGGAGCATAAATCAAAATAAATGACACTGAGCCACATAAGGCGATATTAGGACATGTGACCACAAGCTTGGTCAAATAGGTAGTTTTAAGGAGCATCTTAAAGGAGTAAAGTGAGTGTTGTATGATCGCTTAAAGTGTGATGTCCTTTTAAGAGCTCAGTATGCTAATGACGTAAGTACCAGTATGTAACTACATGTCATGTGACCAGAAGCCAGCATCACTTAGCAACTGTAACACCCAGACGAAGGTTCAGTAAACAGTTTGCTCTGTGGTCTATATATTAGTTTAGCTGTTAATGAACCTGTTAGATAAAAGCTTTCAAGATGGCTCCTGGGCTGGAAGCTCCCTAGGAAGCTCCCTTGCTGTTCAACTCTATCCATGGCCATCTGCTCCCATCCCTAACGTTTTCTCCCCCAATCTGCCCTCTTAAACTGTTTAAATTCCCCTGGCTCTTTAAATCAGTTCATTTTAGCCCTATCTAAAAGTTAACAGTTAGTTTTAGTGTATGTTACCTGGGCCCACTGCCCTCCCCCAGCCACACCTGCTCTTTGTTTTCTCAATGAAATTGATCCGGATGAAACTGACGAGCACAGCTGTCTATACTTCAATCTCCGATCCTGCTGTCTTCACAGTCCAGAGTGTCTGCAGCCACGGCATGTGGTAAGTCCATTGAGGTGAAGAAGGAGCTGCGGGACCCGAGAGAAGTCCTGTGAAAAGGTGCCCCGAACACCCAAAACATCCACGAACGGCCCCCCCGGCCGCAACTTCAAAGCGCCCGCGGGAGATGGCTCGGAGAGCATCTGCAGCGCACTGTCGGCAATGCTGCATGCCTTTATTTAAACCACTGCAAAAAAAAACCCTTAGCAAATGTAATCACCTCTAAGTCTGCCAAATGATGCTTCACCTCCCGAAGGACGTGGATGAGCTTTCCGGACATCGATGGTGGGCACTGAGGAAATGGCTTATTACCTGCACCAGATTCCACCCCCCCTCCCCCCCTTTACCCCCCTTCCACCCCCCCCCACCCCCGTCCCCTTCCCTGCTCCACCCTCTCAGCTCACCCCCTCACAACCCCGTCCCAGCCCGCCCCCCCCTCGCACCATCTTCACCCCGCACCCCCTTCCCCTGCACCCCCCCCCCACCCCCTCCCTCTACCCCTCCCCCTTGCATCCCCTCCTCCCACCGGCACCATCCTACACCTGTGTAGGGGCCCCAACAACCCCACTGCCTTGTGGGCGTCTCGGGAGAGACCAAGGCTAAGGGAGTAAACCCTAACAGAAAATCCGGAGCGGAACCCCGTAGGCGGTCATGTGTCACCTTTGGCATGTTTCCGGCAGTTCCTGCAGCCATACTGGTGCCAAACGTCGTGTCCTGCACTCCTTTGGACCCCACCAGAAAGGCCGAGAGGGGGGTTTTGACGACTGGGCAACTCTCAACCTCCATAAATTTGCCCAGGCATGCGCCATGGAGAGGTCACTCCATAGTTGCCTCACAGCGACTGAAACAACACGGAAGGCAGCAGTTACGGGTTATAAGTCCAGATAAATTGGCGTAGAAACTGGGCGCCACGGGTTGCCTTTGTCGGTGGGAGAGGTCATTGCACCTCACTGGACAGCTACCGCCCGCCTCAAACCGGGCAGCCCCCGGTCAATAAGGTTCTGTCCCGCCACAGTCTGCCTGCTTCAATGGGTGCTTGGAGCTCAGGGTCATTGCCCGAAAGGTGGACTGATACACCGCACCAAACAACATGAAAAAAGGAAAGAAGGTACCAGCCCTTCGCTTTGCAAGCTGGAACGTCAGAACTATGTGTCCTGGCCTGTCGGAAGACCTTACACAAATCAACGATTCTCGGAAGACCGCCATCATTAACAACGAGCTCAGTAGACTCAATGTGGACATTGCAGCACTTCAGGAGACTCGCCTCCCCGCGAGTGGCTCTCTAGCAGAGCAAGACTACACCTTCTTCTGGCAGGGCAGGGATCCTGAAGAACCAAGACAGCATGGAGTGGGCTTCGCCATCAGAAACTCCTTGCTCAGCATGATAGAGCCTCCCTCAAATGGCTCGGAACGCATACTGTCCATCCGACTGCTCACCACCTCTGGTCCAGTACACCTACTCAGCATCTATGCTCCAACACTCTGTTCCGCACCTGAAGCTAAAGACCAGTTCTATGAACAACTCCATAACATCATTAGCAGCATCCCCAACACCGAACACCTATTCCTGCTGGGGGACTTTAATGCCAGGGTTGGGGCCGACCATGACTCATGGCCCTCCTGCCTTGGGCGCTATGGCGTTGGAAGGATGAATGAGAACGGGCAGAGACTGCTTGAGTTGTGTACCTATCATAACCTCTGCATCACCAACTCGTTCTTTCACACTAAACCCTGTCACCAGGTTTCATGGAGGCACCCAAGATCACGTCGTTGGCACCAGCTAGACCTCATTGTCACAAGGCGAGCCGCCTTAAACAGTGTTCAAATCACACGCAGCTTCCACAGTGCAGACTGCGACACCGACCACTCCCTGGTGTTGCAGCAAGGTTAGACTCAGACCAAAGAAGTTGCATCATTCCAAGCAGAAGGGCCACCCGCGCATCAACACGAGCAGAATTTCTCACCCACAGCTGTTACAAAAATTTCTAAATTCACTTGTAACAGCCCTTCAAAACACTCCCACAGGGGATGCTGAGACCAAGTGGGCCCACATCAGAGACGCCATCTATGAGTCAGCTTTGACCACCTACGGCAAAAGTGCGAAGAGAAATGCAGACTGGTTTCAATCTCATAATGAAGAGCTGGAACCTGTCATAGCCGCTAAGCGCATTGCACTTTTGAACTACAAGAAAGCCCCCAGCGATTTAACATCCGCAGCACTTAAAGCAGCCAGAAGTACTGCACAAAGAACAGCTAGGCGTTGCGCAAACGACTACTGGCAACACCTATGCAGTCATATTCAGCTGGCCTCAGACACCGGAAACATCAGAGGAATGTATGATGGCATGAAGAGAGCTCTTGGGCCAACCATCAAGAAGATCACCCCCCTCAAATCTAAATCGGGGGACATAATCACTGACCAACGCAAACAGATGGACCGCTGGGTTGAGCACTACCTAGAACTGTACTCCAGGGAGAATGCTGTCACTGAGACTGCCCTCAATGCAGCCCAGCCTCTACCAGTCATGGATGAGCTGGACATACAGCCAACCAAATCGGAACTCAGTGATGCCATTGATTCCCTAGCCAGCGGAAAAGCCCCTGGGAAGGACAGCATTACCCCTGAAATAATCAAGAGTGCCAAGCCTGCTATACTCTCAGCACTACATGAACTGCTATGCCTGTGCTGGGACGAGGGAGCAGTACCCCAGGACATGCGCGATGCCAACATCATCACCCTCTATAAAAACAAAGGTGACCGCGGTGACTGCAACAACTACCGTGGAATCTCCCTGCTCAGCATAGTGGGGAAAGTCTTTGCTCGAGTCGCTCTGAACAGGCTCCAGAAGCTGGCCGAGCGCGTCTACCCTGAGGCACAGTGTGGCTTTCGTGCAGAGAGATCGACTATTGACATGCTGTTCTCCCTTCGTCAGATACAGGAGAAATGCCGTGAACAACAGATGCCCCTCTAC
Source organism: Heterodontus francisci (assembly GCF_036365525.1). NCBI lineage: Eukaryota > Metazoa > Chordata > Chondrichthyes > Heterodontiformes > Heterodontidae > Heterodontus > Heterodontus francisci. Next base: position 10,019,577 of record NC_090371.1, read on the forward strand.
ATTGCTTTCATTGATCTCACCAAAGCCTTTGACCTCGTCAGCAGACGTGGTCTCTTCAGACTACTAGAAAAGATCGGATGTCCACCAAAGCTACTAAGTATCATCACCTCATTCCATGATAATATGAAAGGCACAATTCAACATGGTGGCTCCTCATCAGAGCCCTTTCCTATCCTGAGTGGTGTGAAACAGGGCTGTGTTCTCGCACCCACACTTTTTGGGATTTTCTTCTCCCTGCTGCTTTCACATGCGTTCAAATCCTCTGAAGAAGGAATTTTCCTCCACACAAGATCAGGGGGCAGGTTGTTCAACCTTGCCCATCTAAGAGCGAAGTCCAAAGTACGGAAAGTCCTCATCAGAGAACTCCTCTTTGCTGACGATGCTGCTTTAACATCTCACACTGAAGAATGCCTGCAGAGTCTCATCGACAGGTTTGCGTCTGCCTGCAATGAATTTGGCCTAACCATCAGCCTCAAGAAAACGAACATCATGGGGCAGGATGTCAGAAATGCTCCATCCATCAATATTGGTGACCACGCTCTGGAAGTGGTTCAAGAGTTCACCTACCTAGGCTCAACTATCACCAGTAACCTGTCTCTAGATGCAGAAATCAACAAGCGCATGGGTAAGGCTTCCACTGCTATGTCCAGACTGGCCAAGAGAGTGTGGGAAAATGGCGCACTGACACGGAACACAAAAGTCCGAGTGTATCAGGCCTGTGTCCTCAGTACCTTGCTCTACGGCAGCGAGGCCTGGACAACGTATGCCAGCCAAGAGCGACGTCTCAATTCATTCCATCTTCGCTGCCTTCGGAGAATACTTGGCATCAGGTGGCAGGGCTATATCTCCAACACAGAAGTCCTTGAAGCGGCCAACACCCCCAGCTTATACACACTACTGAGTCAGCGGCGCTTGAGATGGCTTGGCCATGTGAGCCGCATGGAAGATGGCAGGATCCCCAAAGACACATTGTACAGCGAGCTCGCCACTGGTATCAGACCCACCGGCCGTCCATGTCTCCGTTATAAAGACGTCTGCAAACGCGACATGAAATCGTGTGACATTGATCACAAGTCGTGGGAGTCAGTTGCCAGCATTCGCCAGAGCTGGCGGGCAGCCATAAAGACAGGGCTAAATTGTGGCGAGTCGAAGAGACTTAGTAGTTGGCAGGAAAAAAGACAGAGGCGCAAGGGGAGAGCCAACTGTGCAACAGCCCCAACAAACAAATTTCTCTGCAGCACCTGTGGAAGAGCCTGTCACTCCAGAATTGGCCTGTATAGCCACTCCAGGCGCTGCTTCACAAACCACTGACCACCTCCAGGCGCGTATCCATTGTCTCTCGAGATAAGGAGGCCCAAAAGAAAAAAAAGAAGAAAGAACCTGTTAGAGATCTTCAACAAACTGGATTCCACACATCTCATTATGTTACATAAGACAACATAAAGAACTCATTACATGGTGGCAGCTGTGGTGAAAACACAAGATCTAAGCTTGAAGACCACAGGTAAAACAGCTGTGAAAACTACCCTTCCTACAGCCAAAAGAGAGAACGTTCAAAAGAAATACTGGCCCAAACAGTGAAATGAATAAAGAACTCACCTCCAGCTGTAGAAGACAGAACAATGAACAACAGGCTGCCAATCAATTCCTGTGATTGGGTGAGTCATCATGCCAACGGTCAAGAAATCCCAGTAAGAAAAAAGCCTCTGAAGAGTTTTAAAAAAATCATTTTCTAAAGGCTCTATGTGAGCCAGAAAAAAAAATGAGGGAAAACCCAATTTGTCTCACAGGCTGATCGAGGACAGAATAAAAAAAAAACAAGGGAAACCTCTGAACACAACAGAGTCCCAATTCACACAGCCACAGTTAAAGAAAATCATTAAGCCACTTGAGCATGAAGAAGAGTCTCCATTCACGCAGCCACAGCTAAAAAAATTAAACCACTTAAGCATGCAGAACATAAACTCTAGCAAAACAGCTGTGTAAACAGACAAGCTTTAGTTCTGAAAGCAAAATAAACAGAGAACACTGTCAAACACCTGCTACTCTCCATCCAAGCGGCTAGTTTAAATAGCAGAGAATTTCTTAAAGCGGAAACAGTGTAGAGTAAATAGAACAAGTTTTCAAACCTGTTTCAAACCACAAATAGAAAAGTCATAATAAATACAGTGCTGAAGGCACAGGCAGAGCTGAACAAAGTTAAATATAGAGCAGAAAACAAAAGAACAGAAGAAAGATGGATATCAAATTTCCCAGCATGAACTGGAAGGCCATTGATATCCTATCCGAGTTCAAACCTTTTGAACAAAGAATGTAGTTATGCTTCATAGACCAAGCAGTTGTAGAACCAGAGAAGCAGGCTGTGAAAATACTGATAGCAGTTGTAAATGAGGGGCTATACAGAATCAATACTTATCTGAAGAGGACCAGAAAGATCCCACAAAGATATGGAAAGTACTCAAAGATCAGCTGCGGTTAAGAGTGAATTTTAGAATTCATTGCCTGGAATTGATGTCCTATAGCCACAGGAATCAATAGTTCAGATCATCAGTAGATGGTGTAGTAAGGGCAACAAGTGTGATTTTTTTAGAAACTGAGCTGTCGGAGCAACTAATGGAGCTGATAATTGTCTTAACACCCATTGAAGCATTTCAAAAAGACCTCTTGGGGAAAAAGAAAGGTCACAGCATTGATGCACTGCTAGAAGATGGCAGGAAATACGAAGCCATTGTAGCTGGTCAACAACATCTGCAAGCACTAGCTGTAGCCAACTGTATCGGCATGATAACCAGGTTGCAAACAGCAAGCAAACTGCGTGGTTTGTCCCACTCACAACAAAACTGTCCTGCATGTCAAGACCTGTGCAAGGCGTGCAGTGCAAAAGGACACTCGGCTTGCCTATGCAAGAAATCTGGCTCCATAAATGTAGCCAGCTGTCACAATAGGACACAAACAAACAGAAGACAGGCGCAGCAACAGAGCAACAGCAGCAAGGAAAGTGCCAGAGACCTGCATAAACGTAAGCCGATGCACAAAGTGCACAGAAAAACAGACAAGATTCAGAGTGGAGCAATTCTCAGCCACAAGACAAGCAGGCGTTTCACATTGTGAACCTGATACACTGTGTTGATGAAGTCAAACAACTGGAAGCTTTTACTACCACTAACATCATGTGCCCAAAGAAAGTTGGCAAACATACACTCAGGGTTAAGACTGACACAGGAGCTCGTGCAAATATCCTACCAATCTAAATCCTGAAGGATATGTACCTGAGTCAACAAAGAACAAAGAACAGTACAGCACAGGAACAGGCCATTTGGCCCTCCAAGCCTGCGCCAATCTTGATGCCTGTCTAAACAAAAACCTTCTGCACTTCCGGGGACCATATCCCTCTATTCCCATCCTATTCATGTATTTGTCAAGATGCCTCTTAAATGTCGCTATTGTACCTGCTTCCACCACCTCCCCCGGCAGCAAGTTCCAGGCACTCACCACCCTCTGTGTAAAGAACTTGCCTCGCACATCCCCTCTAAACTTTGCCCCTCTCACCTTAAACCTATGTCCCCTAGTAACTGACTCTTCCACCCTGGGAAAAAGCTTCTGACTATCCACTCTGTCCATAACTCATAACTTTGCAAACCTCTATCATGTCGCCCCTCCACCTCCGTCGTTCCAGTGAAAACAATCTGAGTTTATCCAACCTCTCCTCATAGCTAATGCCCTCCAGACCAGGCAACATCCTGGTAAACCTCTTCTGTACCCTCTCCAAAGCCGCCACATCCTTCTGGTAGTGTGGCGACCAGAATTGCACGCAATATTCTAAGTGTGGCCTAACTAAGGTTCTGGACAGCTGCAACATGACTTGCCAATTTTTATACTCTATGCCCTGACCGATGAAGGCAAGCATGCCGTATGCCTTCTTGACTACCTTATCCACCTGCGTTGCCACTTTCAGTGACCTGTGGACCTGTACGCCCAGATCTCTCTGCCTGTCAATACTCCTAAGGGTTCTGCCATTTACTGTATACTTCCCACCTGCATTAGACCTTCCAAAATGCATTACCTCACATTTGTCCAGATTAAACTCCATCTGCCATTTCTCAGCCCAAGTCTCCAACCGATCTATATCCTGCTGTATCCTCTGACAATCCTCATCACTATCCGCAACTCCACCAACCTTTGTGTCGTCCGCAAACTTACTAATCAGACCAGCTGCATTTTCCTCCAAATCATTTATATATACTACAAACAGCAAAGGTTCCAGCACTGATCCCTGTGGAACACCACTAGTCACATCCCTCCATTCAGAAAAGCACCCTTCCACTGCTACCCTCTGTCTTCTATGACTGAGCTAGTTCTGTATCCACCTTGCCAGCTCACCTCTGATCCCATGTGACTTCACCTTTTGTACCAGTCTGCCATGCGGGACCTTGTCAAAGGCTTTACTGAAGTCCATATAGATAACATCCACTGCCCTTCCCTCATCAATCATCTTTGTCACTTCCTCAAAAAACTCAATCAAATTAGAAAGGCACGACCTCCCCTTCACAAAACCATGCTGCCTCTCGCTAATAAGTTCATTTGTTTCCAAATGGGAGTAAATCCTGTCCCGAAGAATCCTCTCTAATAATTTCCCTACCACTGATATAAGGCTCACCGGCCTCACCGTCATTGGAAATTAATGATACAACCGACAACAGCAAAGTTATCTGCAGACAATGGGTCACCCATCCCTTGCAGTGTCACACTAATAATGCAATTCAGCTATGGCAAGTCAGCATGAAAACCACAAATATTTTACCTGGTAGAGACGAGCAGACCACAATGGCAGGACTACCAGCGTGTAGGGACCTCAACATCGTGACTATCCATGAGATCACCAAGGCACCCATTACAGCAGAAGAGACCAAGGGTACCCGCATTGAATTAGTCCAGGGCTCACAACAAATGTACCCGGACAGGTTCGACACCAGAGGAGATTCCAAAGGGGATGCTGTACTGCACGTCAGAGAGGATGCACTCCCTGTGTCCAGTCCCCTGATGTCTGAGATTGAGTCACAGTCTTTCCAGGATTGCACTGGTTCTGGTTTGCAGAGTATCAGCCCCTTCTCAAAGCCACCACACCAAGAGAACGAGGATCCAAATTCAGAGGGTGAAAGTTCTTTGTCAACAGGCAAACTTTGTCAACACTTTCTGCTCCAGTGACTCGAAGAAGAGATAGATGTTGTAACTACTGAGAAGGAAAGGCTGGCGGTGGGGAGCATTCCCAAGGAAATCTCGCAGACACATCAGATGGCGCAGTCTGGAAATCCAGCAACAGCACAACTATGCCGCAACTTCACCTCTGCTCTCTAGAGATCTTCCAGCACCAAAATGAACCAGAACGGACAGGTACCTCCATGAGGCCAAGTAGTCTTCCTCCAACAAGTCCTTGACCTTGAGCCCCAGACCTTTAGGCGCAGAGGATGAGGAGAGGCGAAGGACACACCATGTGCTGAAGAGGCAGAGGAGGAATGAGTTGAAGCATTGTCTGTTGGCTCTTCGGGATGAGGTGCCGGAACTTTCCAAGAATGACAAGGCCCCAAAAGTGGTCATCCTGAGAAAAGCAACAGAGTATATTAGCAGGCTGAAGGCAGAGAGGGAGAAACATCAGAAAAAACAGCAACAGCTGAGACGCAGATTCCCTGAGCAAGAGTTGTCAAACCACTGAAACGATATGTGGACTTTTAAGCCTCTTGTTACGAGTGCTTCCATTTCTTTGTTAAATTTTGAAGATTTGTGGTTCAAAACTGAAAAGGAATCCATGGATTTTTTTTTTTTACAAGGGACACTGAGAGGTGTAGATTGTAATCAGTTACTGGAAGGCACCAGTCTTCAAATAATTGCCCAGCAAGGGTTGTTTTTGACTTGGGGAAAGATGTTTACAAAGAAGTGGGTGAGTACGTTAGGACACAGGCAGCAGAATTTTTGAATGAGCTTAAGTTTATGAAGGGTTGAAGATAGGAGGCTGGTCAGGAGAACATTAGAATAATCAAATAAAAGCAAAATACTGCAGATGCTGGAAATCTGAAATAAAAACAAGAAATGCTGGAAAGACTCAGCAGGTCTGGCAGCATCTGTGGAGAGAGAAGCAGAGTTAACTTTTCAGGTCAGTGACCCTTCTTCGGAACTGGCAAATATTAGAAATGTGAAAGGTTATAAGCAAGTAAAGCGGGGGTGGGGCAAGAGATAACAAAGGAGAAGGTGTAAATAGGGCAAGGTTACAGAATAGCTGACCAGAAGGTCATGGAGCAAAGGCAAACAATATGTTTTCAGGCTTAGAGGGCCGAAGGGCCTGTTCCTGTGCTGTAATTTTTTTCTTTGTTAATGGTGTGTTGAAAGACAAAGCATTAGTACAGATAGGGTGTTAACGGACTGAAAATTGAACAGCCGCAAGTACAAACATGAAAAAAGGTGGGTAAGCAAACTGAACAAACGAAGATGAAATAAGATAAACACAAAAAAATATATTAAAAAAAGGAAAAAGAAAAAAAAACTAAAAATAAAAGTAAAATGGGGGACCCGTCATGCTCTGAAATTATTGAACTCAATGTTCAGTCCAGCAGGCTGTAGTGTGCCTAATCGGTAATAATCAAGTCTGGATGAGAGTTTCAGCAGCAGATGAGTTGTGATAGAGGCGAAGTCAGGTGATGTTACAGAAGTGGAAATCGGCGGTCTTAGTGATGGAGAGGGTATGAGGTCAGAAGCTCATCTCAGGGTCAAATATGACACCAAAATTCTGGTTCAGCCTCAGACAGTTGCCAGGGAGAGGGATAGCGTTGGTAGCTAGGAACGGAGTTTGTAGCGGGGACTGAAGACAATGGCTGTGGTTTTTCCAATATTTAATTGGAAGAAATTTCTGTTCACCCAGTACTGGATGTTGGATAAGTCGTCTGATAATTTAATGACAGTGGTGGAGTCGAGAGAGGTGGTGATGAGGTAGAGCTCATGAGTGCTAACAGCGTACATGCGAAAACTAATGCTTGTGCTTTTGGATGGATGTCGCCGAGGGGCATGTAGATGAGAAATAGGATCGGGGGTGGGGTGGGGTGGGGTGGGGCGAGGGGAGATGAGAAGGATGTGTGAGGGGAGAGGGAGTGAGCGAGAGAGTGGGTGAGAGAGGGGGAGGCGAGATAGGGGACGTGGGCTAAAATTGGCCAAGCAAGGGGAACAAGGGAATGGGGCTAACAACATGGGGTGGTGGGGGGGGGGAGGGGGTGCCAAAAATAATTAAGTGCAGCAAACTCACCTTGAACTGGAACACAGAAAGAGCACTCAAAGAGAGTGGAAACTTTCAGAGTCCTGTCAAAATCCAGACCCAGGTCCTAGACCGACAGCTAATTCATTCGATCTCTGTTGATTGGGAAGATTAACAGGGCCAAGTCATTCTGCTTTTTGTCAGAAAGGTTGAGCAGTGAATGCCTGTGTTTCCATCACTGGTTACACAGTTTGAAGTTTATCAATGGACTCTCTCTCAGCTCTATTGGAACGATATGACAGTATATGTCATTTCCTGGGCCACCGTGTAAAAGGCAATTCAACCTGTCACATATCTTATTTTATCCTGGAAACAACTTTTATTTATTAATCATTCTTGGATAATTATTATTTATTCTTGGATTGTTACCTGAGTCACACGCCAATTGGCATAGGGTCAAGCAGATTAAACAATTAAACGTGTGGCTCAGAGAGTGATGTGGGAAGAAGGGGCTTCGATTCATGGGGCACTGGCACCAGTACTGGGGAAAGAGAGAACTGTTCCGTTGGAATTGGCTCCACTTAAATCAGGCTGATAGTCAACATTTAAGGTCTTCATGTCACGCTTGCAAGCATCCTTGAAGCTGAGCTTTGGGGGCCCCACCGGTCGTCTGGTCCCGGCTACCTCACCGTACATAAGGTCCTTGGGTGTGCGTCCGTCTTCCATCCTGTGGATGTGTCCGATCCACCGAAGCCGCCTCTGTTTGATTAGTGCCAACACACTTGGGAGCTCAGCCTTTGAGAGGACTGTCGCAGTTGTGATTTTGTTCTGCCAGGATATACCCATAATGTGCCACAGACAGCGAAGATGGAAATTATTGAGCTTCTTTCCCTGGTGGCTGTAAGTCACCCATGTTTCACAGCCATACAGCAAGGTGCTGAGAACACAAGCCTTATAAACCATCAGCTTGGTCCTAAGGGTCAACTTGTTATTATCCCATGCACGTTTCGCAAGGTGGCCAAAGGTAGTAGCTTCTTTCCCTAAGCGTGTATCAAGCTCTGCAACAAGGGACGGACTGTCTGTCACCGCGGGCAGCAGAACTTGCTAACCACTTCCGGTAGTGTGATCGGGGTGGAGATGCAACACCTTGTCCCATGGCCATGATTTTCTTGATTCTCATAGTCAAGGAGAAGAAGTCACATACATGGGAGAGACAGTCCATGTGATAGGGTTTTAAACTAAAAGGGGTGGTGAGGAGGGGTCAGGTGAAGGGAAATTTAGAAATCTAAAGAAAAAAGTCAAGGCAATCGAGCAGTGTAGTGATTTGGGTAAAGATAAACAGAGTGGCGCAGGAAGGCACAGAGAGCTTAATGGTAATAGTGCATCTGCAAATAAGGTTCATGCAAAGAATAGTCGTAAAAAGTAAAATAAAGGGCTCTTTATCTGAATGCACAAAGTATTTATAATAAGATAGATGAACTAGTGCCACAAATAGAGATTTGGATCTCATCGCCATATGGTGACTAATGTTGGGAAATAAATATTTCAGGGTATACAACATTTTGCAAAGAGAGGCAAAATGGAAATTAGGAGGAGTGGCCCTGATAGTAGAGGATGACATAAGGACAGTTCTGAGAAAGGATCTTGGCTGAGAAAATCAGGATGTAGAATCAGTATGGGTGGAGATTTGGAATAGCAAGGGTCAGAAAACATTGGTCAGGGGGGGTGGGGTTTATAGGCCCCTCCCCCACCAACAGTAGTTATATTGTTGGACAGAGCATCAAGCAAGAAATAATTGGAGCTTGTAATAAAGGCACTGTAATAATTGTGGGGTACCTTAATCATCATATAGACTGGACAAATCAAATTGGCAAAGGTAGTCTGGAAAATGAGTGGGCAGAACGTTTTCACGACAGTTTCCTGGAACAATATCCTATGGAACCAACTGGGGATAAAGCTATTTTAGGTCTAGTATTGTGTAATGAGGAGTTTAATTAATGTTTAGTTTAGAGATACAGCACTGAAACAGGCCCTTCGGCCCACCGAGTCTGTGCCGACCATCAACCACCCATTTATACTAACCCTACACTAATTCCATATTCCTACCACATCCCCAACTGTCCCTATATTTCCCTACCACCTACCTATACTAGGGGCAATTTATAATGGCTAATTTACCTATCAACCTGCAAGTCTTTGGCATGTGGGAGGAAACCGGAGCACCCGGAGGAAACCCACACAGACACAGGGAGAACTTGCAAACTCCACACAGGCAGTACCCAGAATTGAACCCGGGTCGCTGGAGCTGTGAGGCTGCGGTGCTAACCACTGCACCACTGTGCCGCCCTATAATAATCTCATAGTAAAATATCATCTGGGAAAAAGTGATCATAAGACAATTGAATTCCATATTAAGTTTGAAAGCGACATACTCCAGTCCCAAACAACAATTTGAACTTAATCAAATCTAATTACATAAGTATGAGGGGAGAGCTGACTAAGGTTGATTGGGTAAATAGACTAAAAGGTACGATGGGAAACAAACAATGAGAAATATTTAAAGAAACGATTCTAAATGTTCAACAAAAACACATTCCATTAGAAAACAAAAACTCAACAAGAAAATCTGTGGCTTACTTGGGAAGTTAAGAATAGTATTAGATTAAAAGAAAAGGCTTATAATTTTGCAAAGAATAGTAGTAAGTCTGAGGATTGCAAGTGTTTTAGAAACCTACAGAGGACAAGCAAAAAGTTGATAAAAAGTGAAAAAATAGAATGGGAGTAAACGAGCAAGGAGGAGAGTAGCTAAAATAAGCATTGTTCCCTTAGATGCAGAGACAGGAGAAATTATCATGAGGAATGAGGAAATGGCAGAGATTTGAAGAGATATTGTGTGTCTGTCTTCAAAGTAAAGACACAAATCACATATCAGTAATAGAGGGTAACCAAGGGGCTATTAAGAGTGAGGAATTTAACGTAATTAATATTAGCAGAGAAAAGGTATTGGAGAAACTTAAGGGACTAAAAGCCGACAAATCCCCAGAACCTAATGACCTCCATCCTAGGGCTGTAAATGAGGAAGCTGCAGAGATAGTGGGTGCACTGGTAATGAGTTTCCAAAATTCCCGAGATTCCTTGTTTCATGGGACGTGGGCATCGCTGGCCAGGCCAGCATTTATTGCCCATCCCTAATTTCCCTTGAGGAGGTGGTGGTGAGCTGCCTTTTTGAACCGCTGCAGTCCACCTAGTGCAGATACACCCACAGTGCTGTTAGGGAGTTCCAGGATTTTGACCCAGTGACAGTGAAGGAACGGCAATATAGTTCCAAGTCAGGATGGTGTGTGACTTGGAGGGGAACTTGCAGGTGGTGGTGTTCCCATGCATCTGCTGCCCTTGTCCTTCTAGGTGGAAAAGGTCATGTGTTTGGAAGGTGCTGTCAAAGGAGACTTGGTGAGTTGCTGCAGTGCATCTTGCAGATGGTACACACTGCTGCCACTGTGCATCAGTGATGGAGTGAGTAAAAGTTTAAGGTGTTGAATCGGGTGTCGATCAAGCGGCTGCTTTGTCCTGGATGGTGTTGAGCTTCCTAAGTGTTGTTGAGCTGCATTCATCCAGGCAAGTGAAGAGTATTTTTTTTATTCATTCATGGGATGCGGGCTTCGCTGGCCAGGCCAGCATTTATTGCCCATCCCTAATTGCCCTTGAGAAGGTGGTGGTGAGCTGCCTTCTTGAACCGCTGCAGTCCATTTGGGGTAGGTACACCCACAGTGCTGTTAGGAAGGGAGTTCCAGGATTTTGACCCAGTGACAGTGAAGGAACGGTGATATAGTTCCAAGTCAGGATGGTGCATGACTTGGAGGGGAACTTGCAGGTGGTGGTGTTCCCATGTATTTGCTGCCCTTGTCCATCTAGTTGGTAGTGGTCGTGGGTTTGGAAGGTGCTGTCTAAGGAGCCTTGGTGCATTGCTGCAGTGCATCTTGTAGATGGTACACACTGCTGCCACTGTGCGTCAGTGGTGGAGGGAGTGAATGTTTGTAGATGGGGTGCCAATCAAGTGGGCTGCTTTGTCCTGAATGGTGTCGAGCTTCTTGAGTGTTGTTGGAGCTGCACCCATCCAGGCAAGTGGAGAGTATTCCATCACACTCCTGACTTGTGCCTTGTAGATGGTGGACAGGCTTTGGGGAGTCAGGAGGTGAGTTACTCACCTCAGGATTCCTGGCCTCTGAACTGCTCTTGTAGCCACGGTATTTATATGGCTACTCCGGTTCAGTTTCTGGTCAATGGTAACCCCTAGGATGTTGATAGTGGGGGATTCAGTGATGGTAATGCCATTGAATGTCAAGGGGGGATGGTTAGATCGCCTCTTGTTGGAGATGGTCATTGCCTGGCACTTGTGTGGCGCGAATGTTACTTGCCACTTATCAGCCCAAGCTTGGATATTGTCCAGGTCTTGCTGATGGATTGGCAAAAAACAGAGAGTAGGAATAAACAGGTCATTCTCGTGTTGGCAGGCTGTGACTAGTGGGACACCGCAGTGATCAGTGCTTGGGCCCCAGCTGTTCACAATATATATCAATGATTTGGATGTGGAGACCAAATGTAATATTTCCAAGCTCGCGGATGACACAAAACTAGGTGGGAATGTGTGTTGTGAGGAAGATGCAAAGCAGCTTCAAAGGGATTTGGACAGACTTCGTGAGTGGGCAAGAACGTGACAGATGGAATATAATGCGAAAAAATGTGAGGTTATCCACTTTGCTAGGAGGAATAGATGTGCAGAGTATTTCTTAAATAGTAAGAGATAAATAAGTGAAGACATACAAAGGGACCTGGGTGTCCTTGTCAATAAGTCACTGGAAGTTAACATGCAGGTGCAGCAAGCAATTAAGAAGGCTAATGGTACATTAGCCTTTATTGCAAGAGGATTTGAGTACAGGAGTAGTGAAGTCTTGCTTCAATTGTATAGAATCTTGGTTAGACTGCACCTGGAGTACTGTGTGCAGTTTTGGTCCCTTTACCTTAGGAAGAATATTATTACCATAGAGGGAGTGCAGTGAAGGTTCACCAGACTTGTTCCCGGGATGGCGGGACTGTCCTATGAAGAGAGAGATTGGGGAAACTGGGCCTGTATTCTCTAGAGTTTCGAAGAATGAGAGGCGATCTCATCGAAACCAGCAAAATACTTAAAGGGATAGACAGGGTAGATGCAGATAAGATGTTTCCCCTGGTTGGGGAGTCTAGAACCAGGGGAAACAAATTCAAAATAAGGGAGAAGCCACTTAGATCCGAGATGAGGAGAAATTTCTTTACTCAGAGGGTTGTGAATCTTTGGAATTCTCTACCCCAGAAGGCTGTGGAAGCTCAGTCATTGAGTATGTTTAAAGCAGAGATTGACAGATTTCTAAATACAAATGACATAAAGGGATATGGGGATAATGTGGGAAAAAGGCATTGAAGTGGATGATCAGCCATGATCGTATTGAATGGTGGGGCTGGTTCGATGGGCTGAATGGCCTACTCCTGTTCCTATGTACCTATGACAGGCTTTGGGGAGTCAGGAGGTGAGTTACTCGGTGCAGAATTCCCAGTCTCTGACCGGCTTTCGTAGCCACAATATTTATATGGCTGGTCCAGTTCAGTTTTTGGTCAATGGTAACCCCCAGGATGTTGATAGTGGTGGATTCAGCGATGGTAATACCCTTGAATATCAAGGGGAGATGGTTAGATTCTCTCTTGTTGGAGATGGTCATTGCCTGGCACTTGTGTGGCGTGAATGTTGCTTGCCACTTATCAGCCCAAGTCTGAATGTTGTCCAGGTCTTGCTGCATTTCTACACTGACTGCTTCAGTATCTGAGGAGTCGCAAATGGTGCTGAACATTGTACAATCATCAGCGAACATCCCCACTTCTGACCTTATGATGGAGAGAGGATCATTTATGAAGCAGCTGAAGCTGGTTGGGCCGAGGACACGACCCTGAGGAAGTCCTGCAGTGATGTCCTGAGCCCGTGGCGATTTGCTGTCAGATCTGTTGAATGTTTCCATTATTTTTGAACTAGTGTCAATTCCTTGGAGGGTTTCGCTGGCTTTTCCATTGGCAATGAGTCAATCAAATGACTCCAACCAGCGGAGAGTATCCCCCAACTCCCATTGACTCCAGTTTTGCTTGGATTCCTTGATGCCATACTCGGTCAAATGCTGTCTTGATGTCAAGGGCAGTCACTCTCACCTCACTTCAATGGCATTACCATCGTTGAATCCCCCACTATCAACATCCTGGGGGTCACCATTAACCAGAAACTGAACTGGACCAGTCACATAAATGCTGTGGCTACAAAAGCAGGTCAGAGGCTGGGATTTCTGCAGTGACTAACTCACCTCCTGACTCCCCAGTGCCTGTCCACCATCTACAAGGTGCAAGTCAAGAGTGTGATGTAATACTCTCCACTTGCCTGGATGGGTGCAGCTTCAACGAAAGGCCTGCTCCGGTCTGGAAAAATAAACCCGACCTGAACCCGACAGAACCACATCGGACCCGAGCCCGACCCGAGTCCTTCCATTTTTTCCTGCACCCGACCCGACCCACACCCGACCCGACCTGAGCCCCACCCGACATGAACCCAACCCGACCACCAGAATGTTCACGTTACCTACTTTCCGATTCCGAATCTGTTTTTCACTTTTTCAGTTTGTGCAGATAAACAACATAAACTGTACTGTGTGTGTGTTGACTAGAGTCCTGACAGTGATCATTTTATATTTTTTATATAAATACTGTATATTTTATAATAATTAATCACTCAGGATCTTCCTGGTCTCTGCATCTTAGCTGCTCACTGGATAAACTTGCAGTAAGTATTTCAACCTGTAAACCAGAAGTTTAGGTAATATATAATGATATTTTCAGAGGCTTTGGGCAATTGCTGTGTTTATTTTAAGCAATACAGATACTGGTACAGTGTGGTACAACCTGTCTGGGTGCAACTCCGTGGGTTTCTGTTTAACTCGTGACCAAACAATCACTGACTTCGTGGCTCCAATCTTCATCTTTTTAAACAACCTTTCAAGTCCAATTAATACTTTGTGTGTCTGAACTGGACCGACCCAACCCGAGCCCAAAAGCTGGACCCGGAAGAGCGACCCGACCCGACCCAAACCTGACACATGTCATCGGGTCCCGTTGGGTGCGGATCAGGTAGCTGGCCTTTAGCTCCAACAACACTCGAAGCTCAACACCATCCGGAATAAATCAGCCTGCTTGATTGGCACCCCATCCACCATCTTCAACAGTCACTCCCTCCACCGATACACATTAGCAGCAGTGTGTACCATCTACAAGATGCACTGCAGCAACACAGCGAGGCTCCTTTGACAACACCTTCCAAACCCACGAAATCTACCACCTCGAAGGACAAGGGCAGTCGATGCATGGGCACACCACCACCTGCAAGTTCCCCTCCAAGTCACACACCATCCTGACTTGGAACTATATCGCCGTTCCTTCACCATCGCTGGGTCAAAATCCTGGAACTCCCTTCCTAACAGCACTGTGGGTGTACCTACCCCACATGGACTGCAGTGGTTCAAGAAAGCAGCTCACCACCACCTTCTCAAGGGCAATTAGGGATGGGCAATAAATGCTGACCTGGCCAGTGACACCCACATCCCCCAAACGAATAAATTAAAAAAAATATTCAAAGACTGCTTCCAACACCTTTTGAGGAAGTGAATTCCAAAGACTCACGACTCTCTGAGAAAAAATGTCTCCTCATTTCTGTTTTAAATGAGCGACCCCTTATTTTTAAACAGTGACCTCTAGTTCTAGATCCTTCCTCAAGGGAAAACATCCTTTCCACATCCACCTTGTCAAGACCCCTCAGGATCTTATATGTTTCAATCAAGTCGCCTCTTACCCTTCTAAACTCCAGCAGATACAAGTCTTGCCTGTCCAATCTTTCCTCCTGAGACAACCCCGCCCATTCCAGGTATTAGTCTAGTAAACCTTCTCTAAACTGTTTCCAACGCATTTACATCCTTCCTTAAATAAGAAGACCAATACTATACACAGTACTCCAGATGTGGTCTCACCAATGCCCTGGATAACTGAGGCTTAATCTCCCTACTTTTGTCTTCAATTCCCCTCACAATAAATGATAACATTCCTAATTACTTGCTGTAACTGCATACTAACTTTTTGTGATTCATGCACTAGGACACCCAGATCCCTCTGCATCTCAAAGCTCTGCAATCTCTCACCATTTAGATAATAAGCTTTCTTATTCTTCCTGCCAAGATGGTGTTACGAGCGGGTGATGAAGGTGTCTAGGGGTTCCCTTTCAACCTTCACCTGCTCTTACTGTAACAGGATTTAATTTTAAACACATTGTGTTTTGAGCTCCCCCTTGGTAAATCCTTGTTCACCGCTTTCCATTTATAAGGCAAAGAAATGAGCACAAACAGGCTTTCTTAGGTTTAAAGAAGAAAAGTGAAATTTATTAAAACAAACTCTAATTCGGTTAACGCCTATGGATACACGCCATGCCCCATGCTAGCATGCATACACGATACACACATCCAAATAGAGACTGAAAAGAGCAGAAAAAAATAAAGTGGAGAGGTTTGAGGCAATATCAGAAGATATTGTTACTGTTCTTTGAGCTCACTGTAGTCCTTTTGTAGTTATATCTTGCTTTTCGTTGAGGCCCAGTATTCTTCTTAAACCTTGTTCACTGTAGGAGACTTTCCTCTATTGGGGTTCCTGTGCCTTCAATGGATTCTAAAGCTGGTGAGAAAGAGATGAGCAGACAGGAGAGGCTGCGGCGAGCCAGCCACGGAAGTCTTTTCAGTCCAGGAGCAAACAGCTTTCTGTCAATTCAAAACTCCGTGGCAAGTTCAAATTCAAATACTCGGGTTGCCCAGCAGGTTAGTCACGTGACTATTGGGTGTAACCGCGTCCGTTTAGCCATCTTAGCAGTCAACCTGGAATGCGACCTCCTTCACCCTCAAAGTCTGGTAATCAAAAGTCCATTGTGGATTAAAATTGGAGCAGTGAATAGCCCCTTTGTCCTTTCCAAGTACTGTCTGTTAATAATATGCAAAAATGTCCTTCCAGCCTGGGTCTTGGCAACCCTTTATAATAGGCCTTCTTTTCTTCCCAGCAACAATTTTAAAATTTAATGTCCATGTGGCGAAATTAATGTGCCTCATTCTTGGCAGGTGGAGGCCTGCGTGACACCTCCACACCCAGGGGAATGAAATGTGAATTGAAAACAAAAAAAGCACATTTCATTAACAGGTTTGAGAGAAATATAAGATACAAGATACAGAAAACCAGGCATTTCTCTCATTCATTTCCATTCATTCATAAATCTTAAAGCATATAAAAATTGTCTTTTCTGGGTGCCAGTGCTGCTTTAAGTTCCCCTTTTTGGCATCCCAGTAACCATGTGGTTCTTTGGGAAGTTTTTCTTCAGTTTGTCCATTGCCATGACTGCCTGTTGAAGTTATTTTTTTCCCCAGGAGAGTTCGTAGTGGGCAGGTCTATCCTGAACTCTCTTTCAGTGCTTAGCTGAGTTATGCAAAGGCTTTTGACTTCAGGGAATAGGTAGTTCCCTTTTCCTCTAACTGTGGGGGGAGAATTCTTTGATAATCTCACCTTTGTTCTCTGGGACAGTCCTGCCTGCAGGTATGTGTGCAGTCTTGACTGTACTCTCCTGTGGCACTTTGACCAGGTGAG
The DNA here is from genome assembly GCF_036365525.1 of Heterodontus francisci. NCBI lineage: Eukaryota > Metazoa > Chordata > Chondrichthyes > Heterodontiformes > Heterodontidae > Heterodontus > Heterodontus francisci. Next base: position 10,036,549 of record NC_090371.1, read on the forward strand.
GCATCATCCTCATGGTTTCTGTCCTCCCTAGAGGTCTCTCTTTGTCTCTGCAAGTTCCTGTAAATGCTGTTAGCAACTCTGGTGGGGTGCCTCTAGTGTTTACATTTACATGGGAAGATTTGGGGTCTAACGTTTCACATTTGGCTGACCAGACAGTAGGGTGTTTTCATCCAGGATTCCTCCCGGACTTCCTTTAACCTGCCCTCTTGGTCACTTTTCCCCTTCTCTTTTTAAACTTTTGGCAGCTGTGTGCCCGTCTGTTCCCTTTTGTTCTCAGCAGGGGTCCCTTACAGTTCACCAGCCCTCGACTGCAGGTCCTCCTCGCAACTCCTAGCACAGGACTTAGGGGTGTAGGTTTCATTGTAGGTTAGGGTTTTCCTCAACCTGGCACATGTGGCAACTCCTCCCGTACTCCACCACATCTTTGTGGAGTTTTGGCCAGTCAAACTGCTGTCTTCTGCAGGCTTTGGTCTTTCGTATATCAGCATGTACAGCCACTGTAGTCTCGTGGGCCCTTCTTAATATTTTTCCCCGGTACCTCTGTGGCACCACTAACTGGTGAATTACTATCCACTCCCTGTGTACAGGAGTACCGGTGTACAGGTACAGGCATACACTGCCCTCCAATACCATTCACCACCATTCTGGTGTTCACTGCACTCTCTGGGGGAAAGGTCAGGCCTTTTTCCAGTAAAAGGGATCTAGTGGCCCCTGTGTTCCTGAGAATCACTATGGGCTTGCTGGCCCCACTCGAGGGGTATGGGGTTACTTTCCCTTCAATCACAAAACCCTGATAACCTTCAGGAATCCTATTAAATTTTTCTGTACTGGCCATTGTAAGCTTCCTGGGTGTCACTCTTACTACTTGCTCTGCTGTGCTTTACATCAGGGTTCCGTCTTCACTGAGCGGGTGTGCCCTGATTAACCCTACCGGTTTTCCCTTTAGTTGCCAGCAGTCGACGTTTAAATGCCCTGCTTTATTACAATGGAAGCACACAGGTCTCCAGGTCTCACACTTGCTGACAGCACCTTCCTTTTTGGTCAGAGGAGGGCCCCCCTGTGTCTCCTGCTTTCCTTTCTCTCCCAGGACTTCCTGGGCGGAGATCACCTTCCCACCCTTTGTCCTGTTTGGATTTGTGGGAGTGATCAGGAAAGGTTCTCCCCGGGAAACCGCCTTATAAATTAAAGAAAACTCATCGGCCAGAACAGCCATTTGCCGGGCTCTCTGAAACCCCTGCTCCTCTACACGGGTCTTTATTGAGAGTGGGAGAGGGTTTTAAATTCTCTAACAGAATTACTTCTCTGAGATTCTCATAGCTGAGCTGTACTTTAAGAGCCTTCAGCCACTGGTCAAAAGCCAGCTGCTTACTTCTTTCAAACTCCAGATAAGTTTGATTAGCTTGCTTTTTGAGGGTTTTAAACTTTTGGCGATAGGCTTCAGGTACTAATTCATATGCCCTGAGGATAACATTTTTGGTCAATTCATAATGTGATGAACTCTCATCTGGCAGCAAGAAATAAACCTCATGGGCTTTTCCAGTTAGTTTGCTTTGAGGTAAAAGAGACCAGGTCTCAGCTGGCCATTTTAGCTGCCTTGCCAGTTTCTCAAAAGACACAAAAAATGTTTCCACATCTTCCTCATTGAATTTTGGGATTAATTGAGTGAGTTGTAGCAATTTTGTAGTCAGCCCTGAATTATGTTCCTCCATATTGGCCATGCTTTCACTAGGGTTACTCTGTCACCCCCTAGTTAACTCAAGCCACTTCAGCTGTCTTTCTTCGGATTCTTTCTGGAATATTCTTTCTGTCTCTCTCATTCCTTCTTCTGTCTTTCTCTCTCCTGCCTTTATTTCTCTTCTGGAAGGCTCTCTCTTTCTCCCTCTCTCTTTCCTCAAATTCAAGTTTCGTCTGTTCCAATTGTATCTCTGCTAACAATACCCTGTCTGGGTCTGCTTCTAACACTGTTTCTGCTTCTCCAGATTCAAGGGAAAAATGGTTGACCACTAGCCTTAGGAGTTCAGACTTCCTAGCCTTGCCACGTACAGTGATCCCACACTGCTCAGCCGTTTTCCTCAATTCCTCCATAGACAGTGCTTTTAACTTATCCCAAGTTACTTCACCCTGGCTTGGAGAGCTACTCGCTTCAGTTGCAGACATGTTAGTATTTAAGGACACACAACCATAAGAAAACCTGTATTGGAATCTTGCCCTTTTTTGATTGGGAACAATTTGGCTTCCCACTTCCAATTTATCTCATTTGTCTGTGGGTCAATTCTGGACTCTAGCACCCAAATTTCTGTTACAACCAGGTGAGAAAGAGGTCTAGGGTTCCCTTTCAACCTTCGCCTGGTCTTACTGTAACAGGATTTAATTTTAAACACACCGTGTTTTGAGCTCCCCCTTGATGAATTCTTATTCACCGCTTTCCAATTATAAGGCAAAGGAATGAGCACAAACAGGCTTTCAGGTTTAAAGAAAAGTGAAATTTATTAAAACTTAAACTCTAATTTGGTTAAAGCCGACAGATACACGCTGTGCCCCACGCTAGCATGCAGACGCGATACGCACATGCAAATAGAGACAGAAAAGAGCTGAAGAAAAATAAAGTGGAGCGGTTTGAGGCAATGTCTTAAGAGTTTCTTGTTACTGTGCTTCAAGTTCACTGTAGAGTCCATTTGTAAGTAGTCCTTGATTGTAGGTAGTTCTTGCTTTTCATTGGGGCCTAGTATTCTTCTTAAACCTTGTTCACTGTAGGAGACTTTTCTCTCTTGGGGTTCCTGTGTCTTCAGTGGATTCCAAAGCTGGTGAGAACGAGATGAGTAAACAGCGTCAGCCACGAGAGGTCATAGGAACATAAGAAACAGGAGCAGGAGTAGGCCATTCGGCCCCTCAAGCCTGCCCCGCCATTCAATAAGATCATGGCTTATCTGCCCCAGACCTCAACTCCTCTTTTGTGCCGACTCCTCATTGTCCTCAACTCCCCGATATTTCAAAAATCTATCGACCTCCTCTTTAAATACTTTCAGTGATCTAGCCTCCACAACTCTCTGGGGTAGAGAATTCCAGACATTCACTACCCTCTGAGAGAAGACATTCCTTCGCATCTCAGTTTTAAATGAGTGTCCCCTTATTTTGTAACTATGTCCCCTAGTTCGAGATTCCCCCACCAGTGGAAACATCTTCTCAAAATCTACCCTGTCAAGCCCCCTCAAAATCTTGTACGTTTCAATAAAATCACCCCTCATTCTTCTAATCTCCAATGAATAAAGGTCTAGCCTGTTTAGCCGGTCTTTTCAGTCCAGGAGCAAACAGCTTTCTACCAATTCAAAACTCTGTGGAAAGTTCAAATTAAAAAAGAGTTCTGATGAAGGGTCACTGACCTGAAACATTAACTCTGCTTCTCTCTGCACAGAGTCTGACAGACCTGCTGAGTATTTCCAGCATTTCTTGTTTTTATTTCAGATTTCCGGCATCTGCAGTATTTTGCTTTTATTCAAAAAACTGAGATTGCCCACCAGGTTAGTCATGTGACTAGTGGATGTGCCCACGTCTGTTGGTGTATTCGGCCATCTTAGCAGTCAACCTGCAATGCGAGCTCCCCCAACCTCAATGTCTGGTAATCAAAAGCCCATTGTGGATTAAATTGGAGCAGGGAGTGGCTCCTTTGTCCTTTCCAAGTACTGTCTGTGATAATATGCAAAAATGTCCTTCCAGCCAGGGGCTTGGCAACCCCTTGTAATAGGCCTTCTTTTCTTTTCACTAACAATTTTAAAATTTAATGTCCATGTGGTGAAATTGATATGCCTCATTCTTGGCAGTTGGGGGCCTGAATGACAATGGACAATTTCACATTTTCCCACATTATACTCCATTTGCCAGGTCTCTGCCCACTCACTTAACCTATCTATATCCCTTTGTAGCTTCCTTGCCCTCTTTACAACTTACCTTCCCACCTATCTTTCTGTCATCAACAAATTTAGCAACCATACCTTCAGTCCCTTCATCCAAGTCATTTATATAAATTGTAAAAAAAGTTGAGGCCCCAGCACTGATCTCTGTGGCACACCACTTGTTACATCTTGCCAACCAGAAAATGACCAACTTATGCCTACTCTGTTTCATGTTACCTAGCCAATCTTCTATCCATGCCAATATGTTACGCCCTTACACCATGAGCTTTTATTTTTCACAATAGTCTTTCATGTGACAACTTATCAAATGCCTTCTGGAAATCTAAGTACAGTACATCCACCAGTTCCCCTTCATCCACAGCACATGCTACTTCTTCAAAGAACCCCAATAAATTGGTTAAACATGATTTCCCTTTCACAAAACCATGTTGACTCTGCCTGATTACCTTACATTTTTCTAAATGCCCTGCTATAAGATCTTTAATAATAGCTTCTAACATTTTCTCTAAGACGGATGTTAAGCAAACTGGCCTGTAGTTTCCTGCTTTCTGTCTCCCTCCCTTTTTGAACAAAGGAGTTACATTCACTATTGTCCAATCTAATGGAACCTTCCCCGAATCTAGGGAATTTTGGAAAATTAAAACCAATGCATCAACTATCTTACTATCTACTTCTTTTAACACCCTAGGATGAAGTCCATCAGGACCCGGGGACTCGTCAGCCGCAGCTCCAACAAGTTGTTCAGTACCACTTCCCTGGTGATTGTAATTTTCTTGAGTTCCTCCCTCCCTTCCATTTCCTGACTTACAGCTAATACTGGGATGTTACTTGTATCCTCAATAGTGAAGACCGATGTAAAATATCTGTTCAATCCATCTGCCATTTTCCTTATTTTCTATTATTAATTCCCCAGACTCACTTTCTATAGGACCAACGCTCACTTTGCTAACTCTTCTTTTTTAAATATCTATAGAAACTCTTACTATCTGTTTTTATATTTCTAGCCAGCTTTCTCTTGTACTCTAATTTTTCCCTCCTTAATAATCTTTTAGTCTATCTTTGCTGTTTTTTATATTCTGTCCTATCTTCTGACCTGCCTCCCATCTTTGTGCAATTATATACTTTTTCTTAAAGCTTGATACAATCTTTTAACTTTTTTAGTTAAATGGATGGCGGGTCCTTCCCTTTGAATTTTCTTTCGCTATTTTGTGTTTTCTGAAATATCCCCTTAAATGTCTGCCACTGCATCTCTATTGACCTATCCCTTAACCCGATTTGCCAGTTCACTTTAGCTAGCTCTGCTTTCATGCCCTCATAATTGCTCTTATTTAAGTTTAAAATACTAGTCTTAGACCTACTCTTCTCTCCCTCAAACAGAATGTAAAATTCAATCATATTATGATTTGAGGGAGAGAAGAGTGGGTCTATGACTAGTATTTTAAACTTAAATAAGGGTAATTATGAGGGCATGAAAGCAGAGCTAGCTAAACTGAATGCAAAATTCAATCATATTATGATCACTGCTGCCTAGGTGTGCCTTCACTAGGAGGTCATTAATTGATCCTACCTCGTGGCACAATACCAGGTCTGGTATAGCTTGCTCTCTGGTTTGCTCCAGAATGTGCTGTTCTACGAAACTATCCTGAAAACATTCTATGAACTCCCCATCGAGGCCACCTTTGCCCATCTGATTTGTCCAGTCTATATGTAGAGTGAAATCCCCCATAATTATCGCCGTATCTTTCTGACAGGCTGCCATTATTTCTTCCTTTATACCCCATCCATACCATGTGGTTACTGTTAGGCGGCCTGTACATCACTCCCACAAGTGACTACTTGTCTTTATCATTTCTCATCTCGACCCAAACCACTTCTACACCCAGGTTTCCTGAACTTAGGTCACCCTCTCTATTGTGCTAATAACATCCTTAATTAACAGAGCCACCCCCTCCACCTTTTCCTAGCTTCCGGTCCTTCCTTTCAATATTCAGGTCCCAAGCTAGGTCATCCTGCAGCCATGTCTCTGCGAGACACCTGCAAATACCCACACATTCAGTCCCTGGAGCACATTTGTCCCACAATTGTCTTCTGCAGGTGCTGCTGTTACACCCTGACTCTCCTGCAGGAGGCATTGTCCCCCACAACTCCCTGAGCCTCCTGCAGGCGGTGGTCTCCCGCTGCCCGTCCTCAAGCCTCCTGCAGGAGGCACTGTCCCCCGCCACTCCCTGAGCCTCCTGCAGGAAGCGCTGTCCCCCGCCACTCCCTGAGCCTCCTGCAGGAGGCGCTGTCCCCCCGCCACTCCCTGAGCCTCCTGCAGGAGGGGCTGTCCCCGCCACTCCCTGAGGTTCCTGCAGGAGGTGCTGTCCCACTGCCACTCCTTCAGCCCCCTGCAGGAGGCGCTGTCCCACTGCCACTCCTTGAGCCTCCTGCAGGAGGCGCTGTCCCACTGCCACTCCCTAAGCCTCCTGCAGGAGGTGCTATCATGCAGCCAGTCCTCAAGCCTCCTGCAGGAGGCACTGTCTCGCTGCCACTCCCTGAGCCTCCTGCAGGCGGCGCTGTCCCATTGCCACTCCCTGAGGTTCCTGCAGGAGGCGCTGTCCAATTGCCACTCCCTGAGGTTCCTGCAGGAGGCGCTGTCCCGCTGCCACTCCCTGAGGTTCCTGCAGGAGGCGCTGTCCCGCTGCCACTCCCTGAGGTTCCTGCAGGAGGCGCTGTCCCATTGCCACTCCCTGAGGTTCCTGCAGGAGGCGCTGTCCCCTCGCCACTCCCTGAGCCTCCTGCAGGAGGCGCTGTCCCGCTGCCACTCCCTGAGGTTCCTGCAGGAGGCGCTGTCCCATTGCCACTCCCTGAGGTTCCTGCAGGAGGCACTGTCCCGCTGCCACTCCCTGAGGTTCCTGCAGGAGGCGCTGTCCCGCTGCCACTCCCTGAGGTTCCTGCAGGAGGCGCTGTCCCCTCGCCACTCCCTGAGCCTCCTGCAGGAGGCGCTGTCCCGCTGCCACTCCCTGAGGTTCCTGCAGGAGGCGCTGTCCCGCTGCCACTCCCTGAGGTTCCTGCAGGAGGCGCTGTCCCGCTGCCACTCCCTGAGCCTCCTGCAGGCGGCGCTGACCCACCGCCACTCCCTGAGCCTCCTGCAGGAGGCGCTGATCCAGTGGCCACCCCTCCCCTCCCCTGCCGGTGGCGCTGTGTCTGGAGGTCTCGGCTCTTCACCGGGTGGTGGCGCTGCCTCGCCTCCCGCTCCCGAATGGTGGCGCTGTCTGCGGCTGTTACAGCGCTCCGCTATCTCTGGAAATCTCTGCGCTCCTCCTCCTTCCGACCATTGGCGCTGTCTCTGAAGGTCCCTGCGGTCCTCGTCATCCCCTCGGGTGGTGGCACTGTCTGTGGAGGTCCCTGCGGTCCTCCTCCGGGTGGTGGCGCTGTATCTGGAGGTCCCTGCGGTCCTCGTCATCCCCTCGGGTGGTGGCGCTGTCTGTGGATGTCTCGCCGGTTCTTCTCCCTCCGACTGGTGGCGCTGTCTGTGGAGGTCCCTGCTTTTCCTCCTCCGGGTGGTGGCGCTGTGCGCGGAGGCCTCGGGCCGCAGGCTCAATGCTCCCTCCCCGCTGTCCCAGGGCGGCTGTCAGCGTTAATTCCAGCCCAGTGCTCGGCCTTGGGCCGCGGGTGGCAGGATGTGGTTTCTCTTCCTCCTGAGCTGGCTCTCGCTGCTGTTGCAGGTCGCCTTTGTGACGCTGGGAATCGGTGAGTGGCGGTACGGGGAGACTGGAGCCGGGGCCTACCTGAGGGGCGTCACGGCTGGGGCCTCACTTCACCCGAGCTCAGGGCCTCGGCTTTTCCTCGGCCCGGCAATCTCCACATCCGCTGGTTTCTCGGCACTGTTAGTGTGGTTGGTGCCAGCGGTGTGGTTGCCATGGTTCCCTGTGTGGGGGTGGTGGGGGGGGGGGTTATTTTACCCCCAACTGGGGTAACTGTGGGGAAGGTGGGACCGGCAACGTAGTCAGATACCTCCGAGCCAATCATAGAGCTGAATACTTCGGGTATTGAGTAGCCCAGCCAATTATTATCGCCCACACATCGGACAGTGGGGGCAAGGCCAATCGGGGAGCTCCTTACACCGGGTAGGAAGTAGGGAATCCAATCAGGAGCTCCATTAGCCTTTTGGGTAGGGAAGGCAGCCAATGAGATGGCCCTGTGGGAGCTGGCCATCCAATCAGAGGGGCAGATAGCCAGGGCGCTAACTTTAAGATATAGAAGAACAAATTTGCAGGGAATTTCCATCGAGCTGCAAAAACTACAGATTAGTTATCATGGGGGAGTGTAATTAATCAGATAGACAGACTTGCATTTATATAGCAAACAGCAATGTGATTTTTTTTGTGATGTTGATTGAAGGATTAATATTGAATCATAGAAAGTTTAAGGCACAGAAAGAGGCCACTTGGCCCATCGTGTCTGTGCCGGTTGAAAAACGTTCCACCTATTCTAATCCCACTTTCCAGCATTTCGTCTGTAGCCCTGCAGATTACGGCACTTGAGGTGCCTATCCAGAGTCATTTTGAATGAGTTGAGGGTTTCTGCCTCAACTACCCTTTCAGGCAGTGAGTTCCAGACCATCACCATCCTCTGGGTGAAAAGTTTTTCCTCATCTCCCCTGCAATTTTTTCAACCAATCACTTTAAATCTATGCCCCTTCGTCACTGACCTTTCTGCTAAGGTGAATAGACCTTTCACCTGCACTCTATCCAGGCTCCTCACAATTTTGTACATTTCAATCAGATTTCCCCTCAGCCTTCTCTGTTCCAAGGAGAACAACCCCAGCCTATCCAATCTTTCCTCATAGCTGCATTTTTCCAGTCCCGGCAACATCCTCGTAAATCTCCTCTGTATCCTCTCTAGTGCAATTACATCCTTTCTGTAATATGGTGACCAGAACTGTACACAATACTCAAGTTGTGGCCTAACCAATGAGTTATACAGTTCCAGCATAAGTTCCTGCTCTTGTATTCTATACCTCGGCTAATAAAGGAAAGGATTCCATATGCCTTCTTAACCACCTTATCGACCTGTCCTGCTACCTTCAGGGATCTGTGGACATTCACTCCAAGGTCCCTCACTTCCTCTATACCTCTCAGTATTTTCCGATTAATCCTGTATTCCTTTGCCTTGTTTGACCTCCCCAAATGCATCACCTCACACTTTTCCAGGTTGAATTCCATTTGCCACTTTTCTGCCCATCTGACCAGACCATCAGTATCTTCCTGAAGCCTCCAGCTAACCGCCTTGCTATCTACCACACGGCCAATCTTTGTGTCGTCTGCAAACTTGATCATGTCCAAATCGTTAATATATACCACAAAAAGCAGGGGACCCAGTACTGAGCCCTGAACATTGATCAGGACATTAGGGATAACTCTCCTGCCCTTCTTTGGAATAGTGTCATGGGATCTTTTACGTCCACCTGAGAGTTTTTTGATGAATATAATGCTGTTGATGTGGTGTACATGGACTTCCAAAAAGAGTTTGATAAAGTGCCACATAACAGGCATCTCAGCAAAGTTAGAGCCCATGGAATTAAAGGGACAATGGCAACGTGGATATGAAATTGGCTGAGTGACAAGAAGCAGAGGGTAGTGGTGAACGGGTGTTTTTCGGACTGGAGGAAGGTATATGGTGCGGTTCCCCGGGCTCGGTGTTAATGACCTTGACTTGAATGTACAGGGCACAATTTGGATATGAGGAAAATCTTTTTTACACAGCTAGTGGTGAGGATCTTGAATGCACTGCCTGAGAGTGTGGTGGAGACACATTCAGTTGAGGCTTTCAATAGGGAATTGCATAATTGTCAGAATGGAAAATATTTTGCTGTGCTGCGGGGAAAAGGCAGGGATTATCTGAGTTAGAGAGCCAAATGGCCTCCTGTGCTGTAATCATTCTATGATTCTATTTCAAAGAGCAAGAGCAGGGGAGTTCTCCCCAGTGTCCTGGCCAATATTGATCCATCAACATCACAATAGCCAAAAATCTGATCACTATCACATTCCTGTTTGTAGGATCTTGATATATGCAAGTTTGCTGCTGTGTTTCCTACATTCTAATAGTCACTACCCTCCAAAAGTACATCATTAGTTGTAAAGTGCTTTGGGATGTCTTCTGGTTGCACTGTAGAAATATAGGTCTTTCTGTTTGGGGAACCAGAGAGAAGAGATCATTGAGTTAAAATAGAGAGAGTGAGCAGAGGTGTTCAAAAACAAGTTGGTGCAGTATGGAATGGTTCTTCATAAGTCAACACAAAGACCACTGATAAAATTGAATAAATAAGCAGAGGAAGATGCAGGGCTATGGGAAGAGAGTGGGTCAGTGGGATTAGTTTGGGATTGATACAGGGCTATGGGAAGAGAGTGGGTCAGTGGGATTAGTTTGGGATTGATACAGGGCTATGGGGAGAGAGTGCGGCAGTGGGATTAGTTTGGGATTGATACAGGGCTATGGGAAGAGAGTGGGGCAGTGGGATTAGTTTGGGATTGAAACAGGGCGATAGGAAGAGAGTGGGTCAGTGGGATTAGTTTGGGATTGATACAGGGTTATGGGGAGAGAGTGGGGCAGTGGAATTAGTTTGGGATTGATACAGGGCTATGGGAAGAGAGTGGGTCAGTGGGATTAGTTTGGGATTGATACAGGGCTATGGGGAGAGAGTGCGGCAGTGGGATTAGTTTGGGATTGATACAGGGCTATGGGAAGAGAGTGGGGCAGTGGGATTAGTTTGGGATTGAAATAGGGCGATAGGAAGAGAGTGGGTCAGTGGGATTAGTTTGGGATTGATACAGGGCTATGGGAATAGAGTAGGGCAGTGGGATAAATTTGGGATTGATGCAGGGCTATGGGAAGAGAGTGGGTCAGTGCGATTAGTTTGGGATTGATACAGGGCTGTGGGAAGAGAGTGGGGCAGTGGGATTAGTTTGGGATTGATACAGGGCTATGGGGAGAGAGTGGGGCAGTGGGATTAGTTTGGGATTGATGCAGGGCTATGGGAAGAGAGTGGGTCAGTGGGATTAGTTTGGGATTGATATAGGGCTATGGGAAGAGAGTGGGGCAGTGGGATTAGTTTGGGATTGATGCAGGGCTATGGGAAGAGAGTAGGGCAGTGGGATAAATTTGGGATTGATGCTGGGTTACAAGGAGAGAGTGGGTCAGTGGGATTAGTTTGGGATTGATACAGGGCTATGGGAAGAGAGTAGGGCAGTGGGATAAATTTGGGATTGATGCTGGGTTACAAGGAGAGAGTGGGTCAGTGGGATTAGTTTGGGATTGATACAATTTTGGTGAAACGAAGGCAAGGTAACTTTTTCACACTCAGACAGTTCCAGGAACATAGGAACAGGAGGAGACCGTTTAGCCCGTCGAGTCTGATCTGTGACCTTGCTCCATATCCTTTATCAGCTTTGGTTAACAAAAATCTCAGGTTTATAATTAGCAATTGATCTCACATCAACTGCCATTTGCAGAAGATAATACCAAACCTCTCCCACCCTTTTTGTGTAGAAGTGTTTCCCATTTTCACTACTGAAAGTTTTAGACTGTGCCCCCTAGTCCTGGACTCCCCAACCAGCGGAAATACTTTCTCTCCAGCTACCCCTTAATATCTTGATCACCCCTTAACCTTTAAAATTCCAGGGAACACAACCCTAGTTTGTGTAACCTCTCCTTGTAATTTAACCCTTGGAATCCAGCTATCATTCTGTGCATGCCATACAGCAGATGCAGCAAGCAATGGACAGGGCTAAGCAATCCCACAACCAACAGATCAGATCTAAGCTCTGCAGTCCTGCCATATCCAGTTGTGAATGGTGGTGGACAGTTAAACAACTAACTGGAGGAGGTGACTCCACAAATATCCCCATCCTCAATGATGGGGTAGCCCAGCACATCAGTATAAAAGACAAGGCTGAAGTATTTGCATCCATCTTCAGCCAGAAGTGCCGAGTGGATGATCATCTTAGCCTCCTCCTGAGGTCCCCAGCATCACAGATGCCAGTCTTCAACCAATCCAATTCACTCTGCTTGATATCAAGAAATGGCTGAAGGCGCTGGATACTGCAAAGGCTATGTGTCCTGATGACATTCCAGCAACAGTACGTAAGACTTGTGCTCCAAATTAGCTGCACCCCTAGCCAAGCTGTTCCAGTACAGCTACAGCACTGGCATCTACCCGGCAATGTGGAAAATTTCCCAGGTATGTCCTGTACACAAAAAGCAGGACAAGTCCAACCCGGTCAATTACCATCCTATCAATCTACTCCTTATCATCAGTAAAGTGATGGAAGGTGTCGTCAACAGTGCTATCAAGTGGCACTTGCTCAGCAATAATCTGCTCACTGACTCTCAGTTTGGGTTCTGCCAGGTCAACTCAGCTCCTGACCTCATTACAGCCTTAGTCCAAACATGGACAAAGGAGCTGAATTCAAGAGATGAGGTGAGAGTGACTGCCCTTGACATCAAGGCAGCATTTGACCAAATTTGGCATGAAGGATCCCTAGCAAAACTGGAGTCAATGGGAATCAGTGGGAAAACTCTCCGCTGGTTAGAGTCGTACCTAGTGCAAAGTAAGATGCTTGTGGTTGCTGGATGTCAGTCATCTCAGTCGCAGGACATCACTGCAGTAGTTCCTCAGGGTAGTGTCATAGGCCCAACCATTTTGAGCTGCTTCATCAATGACCTTCAATATAAGGTCAGAAATGGGGATGTTCGCTGATGATTGCTGATGTTCACCATTCGCAACTCCTCAGATACTGAAGCAGCCCATGTCCACATGCAGCAAGACCTGGACAATAAGAGGGAATCTAACCATCTCCTTCAATGGCATTATCATTGCTGAATTCCCCACTATCAACATCCTGGGGGGATTACCATTGACCAGAATCTGAACTGGGCCAACCACATAAATGCTGTGGCTACAAGAGCAGGTCAGAGGCTGGGAATTCTGCAGCGAGTAACTCTCCTCCTGTCTCCCCAATGCCTGTCCACCATCTACAAGGCGCAAGTCAGGAATGTGATGGAATACTCTCCACTTGTCTGGATGGGTGCAGCTCCAACAACAGTCAAGAAGCTCGACACCATCCAAGACAAAGCAGCCTGCTTGATTGGTGCCCCATCCACAAACATTCACTCCCTCCACCACCGATGCACAGTGGCAGCAGTATGTACCATCTACGAGATGTATTGCAGCAATGCACCAAGGCTCCTTAGACAGCACCTTCCAAACCCTCAACCTCTGCCACCTCGAAGAACAAGGGCAGCAGATGCATGGGAACACCACCACCTGCAAGTTCCCCTCCAAGTCACACACCATCCTGAATTGGAACTATATCGCCGTTCCTTCACTGTCGCTGGGTCAAGATCCTGGAACTCCCTTCCTAACAGCATTGTGGGTGTACCTGCACCCAAGGACTGCAGCGGTTCAAGAAGACAGCTCACCATCACCTTCTCAAGGGCAATTAGTGATGGGCAATAAACGCTGGCCTAGCCAATGACACCCACATCCCCTGAACGAAAAAAAAAAGTAAATAAATCTATGCTGCACTCCCTTCAAGGCCAGTATATCCTTTCCTAAGATGTGGTGTCCTGAATTGCTCACGGTACTGTCATACCTCATGTTTGGAAGCTAAGAATGGGGACACTCTCACAAAGTGGCTTCACTCTCGAGTAAAACAGCCTTTTATTGTTGTGTTTCTGATGTAATGGGTAGCGTTAGTGAAGAAAAATAATAATTCCCCATTCTCCTCCCTCCTTCCCTTTTTAAATAGTATGTCATCATCTGCTGCAGTTTTTAAAGCATTTTGATAAATTTCAACCTGTTCAGGACAAGCACAAATTAGGAAGATTGACTGTAATGGGAAGAAAGAGAGAGGGTCCCTGCTATCTGTACTCCAGACAGCTCGTCCTTGTTTTGAGATAAGTATCCTCATAATGGTTATTAGGTCTCCTTAGTTCTATAAACTCATGAAAAATTACTGTTCAGTTTATCGTTCTCGGGTGATAAGCTCCATTTGGAACTATCCAAAACTCTAGGACTGCAATTATTTATCCTTTATCCACCAGGGTTAGAGTAAATAGGGAATCATTAGTATGGCAAATGAGCCTGGGGAGGGTTAGTTAGGGCAATGTATCAAACACAGAACTGGTGATGTTTGTTGGTGGTGAGTCAGGGAGAGGGGGAATGGGTCAATTAGGGAACACAGTTGGCTAGGAATGAAAAAAGACTTGCATTTAGATAGTGCCTTTCACAATCTCAGGGTATCCTAAAGTACTCTACAGCCCCTGAAATACATTTGTACTGTAGTGTTACGACTGAGGTGGGAGAAGTGCACTGTTTTTCTAGTTCCACTTCTCCACAGGCCACAACATATATTTAATGTTTTTCCCAGTTACCAATACATTTAATCATAGACTCTATTTTTATCCCAGAATAAAATACACCAACCAGGTTTCTTTAATAAACTAAAAAATTATCAGTTTATTATAAAACAAGACAGTACTAGTAATGAAACAAAGCATTAACACAGATTGAAATATAAAAGTTCCCTTTTTACCTTGGCCCTTCATGTGCACACACACGCCGGTTAACCGAAAAAAGAGAGATTTACTATTTAGAGTTCTATTACAAAAAAAATAATACTTTGGCCAGATACTTGCTAATTCTTGAAGAAAAAGAGAAGGTATGGAAAGATGTCAGATGTCCTTTGCTTTGATATGGTTTCCCAAGTGAAGGTGGCAGGACAGGTAGATAAAGTGGTGAAGAAGGCATATGGAATGTTTTCATTTATTGGCCGAGGTATACAATACAAAAACAGGGATGTAATGCTGGAACTGTATAAAATTCTAGTTAGGCCACAGCTGGAGTACTGTGTACAGTTCTGGTCACCACATTACAGAAAGGACATAATTGCTCTGGAGAGAGTACAGAGGAGATTTACAAGAATGTTGCCAGGGCTTAAAGGTTGCAGCTATGAGGAAGGATTGGATCGGTTAGGGTTGTTTTCCTTAGAACAGAGAAGGCTGAGGGGTGACTTAATAGACGTGAACAAAATTATGAGGAGCCTAAATAGAGTAGACAGGAAGGACCTGTTTCCCCAGGTGGAGAGGTCAGTTACCAGGGGGCACAGAGGGGACATGAGGAAAAACTTTTACACCCAGAGGGTGGTGGGTGTCTGGAATTCACTGCCCGGATCGGTGGTGGAGGCAGAAACCCTCAACTCATTTAAAAGGTACCTGGACCTACACCTGAAGTGCTGGAACCGGCAAGGCTATGGGCCAGCTGCTGGAAGGTGGGATTAGAAAGGGCAGCTAGTATTTTCGGCCGGCACGGGCAGAATGGCCTCCTTCTGTGCCGTAATTTTTCAGTGGTTCTAAGTACGCCTAGACGGCTGTCTCTAGGATCTTCCTAGAACAGTTCTTGTCTGGCGACATTGATGTTCACTTTGAGCAGGCTTTCCAGCAAAAATGCAGCAACAGTTTCAGTCTGTTTCTTACACTTGCTTCTCAAAGAGGTGGCAAAATTGGCAGGCTTTTCAAAGAGCTGGGACATACTGAGTTGGGTTTGCTCCCTTGGCAAGTTTTGTCCAACTGTCTTTTTTTTAACACACTGTCCATATCACCAACTCACTGTCCACAGCGAAATCAAAAACAATGTCACAAGAGTCAAGCCTCCTGACCCCTGTAAATCTTGACTTTTTTTTGTTCATTGGATGTGGCTAGGCCTGCATTTATTGCCTATCCATAATTGCCCTTGAGAAGGTGGTGGTGAGCTGCCTTTTTGAACCGCTGCAGTCCACGTGGGGTAGGTATATCCACAGTGCTGTTAGGAAGGGAGTTCCAGGATTTTGACCCAGTGACAGTGAAGGAACGGCGATATAGTTCCAAGTCAGGATGGTGTGTGGCTCGGAGGGGAACTTGCAGGTGGTGGTGTTCCCATGCATCTGCTGCCCTTGTCCTTCTAGGTGGTAGAGGTCGCGGGTTTGGAAGGTGCTGTCTAAGGAGCCTTGGTGTGTTGCTGCAATACATCTTGTAGATGGTACACACTGCTGCCACTGTGCATCGGTGGTGGAGGGAGTGAATGTTTGTGGATGGGGTACCAATCAAGCGGGCTTCCTTGTCCTGGATGGTGTCGTGTTTCTTAAGTGTTGTTGGAGCTGTACTCATCTAGGCAAGGGGAGATTATTCCTTCACACTCCTGGCTTGTGCCTTGTAGATGGTGGACAGGCTTTTGGGGAGTCAGGAGGTGAGTTACTCGCTGCAGGATTCCTAACCTCTGGCCTGCTCTTGTAGTCACAGTATTTATGTGGCTACTCCAGTTCAGTTTCTCGTCAATGGTAATTCCCAGGATGTTGATAGTAAGGGATTCAGCAATTGCCATTGAATGTCAAGGGGAGATGGTTAGATTCTCTCTTGTTGGAGATGGTCATTGCCTGTGGCGTGAATGTTACTTGCTACTTATCAGCCCAAACCTGGATATTGTCCAGGTCTTGCTGCATTTCTACACAGACTGCTTCTGTATCTGAGGAGTTGCGGATGGTGCTGAACATTGTGCAATCATCAGCGAACATCCCCACTTCTGACCTTATGATTGAAGGAAGGTCATTGATGAAGCAGCTGAAGATGGTTGGGCCTAGGACACTACTCTGAGAAACTCCTACAATGATGCCCTGGAGTTGAGATGATTGACCTCCAACAACCACAACCATCTTCCTTTGCGCTCGGTACGACTCCAACCAGTGGAGAGTTTTCCCCCTGATTCCTGTTGATTCCAGTTTTGCTAGGGCTCCTTGATGCCATACTTAGTCAAATGCTGCCTTGTTGTCAAGGGCAGTCACTCTCACCTCACCTCTTGAGTTCAGCTCTCTTGTCCACGTTTGAACCAAGGCTGTAATGAGGTCAGGAGCTGAGTGGCCCTGGCAGAACCCAAACTGAGTGTCAGTGAGCAGGTTATTGCTAAGCAAGTGCTGCTTGATAGTACTGTCGACGACAACTTCCATCACTTTACTGATGATTGAGAGTAGGCTGATGGGGCGGTAATTGGCCGGGTTGGACTTGTCCTGCTTTTTGTGTACAGGACATACCTGGGCAATTTTCCACATTGCCGGATAGATGCCAGTGTTGTAGCTGTACTAGAACAGCTTGGCTAGGGGCGCAGCAAGTTCTGGAGCACAGGTCTTCAGTACTATTGCCAGAATATTGTCAGGGCCCATAGCCTTTGCAGTATCCAGTGCCTTCAGTCGTTTCTTGATATCATACGGAGTGAATCTAATTGGCCATGAACTGGCATCTGTGATGCTGGGGACTTCAGGGGAAGGCCAAGATGGATCATCCACTCGACACTTCTGACTGAAGAAGGTTGCAAATGCTTCAGCCTTATCTTTCGCACTGATGTGCTGGGCTCCCCTATCATTGAGGATGGGGATATTTGTGGAGCCACCTCCTCCAGTTGGTTGTTTAATTGTCCTCCACCATTTATGACTGGATGCAGCCGGACTGCAGAGCTTGGATCTGATCTGTCACTTTTTTGTAAACATCTTTCCCCAAGTCAAAAAACTCCTGCTGGGTAATTATCTGAAGACAGGTGCCTTCCAGTAAGGGCTTGTTTTTAGCGCTCCTTGACTCTTCCAGTAACTGTTGTTTACGAGCCAAGTCCAAAAGATCTTCTGATGACCTCTTTTTAAGAAAACGCACAAAGTTCCAGCATCTATGGAATCCTTTTTCAGTTTTAAAACACTGATCCTCACAATTTAACAAAAAAATTGGAAGCATTTGTGACAGTCGGCATTGTTATAATGTTGGAAACACGGCCGCCAATTTGCATACAGCATTCTCCCACAAACAACAATGTGATAATGAACAGATCATCCGTTTTAATGATGATTGAGGAATAAATAGTGGCCCAGGACACGGGAAACTTCCCTGCTCCGCTTTGAAATGAGAGGTCAGATGGTTTAATGTCTCATGTTCAAAAGGAAATTGGATGGGCACTTGAGGGAAGTAAAATTGCAGGGCTATGGGGAAAAGTGGGGAAATGAGACTGACTGCTCGACAGAGAGCCAGCATGGACTTGATGGGCTGAATTGCCTTTGTGTTGTGATGACTTTAAGACTCTACTCCACATGTGGTCTAGCCAGGGCTTTGTATAGCTGAAGCATTATTTCCACACCCCCTTGTATTCCAGTCCTTTAGAGATAAATGCCAGTATTCCGTTGGCCTTTTTGATTATTTTCTGTACCTGTTCATGGCATCTTAATGATCTGTGTACCCGGAACCCCCCCCCCCCCCTCAAAATGCTTGAGCCAAGTCAAAGGCAATAGGTTCAAGGAACGTAATTTTAATAAAGTAATTGATCTGGGTTTTAGTATTTCATCAGCTTGTTGTCTTTTTCACTCCTGATGATCTGGGTGCAGTGACAGAGGATTAATGCCAAAATTAAGGATCCTGTTGCTGAATTCAAGGAACAGACTAACATTCTTCTTACTATCTATACCATCAGAAAACAGCTTCAGGCTCCTCTACCTATTTGTGGGATTTATCAACCCCACTCGCCAGCATTGTCTGCAAGGCCCATCGTCACAGACAACAGGCCTGAGGTCACGGGTGGGCATTAAATGTCTGCCTTGCTCGCATCACCATGCTAAGAGTTTTTTTTTAAAGTCCCTCTGAGACAGACAGCATAGTTTCCATGTGTGGGTGATACCAGAACTATGGTGGCCTTAAATAAAGGTGAAGAAAGCTCTGCAAGGATGAAACCAGAACTAAGAGGTTAGAACTAACAGAAAAGATTGAACAGGTTGGGGCTCCGAGAAGACTGAGGAGTGACCTGATAGAGGCCTTTAAGGTTATGAAAGGGTTTGATAGAGTAGCCAGAGAGACGATGTTTCTACATGTGGGTGAGACCAGAGCTAGGGAGCATAAATATAAGTCGCTAATAAATCCAGTAGGGAATTCAGGAGAAACCCCTTTACCTAGAGAGTGTGAGAATGTGGAACTCGCTATCACAAGGTATAGTGGAGGCAAATAGCACAGATGTATTTAAGGGGAAGTTGGATAAACACGAGGGAGAAAGGAATAGACGGATATGTTAATCGGTATAGATGCGAAGGGCTAGGAGCGTAAACGCCAGCATAGACCAGTGGAGTGAATGGCCTATTTCTGGGCTGTAAACTATATGTAATGTGTATCAATGGAAGTCTTTTTATTTTCTTACGAGTGTGATCTTAGAGACTGAGTTAGATGCCAGCCCCATTTATTTGAACACTCTCTCTTCTTGCGTCCTCCTCCTCCTTTCTTTCCCTCTTTCACTGGACAGGATTGTCAGTATGTAATGTGTGTGTCTGTCTGTCTCTCTCTCTCTCTCTCACACAACAGCTGCTGGCTTGTACTATCTGGCAGAATTAATAGAAGAATATACAGTCATCACCAGTCGCATCATCAAGTATATGATATGGGTGAGTATCTCGCATGTGACTGGCGGGTGGGTGGGGAAAGTGGGGCTGTGAGCGGGGAGAGGGTGGTGTGGGCTCTGTGTTTAAACTGGGACACTGTAGGACACTGAGCAGACAGGGTGACTGGGGTTCCCTCCCCTGATCATGTGCAGTGATTCCTTCCCAATCGGTACAGTAGTGTGGTTATGTTATTGGACTAGTGATCTAGAGAACACGAGTTCAAATCCCACCATAGCTGTTTGAGTGTTGGGATTCATGTGGCAGTAATTCTGGGAATTAAAAGCTGCTGTGGTAAAAGTGACCATGAAGCTGTGGGATTGTTGGTAAAACCCAAGCTCTCCACATTGAACTCCATCTGCCATGCTACTGCCCATTTCATCAACCTCTCTGTCATCCTGAAGTCTATAACTATCCTCATCACTATCTACTACTTTGCAAAGTTTCATATCATCTGCAAACTTTATAATGCTGCTGTCTAAACCCGAGCTAAGGGCAATTATAAAAATGTAAAAGTGTAATGGACCCAAACCTGACCCTTGGGAACACCACTGCAAACCACCTCCTAGTCTGAGAAACATCCGTCCACCACCATCCTCTGCTTCCTGTCACTGAGCCAATTCCCTATCCATACCACCACTTTTTCTCCTTAATTCCATCGGCTTCCATCTTAATAAGCCTCTTGAGTGGCACCTTGTTAAATGCCTTCCGAAAGTCACATATACAGTATCTACTACACTACCTTGATCAATCTTCTGTGTCAAGTTAGTTGAACACCATTTGCCTTTATCATGTCCATGTTGGCTCTCCTTGATCAGCTCGTGCCTTTCCAAATGAAAGTTTATTTTGTCCCTGATAATTGTTTCCAGTAACTTCCCCACCACTTATGTTAGGTTGACAGGCCTATAGTTTGCTGGTTTGTCCCCCTGCCCTTTCTTGAATAGTGGATAACATTAGCATCCGTCCAGTCCTCTGGCACTGCTCCTGTATCCAATAAGGACTGAAAGATTGTGACCAATGCCCCTCTTATTTGTGCCTTTACTTCTTTCAGCAACTTAGGATGCATTCCATCTGGACCAGGTGACTTACCAACTTTCAGTAACACTAATCTTTTTAGTACATCTCTTGTCTATTACTATCCTGTCTATAACTTCCCTCTCTTTTAGTATAACTCTCACTTCATCTGCTTCCTTCCAGATGCAAAGTACATATTTAATACTTTAGCCACATCCTCTGCCTCGACATGAAGATTTCTCTTTAGGTCCTTAATAGGCCAGCATTTTTCCTAGCCAATCTCTTGCACTTTACATGTTTATAAAGTGTTTTAGGGTTCAATTTAATGTTGCTGCCATTCTTTTTTCATAACCTCCTGTATGAGCTTTTTCAATTCCCTCATATACATTCCGTAATCATTTTGCTTATGAACTGAATCTTGTTTCTGACATTTGTCAAGCCTCCTTTTTCAATTTTATTTTAAGTTCTATTTCCTTTGTCATCCAGGGTGCATTAGCTTTGGGTGGTCTACCTTTTCCCTTCAAAGGAATATGACTAGTTTGTACCTGAACTAACACTTCCTTGAGTAACCTCCATTACTGCTTTACTGTGCAAATCACCCTTTCCAATCTATGCTCAGTCCCTTAAATCACTGAAATTAGCTCTTCCAAGTTGAGAATTTTTTCCTTTGATTTTCTTGTCTCTTTCCCGAATGACTCCAAACCAAATTATGTTGAGGTTACTGTTTGTAAGATGATTTTCCCAGTTGCCCTACTTCATTTCCTAGAACCTGGTCCAATGCTGCTTCCTTCCTTATTGGACTGGAGACATGTTCATTAAGTTCTCCAGTGCACAAATCTGAAATTTCTCTCCTTCCCTACTGTGAGTACTGTGTTTTATTCAGTCCAAATTAGGGTAATTAAATTCTCCTCATCCCCTTATCCGTATTAAATTGCATGTGCCTGCACATCTCAGAAATCTGTCAAGGTTGTTGGCAAGGGCATCATTTATTGTCCATCCCTGGCTGCAGCCTCTGACCCTCATTACCCTTCCCTCCTTCGGCAGCCATCAAATCCTTGCCGTCAACACTGGCAGCTGGCCAAACCTGCCCACTGTTGCCTAAGCTGTGTGGTTCAATCCACAACAGAGCATCCAACCACATACTATCCACCTCCAAACCAGCCCTCAGTCCCTGCACGATCCTCACAGAGACTCTACTTCCCCAGCAACCTCCTCGGTGCCCCCCTTCTCTAAGCCCTGCCTTATGCAGAACACAATCTGCAGAACTGTGCTGCTCGCAACTGATGTTCCCTTTCAGTATTAATTGTGTGTGGCTAGTTTTTTCAGTGCTCAGTCGCTTAAATTTTCTTTTGCGTGGCTGCCCACGCATGGTATTTATCATGGAATAAGACCTGTATGATACCTTCCAGGTTTCTGCTCAGCAACGGATATGCATAGCTTAGTGGGATCATTGGTCGTCCTGAGCATCCATCAGCCTTACCCACCCACCCCCCCCCCCCCCCCGGCCCAACCAACCATCAAACTTCTTACTGACAACCAGTCAGCCTTGTCGCATTCTACTGCTGCAGTCTCCTGTGTCCTTATGCACCATCCCATGCCCTTGGCTGTATCCCATGGATCCCCTCCCTGTCCTGTTTCCCTAGAGTTAGTGGTATAGTTTGGAGCTGCCTCAGCTCACTCTCCCAAGGCTGCTGAGTGCTCCTTTCCCCCTTTGTCTTGGGGTGTTAGACCACACTTGGAACACTGTGCTCAGCTCTGGTCACCATATTATTAAAAGGATATAGAGGTGCTTGAGAAGGCACAAAAAAAGGTTTACCAGAGTCTTACCAGAACCATGAGGTCATAACTGTCAGGAAAGGTTGAACAGGCTGGGGCTCTTTTCATTGGAAAAGGCAAGACTGATAGAGGTCTTTAAAATTATGAAAGAGTTTGATAGAGTGGGTGGGGAAGACCATAATTAGGGGTCATAAATATAAGATGGTAATAAATCCAATAGGGAATTCAGGGGAAAGCTCTTTACCTGGAGTGTGGTGAGAATGTGTGACTTGTCAGCACAGGGAGTAGTTGAGCTGAAAAGTATAGATATATTTAAGGGAAAGCTGGATAAACACAAAGGAGAAAGGAATGGAAGGATATGCTGATGGTGGGAGGAGGCTAGTGTGGAACATGAAGACTGGCATAGATCTTGTAAGCTGAATGTCCTGTTTCTGTGCTGTAGACTCAGTGATTCTTTGTTTCCACGTTAAAGGTGATTATGTAATGCAAGTTGTTGTTTGTCTTCAGTTCTCTTTCTTCACTCCTCAGTTTTCCACCGGAGTGCTGATTGGTCTCTATCTCTTCGAGAATTTCCCTGCGTTAATGATTGGAGTCGGACTCTTCACAAACCTCGTCTACTTTGGTCTCTTGCAGACGTTTCCATACATCATGCTTACATCACCCAATTTTATACTGTCCTGTGGTAAGTACCTGTCCCACTGCTTGCTGTGTTCTTCAATGCCCATTAACTCACCAAGAGGTGAATGTGCCCGAGATATGGACATCTCGATGCTCGTCGCAGCTCGGCCCTCCATCTGCCCCACCCACCCCTCGGCCCCCCTCGCCCCTCCGTCTGCCTCGGCCCCCCTTGCCCCTCCGTCTGTTATAGCATTGCAGAGCAACGGACCAGTTTCTGCTAGTACTGTACCCAGGATGATAGTTATACAGTGTTAAACTGATGCTTTTGTGGACATGAATATTTGATGTACCAAACGTGGTTTGTGTGTGGAAGCTGACATTGGTTTTACTTGTTTCCCACAGTGCTGGTGGTTTGCAACCATTACCTAGCGTTTCAACACTTTGCAGAGGAGTTCTACCCCTTCGCTGAGGTAAAAAGCGTAGCCACTATTCTGTGGGTGGCGGTATCTGCCCGAGCTGTATTGTGGTATTCTGTGGGTGGCGGTATCTGCCCGAGCTGTATTGTGGTATTCTTTGGGTGGCGGTATCTGCCCAAACTGTATTGTGGTATTCTGTGGGTGGCGGTATCTGCCCGAGCTGTATTGTGGTATTCTGTGGGTGGCGGTATCTGCCCGAGCTGTATTGTGGTATTCTGTGGGTGGCGGTATCTGCCCGAGCTGTATTGTGGTATTCTGTGGGTGGCGGTATCTGCCCGAGCTGTATTGTGGTATTCTGTGGGTGGCGGTATCTGCCCGAGCTGTATTGTGGTATTCTGTGGGTGGCGGTATCTGCCCGAGCTGTATTGTGGTATTCTGTGGGTGGCGGTATCTGCCCGAGCTGTATTGTGGTATTCTGTGGGTGGCGGTATCTGCCCGAGCTGTATTGTGGTATTCTGTGGGTGGCGGTATCTGCCCGAGCTGTATTGTGGTATTCTGTGTGAAGAGGCTGAAATGAGTGGCCATTCTTTTCCCCTCTGATGGAATGGAGGCCATCAAGTCACTTGGACTGTGGGATGTGGGGAGAGCAGGTTGTCGGCAGGGTGAAGGGGAACTCGGTTATTTGCTCACCCGTTTCTTAACCAGGTTAACCGCTTGGTTATTCAGTTTTCTCATTCTTCTGTCTAGGTGCTGGCTTATTTCACAATATGCCTGTGGATAACCCCTTTCTCCTTCTTTGTGTCACTGTCTGCTGGAGAGAACGTCCTTCCATCCACGATTCAGCATGGAGGTGAGTGCGGGGGCGCCCCTCATTAAACATTGACGACAGCTTTGTGATTTGGTGGATTGGTTTGAGTTGAATGGTAGTTTAGTGGGATTGGCTTGTCGGTTGGCCGGGCGAGTTGAACGGTTGGTTTATGGTTTCTTTGATTTTTCACAGATGACGTGGTGTCAAACTACTTCACAAAGGGTAAAAGAAGTAAGAGATCGGGAATCCTAGTAATCTTCTCCTTCATCAAAGAGGCAATCCTTCCCAGTCGACAGAAGATATACTGACAGCGATCGGTGTGTACGTTTAGGAACATTAGCAGAACTGATGGAAAGGGTGGAGGAGGAGGGAGCAGAGAGACCAAGAAACCTAGTTATATGGAGGATGATGAGCTCCTGCCTTGGACTTTAATTTGGAATTACTTTTTGAGTTTTTTGTTCTTTAAATGATCCCTCCTCCCTGAAGGAATTTCTGTTGAAGATGATTTTAAATGCATTATTTTTGCACAGATTTTGGAATTTAGAAGGACTTCAAACAAATAACAAAAAAAATCTTGTTCCATTTGGAGAGGATTCAGTCGAAGCTCCCTGCGCGATGTATTAAATGTAAACGTTGCCGTTTTATAATGGAGTGGATGATTGCCGTTCGTGGTCATTGATGCTTCCAGTAAACCTTGTTCAGTTTAATGCAACTTTCATCTCAGTTTTACTTAAAGCTGGTGTCTCTCCACCTCAACGTTAAAAAAAAAACCCTTTGCACCAGCTTGCAATTAAATTTGTGCTTTTCAGTCAGCAGAACTTGCTTTGTGTTATGCTGAGGCTGACACTCTAAGGGATTAACATCAGTAGAGATAGTAACACAGGGCGTTAGGGAGAGGGGTTACTGAGTGACAGTGTGAGGAAGCTGGATAAATATCAGAGATACAGTCAGTAACAGGGCACTGGGGGAGAGGAGTCACTGAGTGACAATGTGAGGGAGCTAGATTAACATCAGTAGAGAAATAGTAACAGGGCACTGGGGCGGGAGGGGTTACTGAGTGACAGTGTGAGGGAGCTGGATTAACATTAGTCGAGATAGGCATGGGGTGCTGGATGGTAGTTTGAAACTTTACCTTTGCTGTGAAACTCTCAGTTGGCTTGCAGTTCTAAAATACAGCTAACGCCCATACTCACGAGTCCTGGTTCAAATGCTCATGCTGCTAAACAGGACAAACTTGCATTTCTATATTTCCTTTCGTAAACACCGTACCTCCCAAAGTGCTTTACAGCCAATGATGTACTTTTTGAAGTGTAGTCACTTTCATAGGAAAAGCAGCAGCCAATTTGTGCACACCAAGATCCCACAAATAACAATGATAATGGCCAGATAATCTGTTTCTGTGATGATGATTAAGAGATAAATATCGTTCAGGACACTAGGGGAAAACTCTCCTGCTCTTCAAATAATGATAAGTGGGATTAGACTGGATAGCTCTTTCTCGGATGGCATAGACACCATGGGCTGAATGGCCTGCATCTGGGCTGTGATTTTTCTATCAGCTTGCAGGGGTGTGGGCATTATTCTTCATTTGAGAGCCCAGACATAGTGTGTTGGCAGACTGTTGTACTGTGAACGGCACCAACAGGTAGCATCTGAAGAACTAAGAGAGGGGTTACAGGGAACTCTGGCTCATTTTGCCTCCTTCCTACTGAAATCAGCGATGTTCAGCTACAATATTTTGTTTTAATTCATTCATGGGTTATGAGCAAAGCTGGTAAGACTGACATATCACAGAATCGCATTGTTACAGAGCCGAGGGAGGCCATTCGGGATTCGTGTCCGCACCAGCTCTCCAAATGAGCAATTCACCTAGTGCCACTCCCCTGCCTTCTCCCCATAACCCTGCACATTCTTCCTTTTCATATAACTGCCTATTCCCTTTTTAATTGAACCTACACCACACTCTCAGGCAGTGCATTTCAGACCTTAACCACTCGCTGTATGAAAAAGCTTTTCCTCATGTTGCTTTTGCTTCTCTTACCAATTAATTTAAATCTGTGCCCTCTTGTTCTCGATCCTTTCACGAGTGGGAAGTTTCCTCCTATCTACTCTGTCCAGATCTCTCTCGATTTTAATACCTCTATCAAATCTCCATTCAGCCTTCATTTCTCCAAGGAAAACAGTCCCAATTTGTCCAATCTATCTTCATAACTGAAATTTCTCATCCCTGGAGCCATTCTCATGAATCTTTCTGTACTCTCTCCAATGCCCTCACATCTTTCCTAAAGTGAACGCCCAGAACTGGACGCAGTACTCCAGCTGAGGCCGAACTAGTGTCTTGTATAACTTCCTTGCTTTTGTACTCCATGCCCCTATTGATAAAGCCCAGGATACTATACGCTTTATTAATTAAGATCTCAACCTATCCTGCCACCTTCAATGACTTAGGCACATATACACCCAGATTCCTCTGCTCCTGCACCCCTTTAGAATTGTACCCTTTATACTGTCTCTCCATATTCTTCCTACCAAAATGTATTACTTCACATTTCTCTGCATTGATCTTCATCTGCCACCTGTCTTTCCATTCCACCAACTTGTCTGTGTCCTTTTGGAGTTCTACACTATCCTCCTCACAGTTCACAATGCTTCCAAGTTTCATATCATCTGCAAGCTTTGAAATTGTGCTCTGTACACCAAGGTCTAGGTCATTAATATAGATCAGGAACCTGGGGAACTCCACTACAAATCTTCCTCCAGCCCAAAAAACATCCATTAACCACTACTCTCTGTTTCCTGTCACTCGCCAATTTCGTAACCATGTTGCTGCTGTTCCTTTTATTCCATGAGCTATAAGTCTGCTCACAAGTCTGTTGTGTGGCACTGTATCAAATATCTTTTGGAAGTCCATATACATCCCATCAACTGCATTGCCCTCATCAACCCTCTTTTTACCTCTTCAGAAAAGTCCAGCAAGTTAGTTAAACATGATTTTCCCTTAAGAAATCCATGCTGGCTTTCTTTAACTCGCATTTGTCCAAGTGACTATTAATTTTGTCCCAAGTTATTCTTTCTAGAATTTTCCCCACCACTGAGGTTAAACTGACTGGCCTTTAATTGCTGGGCTTATCTTCACACTCTTTTTTTTGAACAAGGGTATAACATTTACAATTCTCAAGTCCTCTAGTATCACTCCTGAGTATCAGGAAGATTGTAAAATTATGGCCAGTGCCTCTGCAATTTCCACTCTCACTTCCCTCAGTATCCTTTGATGCATCTCATCTGGTCCTGATGACTTATCCACTTTAAGTACAGATGGCCTGTCCAATAACTCCTCCTTATCAATTTTAAACCCTTCTAGTGTCTGAATTGCCTCCTCTTTCACTGTGGCCTGCACAGCATCATCTTCCTTGGTAAAGACAGGTGCAAAGTATTCATTTAATACCTCAGCTATTCCCCTGCCTCCATGCACAAATCCTCTTTTTGGTCCCTAATCGACCCCACTCCTCTTTTTACTATTTATATGTATATAGAAAACTTTGAGATTCCCTTTTATGATAGCTGCCAGTCTCTTTTCATGCTCTCTCTTTGCTTCTCTTATTTGTTTTTTTCACTTCCCCTCTGATCCTTCTTTATTCAGCCTGGTTCTCAACAGTATTTTCTACCTGGCATCTGTCATAAGCACACTTTTTCTTTATTTTCATCTCTTAACTCTTTTGTCATCCAGGGAGCTCTGGATTTGTTTGCCCTACCTTTCCCCTTCAAGGGAACATACCTTGACTGTGTCCGAACTATCTCCTCTTTGAAGGTAGCCCATTGTTCAGCTATCATTTTTCCTGCCAACCTTGAGTCCAATTTATTTGTCCCAGATCCATTCTTAGCCCACTGAAGTTGGCTTTTCCTCCAATTAATTATTACTACTCTGGATTGTTCTTTGTCCTTTTCCATAGTCAGCTTAAACCTTATGATACAATGATTACTATCTCCTAAATGCTCTCTTACTGATACTTGATCCACTTGGCCCACCTCATTCCCAAGAACCAGGTCTAGCTGTACCTCCTTTCCCATTGAACTGGCAACATAATGCTGTAGAAAATTTTTCTGAACACAGTCCAGGAACTCTTGCCCCTCACTGCCCTTTGCACTACTATTATCCCAGTCCATGTTTGGATAATTAAATTCCCCCTTTATAACTACCCTATAATTTTTGCACCTGTCTGCAATTTCCTTGAAAATTTGTTCCTCTCTATCCTTCCCACTGCACTGAGCAATCTAACTGCACCTTTTTTGTTCCTAGCTCTAGCCAAATAGATTCTGTCGTCAACCCCTCTGGGACATCCTTTTTCTCCAGCACTGCAATGCTCTCCTTAATCAATACTGCCACCCCTCCCCCTTTTTCCCTTTCCTATCTTTCCTGAACACCTTGTATCCAGGAATATCTAACATCCAGTCCTGCCCTCCTTTGAGCCAGGTAGGTCTCTGTTATAGCCACAGCATCACATTTCCACATGTCAATCTGTGCCTGTAACTCACCAGTCTTATTAACCACACTCTGTGCATTCACATACATGCACAGTAACCCTGATTTAGACTTTATTACTTTCTCCCTTACTCTGACCCCCACCTAATAACTTACTATTCTCTACTCTAGCCCTATCTATCTCTCCCAGTATTCTGTGCACCTTGCTATTTTTCTCTGATATTTCCTCCTGGTTCCCATACCTCTGCCAAGTTAGTTTAAACGCTCCCCAATAGCACTAGCAAATCGCCCCACAAGGAAATTTGTCCCAGCTCTGTTCAGGTGCAACCCATTCAGCCTGTACAGGTTCCACCTTCTCCAGAACTGGTCCTGGTGCCGCAGAATCTAAAGCTCTCCCTCCCTTCTGCACTATCTTTCCAGCCACGCATCCATCTGCACTATCTCCTATTTCTATTTCTTGTGCATGGTACCAGGAGTAATCCAGAGATTACTACTTTTGAGGTCCTGCTTGCTAATGTTTTACCGAACTCAGTAAACTTTTTCTGCAGGTTCACATCTCTCTTCCTACCTATGTCTTTGGTACCAATGTGGATCACGAGTATATTGCCAATCTCTAATTGCCTTTGCGAGGTGGTGTTGAGCTGCGGCTGAAGATGTTATTGCAGTTTTGATACAACTGAAAGGCTTATGAGGCTATTTCAGAGGGCAGTTAAGGGTCAACCAGATTGAGAGTCTAAGGTCAAACATAGGCCAGACTGGGTGAGGACGGCAGATTTTCCTCCCTAATAGACATTAGTGAACCAGATGGGTTTCTACAACAATCTGGTGGTTTCATGAGCACGAGACCAGCATTTTACTCCAGATTCTAGATTTATTTAGTTGAATTAAAATTTTCTGGCTGCCAGGCTTTTGGATTACTGGTCAAGTAACATAGCTACAATGCTGTGGTATCCCTTTTTTGATCTGAAAGAGTGCTGGATGGAAAGACACCCTCTTTAAGGATGTGTGCCCTATTTTAATTCGCCTCCCGTTTCTGTAAAGGACACAAAATGTGGCTGTACAGGTTTTATTCATAAGAACTGGTGGGAATCATCAGCTGCTTTGCACAGTTGGTGGATTGAGTGTCGAGATGACAATTAACCTTTCACCAATGGTGGCCTGGTGCAAATACAGGCCAGACTCCCTGAGAGCACTCTGTCTGATGCTGGGTTCACAACTGCGCTTGGATTCAAATCCAGCCAAGTTTGAGGCCTCTTTGGCTGCAGTTTTAGTGAGGCTGAACTTTCATTTCCGAGATTTTGGTTCAAAGCTATCCTAGACTCAGGTGGAAGAACCTCCACATTGCTGATGGGCTGTGGGAGAGGATTAAATGGGTGGGTAGAGTCTATGATGGGGGAGGTGGAGAACTTCCTTGCTCTTCGAATTGTGCCGTGAGATATTTTATATCCGCCTAAGAAGCCACGGCCCTGTCTGCCCTAACATCTCATCTGAGGCATTCACCTCCGACAGTGCAGCACTGTCTCAGTTCTGCCCTGGGAGTGTTGGCCTGTATTATGGAGCTCGTGTTTCTGGAATGGGACTGAAACCCAGAACTGTCTGACTGAGGTGAGCGAGTGCTATCTGCTGATCCGGGGCTGAGACTTTGACACCTTATTCTACTTAGAGATAAGTACTGATTCTCCAAAGATTGAGGTGTCCTTTTGGTACTTGTAGTGGGCCTGGTGGACTCCACTTTGTGTGTGGAGCATGAGCTGCAAGATGCAAGGCAGGACATGTTTGGCTCCAACCACTCCCGCAGGTGTATGTCTATCTCGGACTTGTTCTTGACTGGGCGGCGCTTCTTGGGGAGGTTGAAGATGTTAACTGCCTTGAATTCCTCGGGCATCCTTATTCTATGGTATTTGGTATCCGGGAACAATTCCCTCTTGATGATGTTGAAGGGCAGGGTCGGCAGGGGCCACGTTCCCTTACTGACCTTGCTCCTCAGTTCAGGGTGGCCTGCATGGTCTAGCACCAGCTCATATAAGAGCCCAAAGTCATGCTGCTGGATCAGAGTGGCCGGGTCGATGTCCAGATCAGCCTCTATTTGTCTAGAGATGGCAGTCACCGGAGGCGAAGCTGGATTGATGCTCACGTTCCAGATTGGCTTCAGCTGGCAGATGCCCTTGCGAGGCGTGGTGCAGGTCACGGCTTTCAAGCCCTGAATTGCGGGGACCCTTCCCTCCTTCCAACTTCTGGCCCACTCCAGCCCCTCTTTCTCGCTTCCCGGATCCATCTTCGATCGGCAGGGACCTTTTGCCTTTGTGAACCGCACGACCTTGAGCGTCTGCTGACCGCCGCTGCTCTCGTCAGTCTTCACTGACTCCCTCAGCTGCCTGAGCATCAGTTCCGAGGCAGTGCTGCGTGGCCTGGAGAAGCTGGTCGATGTCCTCAGTATATTGGCAAGGTGCTTCCTCTCTAGCCACAGCGTGTACGTCTCATTGGTTAAGTAATCTTTCGCTTCCTGCATCAACACAAATCACAACACTTCAATACATTGAAACCTGGTCAAAGTAAACAGTATCTGCTGATGTACCTAGTGGTCGCAGAACAGAGTGCAGAAGTTGGGAATTTGATGCCGAAGGGAGAAGCTGCTGCTTTTTGCTTTCAGTACTTGCAGTGGTTCGTGTTATTGGTAAAAATTTAATCTACCTTTAATTAACTCAATCAAATAATTAATTAAAGGAATAAAAACCATAAGCTAATCATAGGGAGAGAAGGCCCAGGGCAGAGCGCAGTATATATTTGGCGAATCCAAAAACATTAAAGTCAAACAGTGATGTCAAAGACAGTAGGTAGGTGATTGGTTAGTGAGTATTAACTTTTCTTCTCTCAAAGTTAGGTCAGTCAGTTAAACTAAGAAATTTAGTTAGTAGTCTAATAAATAGGGGCATGGCAGGGCACCTCAGTCCCGTCAAAAGCACATCCTTTGCCATGTAGGAACTCCAGGACACTTGTGTCCTGGAGAACCGCATGTGCAGGAAGTATAGTCAGCTGGAGGAGCTCGAGCTCCGTGTTTTGGTGCTTAAGCAGCAGTGAGCGTCACCGCAGTGCATCCACAAGGTTGAGAGCTATATGGATAGCATATATCAGGAGGTGGTCATCTTGCAACTTAAACATATACTGGCAGGGAGGGGATGGATGATAGCCAGGGAGGACCAGGCAGGTAATGCAGCAGTTCCCTGAATGCTTGTGGTTCTCCAATCAGTATTCAGTTCTGAATACCGATGGGAGAGATGATTGCTCTGGAGAGTTCAGCCAGTGCTGCAGCGGGGGGAGGTGGAAGGTCAGGAAAGCAATAGTGATAGGTGATTCAATAGTTAGGGAACAGACAGGCGTTCCTCTGGCCGCAGATGTGAATCCAGGATGGTATGTTGCCTCCCTGGTGCCAGGGCCAAGGATGTCACGGGACAATCTAAGGGGGTGGGGGGGGTGGAGGTGAACAGCCAGAGGTCATGGCCCATATCAGTATCAATGACCCGGGGAGAAAGAGGGATGAGGTCTTGCAAGTGGATTTTAGGGAGCTAGGAAAGAAACTAGCAAGTGGGACCTCAAAGGTAGTAATCTCTGGATTACTCCTGGTGTTATGCACCAGAAGTAGGAGGATAGAGCAGATGAATGCATGGCTGGAGAGATGGTGTAGGAGGGAGGGCTTTAGATTCCTGGGACATTGGGACCAGTTTTGGGGGAGGTGAGACCCATACAGGCCAGACAGATTGCACTTCAACTTTGCGAGTGATGCTGGAGAGGGTTTAAACTAGCTTGACAGGTGGATGGGAACCTGAACGTAGATTCAGAAGGGACAGAAACAAAGTTGAAAATGGAAGGCAGAATATTCATAAAGAAGTATGGAAGGTCGAGAAACAATGGTTAGTAAATGAACAACAAAGGAGTTGTTCAGTGATTAGTGGTATATTCTTCAATGCAGGGAGTCTAGTGAATAAGACAGATGAGCTGAGGGCACAGAAAGATACTTGGAAGTATGATATAGATAGATATTGCAGAAACATGGCTTAAAGGAGGACAGAAATGGCAGCTCAATGTTCCTGATTACAAGGTTTTCAGATGAGATAGAGAGGGGGATAAAAAAAGAGGGGGGGGGGTTGCAATATTGATTAAAGAAATAATTATAGTTGTGTGGAGGGATGTTGTGGAAGAAGGACAATCAAATTAAGCCATATGGGTTGAACTAAGGAACAAAAAAGATGCAATCTCACTGCTGGGAATGTACTATATAGACCCCCAAACAGTCAGAGGGAGATGGAAGAGAAAATATGTAGGCAAATCTCTGAGAAGAAAAGAAACAAAAGGGCAGTAATAGTGGAGGATTTTAACTACCCTAATATTAACTGGGATAAATTCAGTGTAACAGGTACAGAGAGAGAAGAGTTTTTTTTAAATGTAATCAGGAGAACTTTTTTAGCCAGTACATAGTTAGCCCAACAAGAGAAGGGACAATTCTGGAACTTAGTTTTAGGGAATGAATCTGGGCAAGTGGAAGGTGGGAGAGCATTTTAGTGGTAGTGATCATCATTCATTTAGATTCAGAGTGATTGTGGAACAGGATAAAGATAGACCAAGAGTTAATATTTTAAATTGAGGAAAGGCCAATTTTACTAAGCTGAGCTTTGATTGAACAAAAGTGGACTGGAAGCAGCCACTTGAAGGTGTCAAAGCAGTGGGAGGCATTCAAGGAGGAGAAAGAGAGGGTTCAGAAAAAAATTTGTTCCCACAAAGAAACTCCCAAGCCTAGACTCCCCTAGATGTCAAAGAGCAGACAGAGTAGAATAAGGCACATAAGGGAAACTTATATCAGATACCAAGAGCTCAATACTGCAGTAAACCTAGAGAAGTATCGAAAGTATAGGGGTGAAATTAGAAAAGCAAAGAGAGGGCATTAAAAAATTGGCAAGTAAAGTCAAGGAAAACCCAAAGATGTTTTATAAATATATAAAGAGCAAGATGGTAACGAAGGAAAGAGTAGGGCCCATAAAAGACCAAAAAGGTAATGTGTGTGTGGAAGCAGAAGGTGCAGGTATGTTTCTTAAGGAATAGCTTGCATCCATCTTCACAAAAGAGAGGGGTGAAACAGACTGAGAAGGAGGAGTGTGAAATATTGGATGGGATCAACATAGTGAGGGAGAAAACATTAAGGGGTTTAGCATCTTTGAAAGTGGATAAATCCCCAGGCCAAGCTGTTAAGGGAAGCAGGGGAGGAAATAATTGAGGCTCTGACCATCATTTGCCATTCCTCTTTGGCTACTGGCATTGTGCTGAAGGACTGCAGGACAGCTAACATTGTACTGTTGTTTAAAAAGGGATAAGCCAAATAATTACAGACCAGTCAGCCTAACGTCAGTGGTGCGCAAATTATCGGAAAAAATTCTAAAGGACAGTATACATTGCCATTTAGAAAGGCACAGATTAATCAAGGACAGTCAGCAGGATTTGTTAAGGTGTCTGACTCACTTGATTGAATATTTTGAGGAAATGACAAGAAGGGTTAAGACTGGGCAAAAAAGAAAGATAGCCGAAAAGCCTACTTCTGTACTGTAATAACTGTTTGTCTATGATATGGGATACAAGGGCAAGTGGATCCAAAATGAATTCAGTGGCAAGAAGCAAAGGGTTATGGTTGATGGGTGTTTTTGTGACTGCAAGGTTGTTTCCGGTGGAGTTCCACAGGGTTCAGTACTGGGTCCCTTGCCTTTTGTGGGGTGTATATAGTCTTTTGGGCCTCCTTATCTCGAGAGACAATGGATACGCGCCTGGAGGTGGTCAGTGGTTTGTGAAGCAGCGCCTGGAGTGGCTATAAAGGCCAATTCTGGAGTGACAGGCTCTTCCACAGGTGCTGCAGAGAAATTTGTTTGTTGGGGCTGTTGCACAGTTGGCTCTCCCCTTGCGCCTCTGTCTTTTTTCCTGCCAACTACTAAGTCTCTTCGACTCGCCACAATTTAGCCCTGTCTTTATGGCTGCCCGCCAGCTCTGGCGAATGCTGGCAACTGACTCCCACGACTTGTGATCAATGTCACACGATTTCATGTCGCGTTTGCAGACGTCTTTATAACGGAGACATGGACGGCCGGTGGGTCTGATACCAGTGGCGAGCTCACTGTACAATGTGTCTTTGGGGATCCTGCCATCTTCCATGCGGCTCACATGGCCAAGCCATCTCAAGCGCCGCTGACTCAGTAGTGTGTATAAGCTGGGGATGTTGGCCGCTTCAAGGACTTCTGTGTTGGAGATATAGTCCTGCCACCTGATGCCAAGTATTCTCCGAAGGCAGCGAAGATGGAATGAATTGAGACGTCGCTCTTGGCTGGCATACGTTGTCCAGGCCTCGCTGCCGTAGAGCAAGGTACTGAGGACACAGGCCTGATACACTCGGACTTTTGTGTTCCGTGTCAGTGCGCCATTTTCCCACACTCTCTTGGCCAGTCTGAACATAGCAGTGGAAGCCTTACCCATGGGCTTGTTGATATGGGATGACATATATATCTCAATGATTTAGACATAAATGTAGGAGCATGATCAAGAAGTTTGTGGATGATACAAAAATTAGTCATGTGAGGAAGAAACCTGTAGACTGCAGGAAGATATCAATGACTGGTCAGTTGGGCAGAAAAGTAGCAAATGGAATTCAATCTGGAGAAGTGTGAGGTAATACATTTGGGGAGGACAAACAAGGCTCGGGAATACACAATAAATGGTAGGATTCTGTGAGGTGTAGAGGAAGTGAGGGACCTTGGAGTGTATGTCTCCAGATCCCTGAAGATAGCAGGACAGGTAGATAGGGTGGTTAAGAAGGCATACGGGATACTTTCCAATACTGGCCGAGGCACAGAATTTAAGAGCAGAGAGGTTCTGATAGAACTGTACAAAACACTAGTTCGTACACTTAGGTAAATGTGGATAATAACAACAACTTGCATTTATATAGTGACTTTTGTGCAGTAAAATGTCCCAACTTGCTTCACAGGAGCATTATTAAACCAACTTTGACAGCAAGCCACATAAGGAGATAAAAACATAAGAAAGAGGAGCAGGAGTTGACCACACGGCCCCTCAAGTCTGCTCCACCATTCAGTACAATCATGACAGATCTTCTGTTTCAGCTCCGCTTTCCCGCCTGCTCCCCATATCCTTTCATTCCCTGAGAGATCAAAAATCCATCCGTCTCAGACATTTTCTTTTATTTTTCGTTCTGGGAATGTGGGCGTCGCTGGCCATGCCAGCATTTATTGCCCATCCCTAATTGCCCTTGAGAAGGTGGTGGTGAGCTGCTGCCTTGAACCGCTGCAGTCCATGTGGGGTAGCTACACTGTTAGGAAGGGAGTTCCAGGATTTTGACCCAGCGACACTCTACGATGGAGCATTCACAACCCTCTGGGCTAAAGAATTCCAAAGACTCACAATCATCTGAGTGAAGTAATTTCTTCTCATCTCAATCCTAAATAATTGACCCGTTAACCTGAGACTGTGTCTCTGTGTTCTAGATTCCCCAGCCAGGAGAAACCACCTCTCAGTGTCTCCCCTGTCAAGCCCTTTCAGAATACTGTGTGTTTCAATGAGATCACCTCTCATTCTTCTAAACTCCAGAGAATATAGACCCAATTTACTCAGCCTTTCATCATAGGACAACCCCCTCATTCAATAAACCAATCTAGTGAACCTTCACTGTACCATCTCCAATGCAGTTATATCTTTCCTTAAATATGGAGAGCAAAACTGCACACAGTACTCCAGCTGTCGTCTCACCAAAGTCCTCTTTATTTCCTCTTCCCAGCTTACATTTTCACCCAGCTTTGTATCGTCAGCAAACTTTTTTTTATTGTTCTTTAACGGGATGTAGATGTTGGCTAGACCAGGATTTATTACCCATCCCTCATTGCCTTTGTGAAGGTGGTGCCTTCTTGAACCGCTGCAGTCCATGTGGGGTAGGTACACCCACAGTGCTGTTAGGAAGGGAGTTCCAGGATTTTGACCCAGCAACAGTGAAGGAACGGCGATATAGTTCCAAGTCAGGATGGTGTGTGACTTGGAGGAGAACTTGCAGGTGGTGATGGTCCCATGCATCTGCTGCCCTTGTCCTTCTAGTTGGTAGAGGTCGCGGGTTTGGAAGGTGTTGTCAAAGCAGCCTTGATGCGTTGCTGCAGTGCATCTTGTAGATGGTACACACTGCTGCTACTGTGCGTCGGTGGTGGAGGGAGTGAATGTTTGTTGAAGGGGTGCCAATCAAGCGGGCTGCTTTGTCCTGGATGGTGTCGAGATTCTTGAGTGTTGTTGGAGCTGCACCCATCCAGGCAAGTGGAGAGTATTCCATCACACTCCTGATTTGTGCTTTGTAGATGGTGGACAGGCTTTGGGGAGTGAGGAGGTAAGTTACTCGCCTCAGAATTCCCAGCCTGTGACCTGCTCTTATAGCCACAGCATTTATGTGGCTGGTCCAGTTCAGTTTCTGGTCAATGGTAACCCCACAGGATGTTGATAGTGGGGATTCAGTGATGGTAATGCCATTGAATGTCAGTGGGAGATGGTTATATTCTCTCTTGTTTGACATAGTCATTGCCTGGCACTTGTGTAGCGC
The DNA here is from genome assembly GCF_036365525.1 of Heterodontus francisci. Classification (NCBI taxonomy): domain Eukaryota; kingdom Metazoa; phylum Chordata; class Chondrichthyes; order Heterodontiformes; family Heterodontidae; genus Heterodontus; species Heterodontus francisci. The sequence goes on from NC_090371.1 coordinate 10,073,665, forward strand.
GAATGTAACTTGCCGTTTATCAGCCCAAGCCTGAATGTTGTCCAGGTCTTGCTGCATGTGGAAACGGACTACTTCAGTGCCTGAGGAGTCATGAATGGTGCTGAACAATATGAAATCATAGAGTCATTTACAGCACAGAAGGAGAGCATTTGGACTATTGCCAGCTCTCCACGGAGCTATGCAGTCAGTCCTGCTCTATGGCTCGATCTCCATAGTCCTGCAAGTCTATTTCTCTCAGGTGGCCATCCATCTTCCTCTTGAAGTCATTGATCATTTTTGCTTCCATCACCCTCGTGGGCAGTGAGTTCCAGGTCTTTACCACCTGCTGCGTAAAAAAGTGCTTCCTCATATTCCCCCTGTATCTTGCCCAAAACTTTTAATGTGTCCCCTAGTCCTTGCACCATTGGTTAATGGAACAGCTTTTTCCTGCCTGACTTCTCTAAGCCTGTCATAATCTTGTACATCTCTGTCAAATCTCAACTCAATCTCCTTTGTTCCATGGAGAGCAAACCCAGCTTTTCCAACCTAACCTTGTAACTAGAATTCTCCATCCCTGGAACCATTCTGGTAAATCTCCTCTGCACCCTCTCAAGGACCCTCACTTCCTTCGTGTCTCTTGGAATTCTTTCTGAAGTGAGGTAACCAGAACTGGATGCAATACTCTAGTTGGGGCCTAATCAGAGCTGTATGTAGATTCAGCATAACTTCCCTGCTTTTGTACTCAATGCCTCTGTTTATGAAGCCCAAGATCCCATTTGCTTTACAAACCACTCTCTCAATATGTCCTGCCACCTTCAACGATCTATGCACATGCACCCCCAGGTCCCTCTGTTCCTGCACACTCTTTAGAACCGTGCCATTTAGTCTATATTGCCTCTCCCTATTCCTTCTGCCAAGATGCATCACCTCACACTTGTCAGTATTAAATTCTATCTGCTACCTCTTTGCCCACTCTGCTAGCCTATCTATGTCCTGTTGCAGGCGGTTCATATCATCCTCACTGTTTGCCTCATGTCCAAGTTTGGTGGCGTCAGCAAATTTTGAGATTTGACTCTGTATTCCAAGATCCAAGTCATCTATATATACTAAAGAAAGCAGTGGTCCCAGCACTGACCCTTGGGGAACACCACTGTCTACCATCCTCCAGTCTGTAAAGCAACCATTTACTATGACTCACTGTTTTCTGTCCTTAAGCCAATTTTTTGTCCAAATGCACACTGATCCTCCTATTCCATGAGCCTCATTTTTCTTAACCAGCCTTTTATGTGGTACCTTATCAAATGCTTTCGTAAAATCCACATAAACAACATCCACCGCATTCCCTTCATCAACCTTCTCTGTTACTTCAACAAAGAATTCAATTAGATTCGTCAAGCATGAATTTTACAAATCCATGCTTGCTATCCTTAATTAATTCGAACCTCTCCAAGTGTCCGCTGATATTTTCCCTGATTATTGTTTCTAAACCCTTACCCACCACTGATGTGAAACTAACTGGCCTGTAGTTACCAGGATTGTCCTTACATCCTTTCTTGAATAAGAGTGTCACATTTGCCACTCTCCAATCCTCTGGCACCCCCTCCCATATCAGGGAAGATTGGAAAATTATGACAAGCCATTCCGCTATCTCCATCCCCACTTCCTTTAACAACCTGGGATGCAAGCCATCCAGACCAGGTGACTTATCAACCCTAAACATAGCCAGCTTTTTAAGTACCTCCTCCTCTCAATTTTCATCCTATCCATTGCCTCTACTCTCTCTGCTTCTACTGATATTTTGTCATCCTCCATTTCCTTAGTGAACACTGATACAAAATACTCATTAAGTATATTAGCCTTGCTCTGTGCATCTAAGCATATATTACCCTCTCTGTCCCTAATCGGCCCCACTCCTCCTCTTACTACTCACCTACTATTTACATGCCGGTAGAAGATTTTTGGGTTCCTTTTTATGTTGACTGCCATTCTATTTTCATATTCTCTCTTTGCCAGTCTTATTTTCCTCTTCACTTCCTCTCTCAATCTACTGTATATGGCCCGTTTCTCACCTGATGAGTTTGAACTTATCTTCTTGGTCAAGGTTTTGGTCATCCCCCTAATCTCCCACCCCCACTGCTCGACTCTCCCTTTTAACCTCTTCTGTTTCCCCTCCCGTGAGATTTTTTTCTGCACTAATGATGCTTTATTAAATGCAAATTCTTATTATTTTCAATGCCAGACTGGAGAACCATAAACCAAGATGGAAATTTTCAACAGATCAGAGAGAGGATGCATTTGTGAAGGCGAGGCTATGCCTGACAAACCTGACCGAATTTCTTTGAAGGGGTGACTGAAGTAGTGGACAGAGGAATGTCTATGGATGTTATTTATGTGGATTTCCAGAAGGCATTTGCTGAAGTTCCTCTTAAGAGTCTGTTAGCTAAAGTTAAGTCTCAGGGAATTGAAGGCAGGGAAATTGGCTGAGTGGCAGGAGAGAGAGAGTAGGGATAATGTGCAGGTACTCTTATTGGTAGGAGGTGACAAGTGGCTTTCCACAAAGATCAGTGTTGGGCTCTCAAATATTCACCATAATTATTATCAACATAGTTTAGTTTAGAGATACAGCACTGAAACAGGCCCTTCGGCCCACCGAGTCTGTGCCGACCATCAACCACCCATTTATACTAATCCTACACTAATTCCATATTCCTACCACATCCTCACCTGTCCCTATATTTCCCTACCACCTACCTATACTAGGGGCAATTTATAATGGCCAATTTACCTATCAACCTGCAAGTCTTTGGCATGTGGGAGGAAACCGGAGCACCCGGAGGAAACCCACGCAGACACAGGGAGAACTTGCAAACTCCACACAGGCAGTACCCAGAATTGAACCCGGGTCGCTGGAGCTGTGAGGCTGCAGTGCTAACCACTGCGCCACTGTGCCGCAATAGATGATGAGATGGAAAGTAACATATCTAAATTTGCCAAAGGTGACTTTGTAAGCATTCTAAATGGAAGCATCAAATTACAAAAAGATATTGATAGATTAAATGAATGAACAAAACTGCCGATGAATTTCAATGTAGGTGAATGTGAGATCTTTCACTTTAGTCCAAAAAAAGGATAAAACAGGGTATTTTCGAAACGGTGAAAAGCTAGAAACCGTGGAGGTCCAAAGAGACTTGGGGGTCCAGGTAAATGGATCATTAAAATGTCATGAACAGGTACAGAAAATAATAAGTAAGGCTAATGGAATGCTAACCTTTATATCTAGAGGAGTAGAATACAAGGGGGGAGAAGTCAGGCTTCAGCTGCACAAAGCCCTGGTTAGACCACACCTGGAGTTACTGTGAGAAGTTCTGGGCACCACACCATAGGAAGGATATATTGGCCTAGGAGGGAGTGCAGTGTAGATTTATCAGAATGATACCTGGACTCCAAGGGTTAAATTACGAGGGGGAGATTACACAAACTAGGATTGTATTTCCTGGAATTTAAAAGATGGTGATTTGATTCAAGTTTTCAAGACATGATGGGCAGCACATAGGATCAGTAGAGGGAAACTACTTCCGCTGCTTCGGGTGTCCAGGACGAGGGGGCAGAGTCTAAAAATTATAGCCAGACCCTTCAGGAGTGAAATTAGGAAACACTCAGGGTGATAGAAGTTCAGAATTCTCTTCCACAAATGGCAATTAATGCTGGGTGACTGGTTAATTTTGAATTTGAGATTGACAGATTTTTGTGAACCAAGGGTATTAAGGGATATGAGATAAAAGCGGGTATATGGAGTTCGGTCACAGGTCAGTCATGATGTCATTGAATGGAGGAACAGGCTCGATCCTGACACAACCTCCTCCTCTTCCTATGCTCTATTCTTCAGGAAGACAGCCCCAGTCTAACTCTTGGAGCTGCTAAATCTTTGCCTCTCTCTGCCCATATTTACTAACCTTTTGGATTTCGTACTGATGTTTTTCTTCCGCCAATAAGATGAGCTTCAGTTGCTGCAACTTCTCCATTTCAGTGGAAAAATCTGTCCTATTCGCTGTCCACACGATGTTGGCCAAATACCTGGGAACACAAGGATGGATTCTGGGCTGTGCAGCAGAGGCAATCCGGTATGAAACACAGTGAAAAGAAAAGCAAAGGAAGACTTGCATTTCTATAGCGACTTTCAAGACCTCAGGATTCCCCAAAGCTGTTCACAGCCAATGAAGTACTTTCGAAGTGCAGTCGCCATAGAGAGAGCCTGAGAGAGAACAGTGCAGGAGATCCACTGTTAAAACTGCAAGTTCCCCTCCAAGTCACACACTATCCTGACTTGGAACTATATCGCCGTTCCTTCACTGTCGCTGGGTCAAAATCCTGGAACTCCCTCCCCAACAGCACTGTGGGTGGACCTACCCTACATGGACTGCAGCTGTTCAAGAAGGCAGCTCACCATCACCTTCTCATGGGCAATTAGGGACGCCCACATCCCAAGAATGAATTTTAAAAAAAGAAGCAGAGGGGAGTGAGTGGGAGACAGAGAGAGCCTGAGAGAGAACAGTGTGGGAGATCCACTGTTAAAAGCAGAACAGGGGAGACAGTGGGAGACAGAGAGAGCCTGAGAGAGAACTGTGTAGGAGATCCACTCTTAAAATCAGCAGAGGGGAGTGAGTGGAAGACAGAGAGAGCCTGAGAGAGAACAGGGTGGAAGATCCACTGTTGAAATCAGCAGAGGGGAGTGAGTGGGAGACAGAGAGAGCCTGAGAGAGAACAGTGTGGGAGATCCACTGTTAAAAGCAGAACAGGGGAGACAGTGGGAGACAGAGAGAGCCTGAGAGAGAACTGTGTAGGAGATCCACTCTTAAAATCAGCAGAGGGGAGTGAGTGGAAGACAGAGAGAGCCTGAGAGAGAACAGTGTGGGAGATCCACTGTTAAATCAGCAGAGGAGAGTGAGTGGTAGACAGAGAGAGCCTGAGAGAGAACAGTGTGGGAGATCCACAGTTAAAATCAGCAGAGGGGAGTCAGGGGGAGACAGAGAGAGCCTGAGAGAGAACAGTGTGGGAGATCCACAGTTAAAATCAGCAGAGGGGAGTGAGGGGGAGACAGAGAGAGCCTGAGAGAGAACAGTGTGGGAGATCCACTGTTAAAATCAGCAGAGGGGAGTGAGTGGGAGACAGAGAGAGCCTGAGAGAGAACAGTGCGGGAGATCCACTGTTAAACACAGCAGAGGGGAGTGAGTGGGAGACAGAGAGAGCCTGAGAGAGAACAGGACGGGAGATCCACTGTTAAACACAGCAGGTGGGAGACAGAGAGAGCCTGAGAGAGAACAGTGTGGGAGATCCACTGTTAAAATCAGCAGAGGGGAGACAGTGGGAGACAGAGAGAGCCTGAGAGAGAACAGTGTGGGAGATCCACTGTTAAAATCAGCAGTGGGGAGTGAGTGGGAGACAGAGAGAGCCTGAGAGAGAACAGTGTGTGAGATCCACTGTTAAACACAGCAGAAGGGAGACAGTGGGAGACAGAGAGAGCCTGAGAGAGAACAGTGTGGGAGATCCACTGTTAAAATCAGCAGAGGGGAGACAGTGGGAGACAGAGAGAGCCTGAGAGAGAACAGTGTGGGGCCTCCACTGTTAAACACAGCGGAGGGGAGTGAGTCGGAGACAGAGAGCCTGAGAGAGAACAGTGTGGGAGATCCACTGTTAAACACAGCAGACGGGAGTGAGTGGGAGACAGAGAGAACCTGAGAGAGAACAGTGTGGGAGATCCACTGTTAAACGCAGCAGAGGGGAGTGAGTAGGAGACAGAGAGCCTGAGAGAGAACAGTGTGGGAGATCCACTGTTAAACACAGCAGACGGGAGTGAGTGGGAGACAGAGAGAACCTGAGAGAGAACAGTGTGGGAGATCCACTGTTAAACGCAGCAGAGGGGAGTGAGTAGGAGACAGAGAGCCTGAGAGAGAACAGTGTGGGAGATCCACTGTTAAACACAGCAGACGGGTGTGAGTGGGAGACAGAGAGAACCTGAGAGAGAACAGTGTGGGAGATCCACTGTTAAACACAGCAGACGGGTGTGAGTGGGAGACAGAGAGAACCTGAGAGAGAATAGTGTGGGAGATCCACTGTTAAACGCAGCAGAGGGGAGTGAGTGGGAGACAGAGAGAGCCTGAGAGAGAACAGGGCGGGAGATCCACTGTTAAACACAGCAGAGGGGAGACAGTGGGAGACAGAGAGAGCCTGAGAGAGAACAGTGTGGGAGATCCACTGTTAAAAGCAGCAGAGGGGAGTGAGTGGGAGACAGAGAGAGCCTGAGAGAGAACAGGGCGGGAGATCCACTGTTAAACACAGCAGAGGGGAGACAGTGGGAGACAGAGAGAGCCTGAGAGAGAACAGTGTGGGAGATCCACTGTTAAAATCAGCAGAGGGGAGACAGTGGGAGACAGAGAGAGCCTGAGAGAGAACAGTGTGGGAGATCCACTGTTAAAATCAACAGAGGGGAGTGAGTCGGAGACAGAGAGAGCCTGAGAGAGAACAGGGTGGAAGATCCAGTGTTAAAATCAGCAGAGGGGAGACAGTGGGAGACAGAGAGAGCCTGAGAGAGAACAGTGTGGGAGATCCACTGTTAAAATCAACAGAGGGGAGTGAGTCGGAGACAGAGAGAGCCTGAGAGAGAACAGGGTGGAAGATCCAGTGTTAAAATCAGCAGAGGGGAGACAGTGGGAGACAGAGAGAGCCTGAGAGAGAACAGTGTGGGAGATCCACTGTTAAAATCAACAGAGGGGAGTGAGTCGGAGACAGAGAGAGCCTGAGAGAGAACAGGGTGGAAGATCCAGTGTTAAAATCAGCAGAGGGGAGTGAGTGGGAGACAGAGAGAGCCTGAGAGAGAACAGTGTGGGAGATCCACTGTTAAATCAGCAGAGGGGAGACAGTGGGAGACAGAGAGAGCCTGAGAGAGAACAGTGTGGGAGATCCACTGTTAAAATCAACAGAGGGGAGTGAGTCGGAGACAGAGAGAGCCTGAGAGAGAACAGTGTGGAAGATCCAGTGTTAAAATCAGCAGAGGGGAGACAGTGGGAGACAGAGAGAGCCTGAGAGAGAACAGGGTGGAAGATCCAGTGTTAAAATCAGCAGAGGGGAGTGAGTGGGAGACAGAGAGAGCCTGAGAGAGAACAGTGCGGGAGATCCACTGTTAAAAGCAGCAGAGGGGAGTGAGTGGGAGACAGAGAGAGCCTGAGAGAGAACAGTGTGGGAGATCTACTGTTAAAAGCAGCAGAGGGGAGTGAGTGGGAGACAGAGAGAGCCTGAGAGTGAACAGGGCGGGAGATCCACTGTTAAACTCAGCAGAAGGGAGTGAGTGGTAGACATAGAGAGCCTGAGAGAGAACAGTGCGGGAGATCCACTGTTAAAAGCAGCAGAGGGGAGTGAGTGGGAGACAGAGAGAGCCTGAGAGAGAACAGTGTGGGAGATCCACTGTTAAAATCAGTAGAGGGGAGTGAGTGGGAGACAGAGAGAGCCTGAGAGAGAACAGTGTGGGAGATCCACTGTTAAAATCAGCAGAGGAGAGACAGTGGGAGACAGAGAGAGCCTGAGAGAGAACAGGGCGGGAGATCCACTGTTAAACACAGCAGAGGGGAGACAGTGGGAGACAGAGAGAGCCTGAGAGAGAACAGTGTGGGAGATCCACTGTTAAAATCAACAGAGGGGAGTGAGTCGGAGACAGAGAGAGCCTGAGAGAGAACAGGGTGGAAGATCCAGTGTTAAAATCAGCAGAGGGGAGACAGTGGGAGACAGAGAGAGCCTGAGAGAGAACAGTGCGGGAGATCCACTGTTAAAAGCAGCAGAGGGGAGTGAGTGGGAGACAGAGAGAGCCTGAGAGAGAACAGTGTGGGAGATCTACTGTTAAAAGCAGCAGAGGGGAGTGAGTGGGAGACAGAGAGAGCCTGAGAGAGAACAGGGCGGGAGATCCACTGTTAAACTCAGCAGAAGGGAGTGAGTGGGAGACAGAGAGAGCCTGAGAGAGAACAGGGCGGGAGATCCACTGTTAAATTCAGCAGAGGGGAGTAAGTGGGAGACAGAGAGAGCCTGAGAGAGAACAGTGCGGGAGATCCACTGTTAAAAGCAGCAGAGGGGAGTGAGTGGGAGACAGAGAGAGCCTGAGAGAGAACAGTGTGGGAGATCTACTGTTAAAAGCAGCAGAGGGGAGTGAGTGGGAGACAGAGAGAGCCTGAGAGTGAACAGGGCGGGAGATCCACTGTTAAACTCAGCAGAAGGGAGTGAGTGGGAGACATAGAGAGCCTGAGAGAGAACAGTGCGGGAGATCCACTGTTAAAAGCAGCAGAGGGGAGTGAGTGGGAGACAGAGAGAGCCTGAGAGAGAACAGTGTGGGAGATCCACTGTTAAAATCAGTAGAGGGGAGTGAGTGGGAGACAGAGAGAGCCTGAGAGAGAACAGTGTGGGAGATCCACTGTTAAAATCAGCAGAGGAGAGACAGTGGGAGACAGAGAGAGCCTGAGAGAGAACAGGGCGGGAGATCCACTGTTAAACACAGCAGAGGGGAGACAGTGGGAGACAGAGAGAGCCTGAGAGAGAACAGTGTGGGAGATCCACTGTTAAAATCAACAGAGGGGAGTGAGTCGGAGACAGAGAGAGCCTGAGAGAGAACAGGGTGGAAGATCCAGTGTTAAAATCAGCAGAGGGGAGACAGTGGGAGACAGAGAGAGCCTGAGAGAGAACAGTGCGGGAGATCCACTGTTAAAAGCAGCAGAGGGGAGTGAGTGGGAGACAGAGAGAGCCTGAGAGAGAACAGTGTGGGAGATCTACTGTTAAAAGCAGCAGAGGGGAGTGAGTGGGAGACAGAGAGAGCCTGAGAGAGAACAGGGCGGGAGATCCACTGTTAAACTCAGCAGAAGGGAGTGAGTGGGAGACAGAGAGAGCCTGAGAGAGAACAGGGCGGGAGATCCACTGTTAAATTCAGCAGAGGGGAGTAAGTGGGAGACAGAGAGAGCGCATTCTAGAAAGGAAAGTACAATCAACATGTGATGTCACAGGAAAGCAGCTAAATGATTGGTTGGTGACTTTTTCTATTTTCACTGTGAACTGGGGAATTCATTTAAACCAAGAGCTGGGAAATTAAAAATTTCAATCAGGGTAAGTTTAAAAGTAAGTGAATTAATAAGTGTATTAGCACAGTGCAGGTCTAGATCCATTAATTAAAAATAATAGTTTAAACAAGGTACTAATTAGATTCTATAAGAGGGAATAGCGTTTTTATTATATGGATTGGCAGCTGAGACCAGTTGCTTGCAATTCCTGCACCATGTGGGAACATCAGGACGCTTCATGTGTCTTGGACGACCACATGTGTAGGAAGTGTCTCCAGCTGCTTCAGCTCGAGCTCAGGATTTCCGAGATTGAGGGACAGCTGGAGTCACTGCGGAGCATCAGGGAGGATGGGAGTTTCCTGGATCATACATTCCAGGAGGTGGTCACCCCACAGGCAGTGAAAGTTCAGGATAATATGTGGGTGGCCATCCGGAAGATTAGGAACAGGCAGGAGGTTCCGGAGTCTTTGGGGTGTGTGTCAATGTCAAACTTAGCATTGGAGACTGCTGGGAGTGACGATATCCTGAAGGACTGCCGTCCAGACCATGGCACCAATGGGCAAGGGACTGTACAGGAGGGAGCAGCAAACTGTAGATATGCAGTCATTATAGGGGATTCCTTAGTTAGAGGGACAGATAGGCATTTCTGTACCTGTCACTGTGAGTCCTACATGGTGCGTTGGCTCCCTGGTGCCAGGGTGCAGGATATTCTGCAGGAAGAAGGGAGTGAGCCAGAAATTGTGGTACACGCTGGTAATGATATAGAGAGGGCAGGTTCTGGAAAGGTCCCAGCGGATTGGAAAGCTGCAAATGTAACACCCCTATTCAAGAAAGGGTGCGGTTGGGGGCGGGGGTGTTGGAGCGACAGAAAGCAAGAAACTATCGTCCAGTTAGACTAACATCTGTCATTGGGAAAATGCTAGAATCCATCAATAAAGAGGTAGTAGCAGAACATCTCAAAAATCATAATGCAATCAGGGAGAGTCAGTCCCTTTTATGAAAGGGAAATAGTGTTTGACAAATTTATTAAAGTCCTTTGAGGATGTAACAAGCAGGGCGGATACAGGGGGACCAGTGTATGTAGTGTATTTGGATTTCCAAAAGGCATTCGATAAGGTGCCACATAAAAGGTTACGACACAAGATAAGAGCTCATCGTGTTGGGGGTAATATCTTAGCATGGAAAGAGGATTGGCTAACTAACAGGAAACAGAGAGTCGGGATAAATGGGTCATTTTCAGGATGGCAAACTAACTAATGGAGTGCCACAGGAATCAGTGCTGGGCCTCAATTATTTACCATCTATATTAATGACTTTGATGAAGGGACCGAGTGTACTGCAGCTAAATTTACTGACGATACAAAGATAGATAGGAAAGCAAGTTGTGCGGACACAAAGATTCTGCAAAAGGATATTGATAGGTTGAGTGAGTGGGCAAAAATTTGGCAGATGGGGTATAATGCGGAAAAATATGTGGTTGTCCAATTTGGCAAGAAAGAGTAGAAAAGCAGAGTATTATTTACATGGAGAGAGACTGCAGAATTCTGCGGTACAGAAGGATCTGGATGTCCTTGTACATGAATCACAAAAGTCAGCTTGCAGGTACAGCAAATAATTAGGAAGGCAAATGGAATGTTGGCCTTTATTGCAAAGGGGATTGAGTATAAAAGTAGGGAAGTCTTGCCACAACTGTACAAGGCCTTGGCACCTAGAGCTCTGCGTACAGTTTCGGTCTCCTTATTTACGGAGGGATATACTTGCATTGGAAGCAGTTCAGAGAAGGTTCACTAGGTTGAAGGGGTTGTCTTATGAGGAAAGGTTGAGCAGGTTGGGCCTATACTCACTGGAGTTTAGAAAAATGAGGGGTGATCTTATTGAAACATGTAAGACTGTGAGGGAGCTTGACAGGGTAGATGCTGAGAGGATGTTTGCCCTCATGGGGGAATCTAAAACATAGAAACATAGAAAATAGGAGCAGGAGTAGGTCATTTGGCCCTTCGAGCCTGCTCCACCATTCATTATGATCATGGCTGATCATCCAACTCAGTAGCCTGTTCCCGCTTTCCCCCCCATACTCTTTGATCCCTTTTGCCCCAAGAGCTCCTTCTTGAAAACATTCAATGTTTTGGCCTCAACTGCTTTCTGTGGTAGCGAATTCCACAGGCTCACCACACTCTGGGTGAAGAAATTTCTCCTCATCTCAGTCCTGAAAGGTTTACCCCATATCCTTAGACTATGACCCCTGGTTCTGGACTCCCCCAACATTGGGAACATCCTTCCTGCATCTACCCTGTCAAGTTCTGTTCGAATTTTATAGGTTTCTATGAGATCCCCCCTCACTCTTATGAACTCCAGCGAATATAATCCTAACCGACTCAATCTCTCCTCATACGTCAGTCCTGCCATCCCTGCTTCTGTACTCCAATCCTCTCACTATGAAGGCCAACATATCTTTTTTACCGCCTGTTGCACCTGCGTGCTTACCTTCAGCGACTGGTGTACGAGAACACCCAGGCCTTGTTGCATATTCCCCTCAGTTTATAGCCGTTCAGATAATTATCTGCCTTCCTGTTTTTGCTACCAAAGTGGATAACCTCACATTTATCCACATTATACTGCATCTGCCATGCATTAGCCCACTCACTCAACTTGTCCAAATCACCCTGAAGCCTCTCTGCATCCTCCTCACAACTCACCCTCCCACCCAGTTTTGTGTCATCTGCAAATTTGGAGATATTACATTTAGTTCCCTCATCTAAATCATTAATGTATATTGTGAATAGCTGGGGTCCTAGCACCGATCCCTGCAGTACCCCACTAGTCACTGCCTGCCATTCTGGAAAAGACCCATTTATCCCTACCCTTTGTTTCCTGTCCGTCAACCAATTTTCTATCCATCGCAATACACTACCCCCAATCTCATGCGCGTTAATTTTACACGCTAATCTCTTATGTGGGACTTTATCGAAAGCCTTCTGAAAGTCCAAATAAACCACATCCACTGGCTCCCCCTCATCAACTCTACTAGTTACATCCTTGAAGAATTCTAGTAGATTTGTCAAACATGATTTCCCTTTTGTAAATCCATGCTGACTCTGTCCGATTCTACCACTGTTCTCCAAGTGCTCTGCTATAAAATCTTTGATAATGGACTCTAGAATTTTCCCCACTACTGACGTCAGGCTGACTGGTCTATAATTCCCTGCTTTCTCTTTACCTCCCTTTTTAAATAGTGGGGTTACATTAGCTACCCTCCAATCCTATAGGAACTGTTCCAGTGTCTATAGAATCTTGGAAGATGACCACCAATGCATCCACTATGTCTAGGGCCACTTCCTTAAGTACTCTGGGATGCAGACCATCAGGCCTTGGGGATTTATTGGCCTTCAATCCCATCAATTTCCCCAACACCATTTCTCTACTAACACTGATTTATTTCAGTTTCTCTCTCTCACTAAACCCTGTGTTCCCCAACATTTCTGGTATGATATTTGTGTCCTCCTTTGTGAAGACAGAACCAAAGTATGCATTTAGTTGGTCAGCCATTTCTTTATTCCCCATAATAAATTCCCCTGTTTCTGACTGTAAGGGACCTACATTTGTCTTCACCAATCTTTTCCTCTTCACATACAAAGAAAAAAGAACAAAGAACAGTACAGCACAGGAACAGGCCATTCGGCCCTCCAAGCCTGCGCCGATCTTGATGCCTGTCTAAACTAAAACCTCCTGCACTTCCGGGGACCATATCCCTCTATTCCCATCCTATTCATATATTTGTCAAGATGCCTCTTAAACTGTTATATGTCGCTATCGTACCTGCTTCCACCACCTCCCCCGGCAGCAAGTTCCAGGCACTCACCACCCTCTGTGTAAAGAACGTGCCTCGCACATCCCCTCTAAACTTTGCCCCTCGCACCTTCAACCTATGTCCCCTAGTAACTGACTCTTCCACCCTGGGAAAAAGCTTCTGACCATCCACTCTGTCCATGCCACTCATAACTTTGTAAACCTCTATCATGTCACCCCTCCACACAATATTCTAATTGTGGCCTAACTAAAGTTCTGTACAGCTGCAGCATGACTTGCCAATTTTTATACTCTATGCCCCGACCGATGAAGGCAAGCCAAGCATGCTGTATGCCTTCTTGACTACCTTATCCACCTGCGTTGCCACTTTCAGTGACCTGTGGACCTGTACGCCCAGATCTCTCTGCCTGTCAATACTCCTAAGGGTTCTGCCATTTACTGTATACCTCCCACCTGCATTAGACCTTCCAAAATGCATTACCTCACATTTGTCCGGATTAAACTCCATCTGCCATTTCCCCGCCCAAGTCTCCAACCGATCTATATCCTGCTGTATCCTCTGACAATCCTCATCATTATCCGCAACTCCACCAACCTTTGTGTCGTCCGCAAACTTACTAATCAGACCAGCTACATTTTCCTCCAAATCATTTATATATACGACAAACAGCAAAGGTTCCAGCACTGATCCCTGCGGAACACCACTAGTCACATCCCTCCATTCAGAAAAGCACCCTTCCACTGCTACCCTCTGTCTTTTATGACCGAGCCAGTTCTGTATCCATCTTGCCATCTCACCTCTGATCCCGTGTGACTTATAGAAATTTTTACAGTCAGCTTTTATGTTCCCGCAAGCTTGCTAGGCTTGAACTAGAACTAGGGGGCACAGTTTCAAATTAACGGGTCTCCCATTTAAGATGGAGATGAGGAGGAATTTCTTCTCTCAGTGGGTTATTAGTGTTCAGAATTCTCCCCCCACCATCCCCCTGACACAGCAGTGGAGGTTGGGTCATTGAATATATTCAAGGCTGAGTTAGATAGATTTTTGATCAAGGGTTTTGGGGGACAGACAGGAAAGTGGAGTTAAGGCCATGATCAGATCAGCCATGATCTTACTGAATGGCAGTGCAGACTCGAGGGGCCAAATGGCCTACTCCTGTTCCTATGTCTTATGCTGTTATGCTCCAGATTCTTGGGACCTTGGGGCCAGCTTCAGGGCAGGAGGCACCGATTCAAAAGTGATGGGTTGCACTTGAACAGGAAAGTTCACTAGTGTGGTGGGGGAGGGTTTAAACTAAATTGGCAGGGGAATCTGCACCAGCATATAGAAGTAGAAAAGAAGAATAATGTGAGAATGTTGGACAGCACTAGAGAAAGGAGTAGTTCCATATTAAATAGGAGCAAACAGAGAAGAACTACGAGGAATATAAAGCCAGGTTTATTCCATGACCAGTGTGTTCTCGGTCCAACTAGAAAGGAGGCATTGCTGAATCTGGTGCTGGGAAATGAGGTGGGCCAAGTGAGATAGAGAATATGATGAGACAACAAAAGAGGATGCTGATAAATTATCAGTAGAAGCAATGGTAAGGTAATGGATTGTGTGAAAATTGATAGGCAGGGTTCACTGGAGAAGCTGGCTTTGCTTAGAATAGATAGGTTGCCTGAACTTGCATCCCAGGTTGCTGAAGGAAGTGGGGGTGGAGATAGCGGAATGGCTTGGCATAATCTTCCAATCTTCCCTAGATATGGGGAGGTACCAGAGGATTGGAGAGTGGCAATTGTGACACCCTTATTCAGGAAAGGGTGTAAGGACAGTCCTAGTAACTACAGGTCAGTTAGTTTAACATCAGTGGTGGGTGAGGTTTTAGAAACAATAATCAAGGTCGGTGCTGGACTTGGATATTGGAATACAAAGTAAAATTTCACAATTTGCAGGTAATACCAAACTTGGAGGTGTGGCAATGAGGATGATATCAATCAACTGCAACAGCACATAGATAGCTAGAATAGGCAGACAAGTAGCAGATTAGAGAATACAGTGAGGTGATGCATTTTGGCAGAAGGAATAGGATTAGGCAATATATCCTTAATGGCACAGTTATAGAGTCATAGAGTCGTACAGCATAGAAACAGGCCCTTCGGCCCACCGCGTCCATGCCTATCTATACTAATCCCACCTGCCTGCATTAATTCCATATCCCTCTAATTTTAATTCTCAAGAGTGTGCAGGGACAGAGTGAACTTGGGTCCTTGTGCACAAATCCTTGAAGGTGGCAGGACATATTGAGAGAGTGGTTAGTAAAGTGTATGGGATTTTGGGCTTTATAAATAGAGGCATTGAGCAGGGAAGTTATGCTGAACCTTTATAAAGCTCTGGTTAGGCCTCAACTGGAGTATTACATCCAATTCTGGTCACCACACTTTAGGAAGGATATGAGGGGCCTTGAGAGGGTGCAGAGGAGATTTACTAGAATGGTTCCAGGGATGAGGGATTTTAGTTACAAGGCAGAAGCCTTGTTTAGGCCTCAGCTGGAGTATTGTGTCAAATTCTTGGTGCCACACAAAAGGTTGGAGAAGCTGGGGTGGTTTTCCTTGCAGCAAAGGAGATTGAGGGAAGATTTGATGGAGGTGTACAAGATCATGACAATAAGGTAGACAAAGAAAAGCTGCTGTTAATAGCTGATGGTACGAGGACTAGAGGACACAGATTTAAGGTTTTAGGCAAGAGATGCAGGGGGAATATGAAGAAGAACCTTTGTATGCAGTGAGTGTAATGACCTGGAACTCACTGCCGACGAGAGTGATGAAAGTGGAGACAAAAGGAAATTGGATGGACAGTTGCAGGGCTACGGGGATTGAGCGGGAGAGTAGGACTGACTGGATTGCTCTGTGGAGATCTGGCATGGGCTCCTTGGGCCAAATGGCCTCCATAATAATTCTATGACCCTCTGACTGTCGTAACATAGGAATATATCTGGAATTATTCACAGGTGGTGACCCTGGTTAGGACACATCCCGAGTCCAGTTTTAGAACAAAAGTAATAGGCTATAATCACCATATAGCCCCTCGAGCCTGCTCCACCATTCAATAAGATCATGGATGGTCGACTGCCCCTCGCATGCACAGAAAAGACTCAAAGTAGGGCCACGAAAATGATCCTTAATTCAAAGGCCCTTTTGGTCATATTGTGTTTGATAATCGCTCCTGTGAGGCATCTTGGAAGGTTTCACTATAATAAAGGTGCTAAATAAATGCATTGCCTAACCTTCTTCTCCAGCACCTCTGAAACCCCTGACCTCTACCAGCTGGAACGATAAGGGCAGCAGATAGAGTCGTAGAGTTATACAGCACAGAAACAGGCCCTTCGGCCCATCCTGTTTGTGCCAGCCATCAAACACCTATCTATTCTAATTCCATTTTCCAAACACTTGGCCCATAGCCTTGTATGCTATGGAGTTTCAAGTGCAAGATGCATGGGAACACCACCAGCTGCAAGTTCCCCTCCAAGTCACACATCATCCTGACTTGGAACTATATCGCCTTTCCTTCACTGTCGCTGAATCAAAATCCTGGAACTCCCTTCGTAACAGCACTGTGGGTGTACCTACCCCCACATGGACTGGAGCGGTTCAAGAAGGCAGCTCACCACCACCTTCTCAAGGGTATTTAGGGATGGGCAATAAATGTTGGCCTCGCCAGCAACGTCTACATCCTGAGAATGATTTAAAAAGTCAGTTACCCTGCCAGTATTCATTACTTTGGCATATAGAGGCATAGAACACAAAATCAAGCAAACCATGCTGAATCTTTCAAAATCACTGGTTAGGCCTCAGCTGGAGTATTGTGTCAAATTCTTGGTACCGCACAAATGATTAATACACAAGCTAAGAGCTCATGGAGTTGGGGGTTAATATATTAGCATAGGTGGTGGATTGGTTAATGGACAGGAAGCAGGGAGTCGGGATAAACAGGCAGGAGTCAGTAACCGGGAGACATAGATTTAAGGTAATTGGCAAAAGAACCAGAGCAGAGGTGAGAATTCTGTTGTGATCTGAAACGCGCTGTCTGAAAGGGCGGTGGAAGCAGATTCAATAATAACTTTCAAAAAGGGAATTGGATAAATACTTGAAAAGGAAAGAGTTACAGGGCTATGGGGAAAGAGCAGGGAGCCTCTTTCTGCATTGTAACATTCACTGACTCAATGGTCAATGGGCAGTTGGATGGGATAACAGGCCAAACAAATACTTTCTTACTCAACTACCACCCTCACTAATATGAGCTAATCCAGGGGAGGAGAAGAATTGACTCTGGGGCCTTATCAATTTGTATAACACAGCAGCACACTATATCTGTGCTGTAAGTTTAGGTGTAGCAGGTAGTTTGATGTCAGCTGTGGCTCAGTGAGTAGCACTCCCAACTCTGAGCCAGAAGGTTGTGTGTTCAAGCCTCACTCTAGAAACTTGAACACATAATCTAGGTTAACGTTTGCAGTGCAGTACCGAGGGAGTGCTGCACTGTCGGAGGCAGTGTCTTTTGGATGTGGCATTAAGTTGAGGCCCCTTCTGCCCTCTCAGGTTGATGTAAAAGGCACGTTTGAAGAAGTGAGGGGGCCCTGGTCAATATCTATCCCTCAATCAACAGCACTAAATCAGATGATCTGTTCATTATCACATTGCTGTTTGTGGGAGCTTGCTGTGCACAAATTGGCTGCTGCATTTCCAACATTACAACAGTGACTACACTTCAAAAAGTACTTCATTGGCTGTACAGAGCATTGGGACATCCTGAGGTGGTGGAAGGCACTATAGAAATGCAAGTCTTCTATTTTTCATGGTTAAACTTAATATAAAATATATACACATATTAAAGACTGGCTCTGCTGGAGCTATGAGAAGACAAGGTTAGCAGGGATAGCAAGATGAGGATGTGTTGGGTTTTACGAAGGGGCATAAGGCTGGAACATACTGTCATCCTCAATGTTCTCAGTGACACCGGATGCTATTGGCTTACAGCTGGCCTCATGATGCACAGTACCCTCTCCTCCATAGCGCTCAGGAGATGCAGGTGTCCTTGCCCCTGCCGGCTGTGCTCCTGTCTATCGTGTGCCACTTTGTCTCGCAAGAGGTTAGTGGGGGGTGGGGGGGGGGGAGGTGGAATATCAGTGATTGTGCTGCACTGTGTTTGGGTGATGTGCCTGCCACAGCTGAATAGCTGGAGGTATGCGGAAGCTGCAGGACTTGGGTGTGAGTCTGGCAATGTGTGTGAGGGTGGGGTGGAGTATCTGGATGTTAGACCTGGGTGATGGGGTTGTGGTGTAGTGAGCAGTGTGAGAGCTTGATGGTAGGAGATGTCCTTTGAAGATGCATTCGCTGACCTTGACCACCCACGTCATTGAACTTCTGACGACATTGCTGCCAGGTCCTCAGGGCCAGACTCCAGGCATTGATCCCCCCCCACCGGCCACCTGCTCCCATTCCATTCTGAGGGTTTGCCTTGAGGGCCTACTGGCCCCATGGAGAATATAACCTTTTGTCATGCAGAACATCTCTTGTCAGCCTCTACTACCAAGGCCTCTAGAGCTGCATCTGTGACCCAAGGGGATATCTCTCTCTCTCTCTCTCTCTCTCTCTCCCATTTAAGACCGAGATGAGAGGAATTTCTTCTCTCAGGGGGTGGAGTCTGGGTCATTGAACATATTCATGGCTGAGTTAGACAGATCTACAAGGGACGAAAGAGTTATGGGAGGGGAGGGTGGGGCAGACAGGAAAGTGGAGTTAAGGCCACAATCAGATCAGCCATGATCTCATTGAATGGCGGAGCAGGCTGGAGGGGCCGAATGGCCTACTCCTGCTCCTATTTCTTATGATCTTATGATCAATGCTACATCGAGGAGCCAGCACCAAGTTTGCATGCTGCCTCAGCAGGAATGGGCGAATGCATGTCTCAAATTGCAACCCCCGTTGCCAAAAATGTACCCCACCCAATCTTTAGTCAAACTATTAGAAGCTACAGAGATCAGTAATGAGCGATCATGTGTGGGAATGTCCCATGTTTAATAAATAGCCCAAGTCATTGTGTGAGCAGCACCAGAGAGGACAGTAATGAACCATACAGCACAGAAGGACAATAGAGATACCTGACAATCACACAATCACAGAACCCCACATTAGGACAATGAAGATATATGGCAATATCCTATAATATCCACATACTGGCAATGGGGATATATGACAATATGCTCTAATACCCCATATAAGGGCAGTAGAAACGTGACAATATTGCATATGAATGATTTTATGATTCTATATAATGCTGAGATGTCAGTGAGATGCTGTGCTCTGTGGAGGGATTAGCCAGTCGGACTGTACTCACCTTGCACACAGACGGTGACCCCAGATCTTGGCCAGGTCAATCGGTCTGTGTCCTCTTGAATCTTTGACCTTCGCATCAGCTCCTGCTTTGACTAAAGTCGCAATACAATCTAGTAAACCTACTTCAGCTGCCTGATGAAGTGGGGTCAGGCCACTGGTTGTCTGGCTGAAAGAAACAGTACTACTGTAAATGTTTGAGCTGGAGAATAGTTTACAGAAAGAATGTGAGAAAGTAGAGATTTAGAAGATGCCAATTCATCGCTTGAACCCTCTTCTTCCAGATATACACTCTGCCCTATCATAGACTCTATCCACCCATTTAATCCCTTCCCACAGCCCATGTACACTCTCTGCTATCATGGACCCGACCCACCCATTTAATTCAACCAATATCCCCCAAATTATTATCACATTGCCGTTTGTGGGAGCTTGCTGTGCACAAATTAGCTCCCACTTTTCCTGCATTACAACAGTGATTACACTTTAAGAAGTAATTCATTGGCTGTAAAGCAGTTTGGGAGGTCCTGGTGTTGTGCAGGTTCTATTTAATTACAAATCTTTCTTTCTCGTTGGTTCCCACAGCTCTCCATCACTGGGAGTTTCCTTGCCTTATGGGAGATTGATGCCATAATTAGGCAACAACTTGATTAGCATGCTAATCGATATTCCAGAATTCAACTGAGCTTGGCCAGCTGACCTCCTCAAGCAGGAGAACTGCGACACAGTCAATTCTTCCGAAATTCATTTCATTGGAAGTGTCTCAAGGATTGGTTAGTGGACAGGAAGCAGAGAGTAGGGACAAATGGGGCATTTTCAAGTTGGCAGGCTGTAACTAGTGGAGTTATGCAAGGAACAGTGCTGGGGCCTCAGCTATTTAGTTTAGTGATACAGCACTGAAACAGGCCCTTCGGCCCACCGAGTCTGTGCCGACCATCAACCACCCATTTATACTAATCCTACACTAATTCCATATTCCTACCACATCCCCACCTGTCCCTATATTTCCCTACCACCTACCTATACTAGGGGCAATTGCTAATGGCCAATTTACCTATCAACCTGCAAGTCTTTGGCTGTGGGAGGAAACCGGAGCACCCGGCGGAAACCCACGCAGACACAGGGAGAACTTGCAAACGCCACACAGGCAGCACCCAGAATTGAACCCGGGTCGCTGGAGCTGTGAGGCTGCGGTGCTAACCACTGCGCCACTGTGCCGCCACTCTGTATTAATGACTTAGATGAAGAGACAAAGAGTAATGTATCTAAGTTTGCTAACGATTCAAAGCTGGGTGGGAATGTAAGCTGGGAGAGGCCACAAAAAGGATGCAAAGAGATATAGACAGGCTACGTGAGTGGGCAACAAGGTGGCAGATGGAGGATAATGTGGAGAAGTGTGAGGTTATTCACTTTGCAGTAAAAGTGGAAAAGCAGAATATTTTTTAAAAGGCATGAAACTTTTAAATGTTGATGTTCGGAGATTTGGCTGTTCTCATACAAAGAACACAGAAAGTTAACATGCAGGTACAGCAAATGACTAGGAAGGCAATGGTATATTGGCCCTTATTGGGGATTGGATTACAAGGATAAGAAGGTCTTGCTATAATTGTACAGGGCTTTAGTGAGACCACGCCTGGAGTACAGTGTGCAGTTTTGGTCTCCATATTTAAGGAAGGCAGTACAGTGAAGGTTCACTAGATTGGGATGAGAGGATTGTCCTATGTTGAGAGGCTGAGTAAATTGGGCCTATATTCTCTGGAGTTTAGAATAATGAGAGGTGATCTCATTGAAACATACAAGATTCGCACTGGAGTGCTGACTTGGGGCAGCATTACAGTGCTATAGTGGGAGTTTTGTGACTGAGGGTAATTAAGGTTTAGTTTTATCTAAAGTCTAGTCTTTCTTTTATTTAGCAAATTAACTTAACAATTGCTGTTTGGGTTGGAGAAGGTGAGTTTTAGACCAGCTTTAAACAGAGTTCACTCGGGCTCTGTTTGCAGCTGCACCTAGTTAATTAGAGAATTGGCTTAAACCAGTTTTCAGGGGCTAGAGTCCGACAGTATAAAAGTGGGCCATCTTACAGTGCTGACTTCGTTTGTACTGGAGTGCTGACTTGGGGTTGCATTAGAGTGCTAAAGTGGGAGTTTTGTGACTGAGGAAGTTCTGTGAGGAGGGAGCGAGGAGCTCCTTTCATTTCCTACCTGTCCTCAAAGACCGTGAGGGGAGCCAAGAGTTTCCAAAGAGCACAACTGACTGGTGAGTAGGTCCTGGTGGGTATTTTTCAAACTGGATTGATTTGTAAGTCATTGTTTTAGCAAGACTTAGTTGATTTTTTAAATTATAATAGTCTTCTAAAGTTTTTAATTTAAAGGGTTTAGTCATGGCAGGAGAGCTTAAAGCCGTGGTTTACTCCTCTTGCTGCATGTGGGAATCCGGGAACATTTCCAGTCCCCGGAACCAGCATGTGTGCGGGAAGTGTGTCCAGCTGCAGCTCCTGGAAGCTCGGGTTTCAGAGCTGGAACGGCGGCTGGAAACACTGTGGAGCATCCGCGAGTCTGAAAGCATCGTGGATAGCACGAAGAGAGGTAGTCACACTGCAGCTGAAGGGACTTGAGGAAGGAAGGGAATGGGTGACCACCAGGCAGTCCAAGAGAAACAGGCAGGTAGTTCAGGAGTCCCCTAGGGTCCAGCTTGCAAATTGGTATTCCATTTTGGAGGCTGATGAGGCTGGTTCCTCTAAGGAGTGCGGACAGAGCCAAGCTTCTGGCACCACAATCAGCCTGTCTGCACAAGAAGGGGGAAAGAGAGGAACAGCAATAGTAATAGGGGATTCTATAGTCAGGGGAACAGATAGGCGCTACTGTGGCCGTCAACGTGTCTCCAGGATGGTGTGTTGCCTCCCTGGTGCCAGGGTCCGGGATGTCACTGAACAGCTGCAGGGCATCCTGAAGGGGGAGGGTGATAAGGCAGAGGTCATGGTACATGTTGGTATCAATGACATAGGTAGAAAGAGGGATGAGGTCTTGCATCAAGAATTCAGGGAGTTAGGCAGTAGACTAAAAAGCAGGGCCTCTCGGGTTGTAATCTCTGGATTACATTCTGAAGGGGGAGGGTGAACAGCCAGTTGTCGTTGTGCACATAGGCACCAATGATATAGGTAAAAAACGGGATGAGGTCCTACAAGCAGAATTTAGGGAGTTAGGAGCCAAGTTAAAAAGTAGGACCTCAGAGGTAGTAATCTCCGATTGCTACCAGTGCCACGTGATAGTCAGAGTAGAAATGAAAGAATAGTCAGGATGAATGCGTGGCTTGAGAGATGGTGCAGGAGGGAGGGGGTTCAGGTTTTTGGGACATTGGGACCGGTTCTGGGGGAAGTGGGACTATTACAAATTGGACGGTCTACACCTGGGCCGGACTGGAACCAATGTCCTTGGGGGTACTTTTGCTAACGCTGTTGGGGAGGGTTTAAACTAATGTGGCAGGGGGATGGGAACCAAATGAGGTCAGTAGAGAGTAAGGATGTAGTAACTAAAGCCTGTAAGGAACTAGATAATGAAGTCAGCGTGACTAAGGGAAAGAGTAGGCAGGGAGCAGATGATGAAAGCAAAGGGACTGGTGGTCTGAGGTGCATTTGTTTTAATGCAAGAAGTGTAGTAGGTAAGGCAGATGAACTTAGGGCTTGGATTAGTACCTGGGAGTATGATGTTATTGCTATTACTGAGACTTGGTTGAGGGAAGGGAATGATTGGCAACTAAATATCCCAGGATACCGATGCTTCAGGCGGGATAGAGAGGGAGGTAAAAGGGGTGGAGGAGTTGCATTACTGGTCAAAGAGGATATCACAGCTGTGCTGAAGGAAGGCACTATGGAGGACTCGAGCAGTGAGGCAATATGGGCAGAACTCAGAAATAGGAAGGGTGCGGTAACAATGTTGGGGCTGTACTACAGGCCTCCCAACAGCAAGCGTGAGATAGAGGTACAAATATGTAAACAGATTATGGAAAGCTGTAGGAGCAACAGGGTGGTGGTGATAGGAGATTTTAATTTTCCCAACATTGACTGGGATTCACTTAATGTTAGAGGTCTAGATGGAGCAGAATTTGTAAGGAGCATCCAGGAGGGTTTTCTAGAGCAGTATGTAAATAGTCCAACTCGGGAAGGGGCCATACTGGACCTGGTGTTGGGAAATGAGCCGGGCCAGGTGGTTGAAGTTTCAGTAGGGGACTACTTTGGGAATAGTGATCACAATTCCGTAAGTTTTAGAATACTCATGGACAAAGACGAGAGTGGTCCTAAAGGAAGAGTGCTAAATTGGGGGAAGGCCAACTATACCAAAATTCGGCAGGAGCTGGGGAATGTAGATTGGAAGCAGCTGTTTGAAGGGAAATCCACATTTGATATGTGGGAGGCTTTTAAAGAGAGGTTGATTAGCGTGCAGGAGAGACATGTTCCTGTGAAAATGAGGGATAGAAATGGCAAGATTAGGGAACCATGGATGACAGGTGAAATTGTGAAACTAGCTAAGAGGAAAAAGGAAGCATACATAAGGTCTAGGCGGCTGAAGAAAGACGAAGATTTGAAAGAATATCGGGATTGTAGGCACAATCTGAAACGAGGAATTAAGAGGGCTAAAAAGGGTCATGAAATATCTTTAGCAAACAGGGTTAAGGAAAATCCCAAAGCCTTTTATTCATATATAAGGAGCAAGAGGGTAACTAGAGAAAGGATTGGCCTACTCAAGGACAAAGGAGGAAAGTTATGCGTAGAGTCAGAGAAAATGGGTGAGATTCTAAACGAGTACTTTGCATCGGTATTCACCGAGGAGAGGGACATGACGGATGTTGAGGTTAGGGACAGATGTTTGATTACTCTAGGTCAAGTTGGCATAAGGAGGGAGGAATTGTTGGGTATTCTAAAAGGCATTAAGGTGGACAAGTCCCCAGGTCCGGATGGAATCTATCCCAGGTTGCTGTGGGAAGCGAGAGAGGAAATAGCTGGGGTCTTAACAGATATCTTTGCAACATCCTTAAACACGGGTGAGGTCCCGGAGGACTGGAGAATTGCTAATGTTGGGCCCTTGTTTAAGAAGGGTAGCAGGGATAATCCAGGTAATTATAGACCGGTGAGCCTGACGTCAGTGGTAGGGAAGCTGCTGGAGAAGATACTGAGGGCTAGGATCTATTCCTATCTGGAAGAAAATGGGCTTATCAGTGATAGGCAACATGGTTTTGTGCAGGGAAGGTCATGTCTTACCAACTTAATAGAATTCTTTGAGGAAGTGACAAAGTTGATTGATGAGGGAAGGGCTGTAGATGTCATTTACATGGACTTCAGTAAGGCGTTTGATAAGGTTCCCCATGGTCGGCTGATGGAGAAAGTGAAGGCGCATGGGGTCCAAGGTATACTAGCTAGATGGATAAAGAACTGGCTGGGCAACAGGAGACAGAGAGTAGCAGTGGAAGGGAGTTTCTCAAAATGGAGATGTGTGACCAGTGGCGTTCCACAGGGATCCGTGCTGGGACCACTGTTGTTTGTGATATACATAAATGATTTGGAGGAAAGTATAGGTGGTCTGATTAGCAAGTTTGCAGACGACACTAAGATTGGTGGAGTAGCAGATACTGAAAGGGACTGTCAGAGAATGCAGCAGAATATAGATAGACTGGAGAGTTGGCAGAGAAATGGCAGATGGAGTTCAATCAGGGCAAATGCGAGGTGATGCATTTTGGAAGATCCAATTCAAGAGTGAACTATACAGTAAATGGAAAAGTCCTGGGGAAAATTGATGTACAGAGAGATTTGGGTGTTCAGGTCCATTGTTCCCTGAAGGTGACAACGCAGGTCAATAGAGTGGTCAAGAAGGCATACGGCATGCTTTCCTTCATCGGACGGGGTATTGAGTACAAGGGTTGGCAGGTCATGTTACAGTTGTATAAGACTTTGGTTCGGCCACATTTGGAATACTGCGTGCAGTTCTGGTCGCCACATTACCAAAAGGATGTAGATGCTTTGGAGAGGGTGCAGAGGAGGTTCACCAGGATGTTGCCTGGTATGGAGGGCACTAGCTATGAAGAGAGGTTGAGTAGATTAGGATTATTTTCATGAGAAAGACGGAGGTTGAGGGGGGACCTGATTGAGGTGGGCAAAATCGTGAGAGGTATAGACAGGGTGGATAGCAAGAAGCTTTTTCCCCCAGAGTGGGGGATTCAATTACAAGGGGACACGAGTTCAAATTGAAAGGGGAAAAGTTTAGGGGGGATATGCGTGGAAAGTTCTTTACGCAGAGGGTGGTGGGTGCCTGGAACGCGTTGCCAGCGGAGGTGGTAGACGCGGGCACGATAGCGTCTTTTAAGATGTATCTAGACAGATACATGAATGGGCAGGAAGTAAAGAGATACAGACCCTTAGAAAATAGGCGACAGGTTTAGATAGAGGATTTGGATCGGCGCAGGCTTGGAGGGCCGAAGGGCCTGTTCCTGTGCTGTAATTTTCTTTGTTCTTTGTTCTTTGTCTTTGTTCTTTACTCCCAGTACCACGTGCTAGTGAGTATAGAAATAAGAGAATAGCACAGATGAATGCGTGGCTTAAGAGTTTGTGTAGGAGGGAGGGTTTTAGATTCCTGGACCACTGGGACCGTTTCTGGGGAAGGTGGGACCTGTACAAGCGGGACGGTCTACATCTGAACCAGAGGGGGACTAACATCCTTGCTGGTGGGTTTGCTAGTGCTGTTGGGAGGAGTTTAAACTAATTTGGCAGGGGGAGGGGATGCAGACTCCGAGCAGAATAGGGACACAGCTAAACACAGGAAAGCAAACCAGTCAGAGGGAATACAGCGGAAGTAAGTTTCAAGGGAGTAAGACCAGGATGGACGGCCTCTACTTTAATGCCAGGAGTATTACAGGATGAGTTAAGGGCAATGATTGACATGTGGAATTGTGATAGAATAGCCATCACGGAGACATGGTTGAGGGAGGGGCAGGACTAGCAGCTCAATATCCCGGGATATAGAATCTTCAGGTGAGACAGAGGAGGGGGTAAAAGAGGAGGGGGCATTGCAATATTAGTTAAGGCGTCAGTTACTGCAGTAAGGAGAGATGATATGTTGGAGGGGGCATCAAATGAAGCTTTATGGGTAGAGTTTAGGAATAAAAAAGGGACAGCCACATTGCTAGGTGTTTATTATAGACGTTTAGAGAGGTGGGAAATTGAGGAGCAAATATGTGCGCAATTTGCAGAGGTGTGTAAAAATAATAGGGTAATTATATTAGGTGATTTCAACTTTCCCAACATTAATTGATATAATCATCGTGTTCAGGGCTTAGATGGAGTGGAGTTCTTAAAATGTATACAGGAGAACTTTTTATCTCAATATGTAGAGGATTTTTTTTTTATTTCCAAAATATGCTTTATTCATAAAAATCTGTAAAAATTACATTCCCAGTTTCAAACAGCACCAAGTCAAAAATTACAAAAAGTGCAAAGGTGATCAGTTTCCTTCAATACAATCATGAGTTGCCTCACAACCCTTCCATTTCATTTGTCATGCCATATACATTTTTACATTTTACAGCAAATGAAAATTTTCCCGATACAGTTTGAGGGGTTTTCCATGGATCCAGCCCCTCAGTTCAGCTTGGTGGGGGGACCTTACACTGTGGTCTTTCCCCATTGAGCCTTTGCTGCAGCTGCCCCAAGCTTTAGTGCGTCCCTCAACATGCAGTCCTGGACCTTGGAATGTGCCAGTCTGCAACATTCGGTCGTGGACAACTCTTTGCGCTGGAAGACCAGCAAGTTTCAGGCAGACTGATTTGATAGTCCTCCAGCAGCAATTGATGTTTATCTCGGTTTGCGTCCCTGGGAACAGCCCATAGAGCACAGACCCCTGTGTTACAGAGCTGCTTGGGATGAACCTCGACAAAAACCACTGCATCTGGGGCGGCACAGTGGTGCAGTGGTTAGCACTGCAGCCTCACAGCTCCAGGGACCCGGGTTCGATTCTGGGTACTGCCTGTTCTCCCTGTGACCGCATGGGTTTTCGCCGGTTTCCTCCCACAGCCAAAGACTTGCAGGTGATAGGTAAATTGGCCATTGTAAATTGCTCCTAGTGTAGGTAGGTGGTAGGGAATATGGGATTACTGTAGGGTTAGTATAAATGGGTGGTTGTTGGTCGGCACAGACTCGGTGGGCCGAAGGGCCTGTTTCAGTGCTGCATCTCTAAATAATAAATAAAATCTCTTTCCACACCTGCTTTGCAAAGACACATTCCAGAAGGAGGTGGGCAACCATCTCTTCCCCACCACAGCCAACGCGAGGGCATCGTGCGGCGGGGGTGAGACTTCGGGCGTGCAGGAAAGATCTGATGGGGAGGGTTCTTCTCACCACCAGTCAAGCTACATCTTGATGCTTGTTTGAAAGTTCTGGTGATGAGGCATTCCACCACATGACTTTGGCGGTCTGCTCGGGGAACCATCCAACAGAATCCACCTTCTCCTTTTCCCGCAGGGCCTTGAGGACATTCCATGCAGACCACTGCCTGGTGGATTGGTGGTCAAAGGTGTTTTTCCGCAGAAACTGCTCCACGAAGGATAGGTGGTACGGCACCGCCCAACTGGATGGAGCGTTCCGCGGCAATGTGACCAGACCCATCCTTCGCAACACTGGGGACAGATAGAACCTCAGCACGTAGTGACACTTGGAGTTTACATACTGGAGGTCTACACACAGCTTGATGCAGCCGCACACGAAGGTGATCATCAGGATGAGGGCGACGTTGGGTACATTTTTCCCGCCCTTATCCAAAGGTTTGAACATCATGTAGAGGATCCAACAAGGGAGGGTGCAGTGCTTGACCTAATTCTGGGGAATGAAGCCGGACAGGTGGTTAATGTGTTGGTGGGGGAGCATTTTGGTGATAGCGACCATAACATGGTACAATTTAAGCTTGTTATGGAGAAAGAAATAGACAAGTTGCAACAAAAGGGGAGAGCGAATTTTAGTAAAATAAGGCAGGATCTGGCCAAGGTAGACTGGAAAGAGTTACTTGTCGGGAAATCTACAGAAGAGCAGTGGGGGGCATTCAAAAAGGAAATGGGGAGGGTACAGGCCCAACATGTTCCCTCTAGGGTAGTAGGTAGGAGCAACAAGCCCAGAGAACCATGGATGACCAGAAACATTCAGGGTATGATAAGAAGGAAAAGAGAGGCTTTGAGAAAATACAAGGAGAGCAAATCAATGGAAGCATTAGTGGAGTACAGAAAGTGTAGGATGGAGCTTAAGAAAGCAATTAGGAGAGCAAAGAGGGGATATGAGAAAGCTCTGGCTGGTAAAAGTAGGGAAAATCCCAAGATATTCTATAAGTATATCAATGGGAAGAGGATAACCAGGGAAAGAGTAGGACCCATTAGGGACCAAGGGGGAAATTTGTGGGTGGAGCCAGAGGACATTGATAGGGTGTTGAACGAATACTTCACATCTGTCTTCACCCAAGAAAATGAGGATGTAGATATGGAACTCAGAGAGAGAGACTGTGAGGTTCTTGAGCAAATTGTCATAGGGAGTGACAAGGTATTGGAGGTTTTGGCAGGCTTAAAATTGGACAAATCTCCAGGTCCGGACGATTTGTGTCCCAGGATGCTGTGGGAGGCGAGGGTGGAGATTGCAGGGGCTCTGACCCTAAATTTTAATTCCTCTCTGGCCACAGGGGAGGTGCCAGAGGACTGGAGAACAGCTAATGTGGTCCCTCTATTTAAGAAAGGTTGTAGAGATAAGCCAGGGAACTACAGACCAGTGAGTCTCACGTCAGTGGTAGGGAAACTATTGGAGAAAATTCTGAGGAGAGAATGTATCACCACTTGGAGAGGCAAAATTTGATTAGGAATAGTCAGCATGGCTTTGTCAGAGGGAGGGAGATCATGCCTAACAAATTTGATTGAATTTTTGGAGCATGTGACCAGGTGTGTAGATGAGGGATACAGGGTAATTTGATAAGGTGGATTCAAAATTGGCTTAGCTGTAGGAGACAGAGTGTGATGACAGACGGCTGTTTTAGTGACTGGAAGTCAGTGTCCAGTGGTGTACCACAGGGATCTGTGCTGGGTCCCCTATTGTTTGTCATTTATATAAACGACATAGATGACTATGTGGGGGGTAGGATCAGTAAGTTCGCGGATGACATATAGATTGGCCGAGTGGTTAACAGTGAGGTTTAGTGTCTTGGGTTACAGGAAGATATAGACGGGATGGTCAAATGGGCAGAAAAGTGGCAGATGGAATTTAACCCTGAAAAGTGTGAGGTGATACACTTTGGAAGGAGTAATGTGACACGGAAGTATTCAATGAATGGCCTGACACTGGGAAGTTCCGAGGAACAAAGGGACCTTGGCGTGTTTGTCCATCGATCTCTGAAGGCAGAAGGGCAGGTTAATATGGTGGTGAAAAAGGCATATGGGACACTTGCCTTTATCAATCGAGGCATAGATTACAAAAGCAGGGAGGTCATGTTGGAGTTGTACAGAACTTTGGTAAGGCCACAGCTGGAGTAGTGTGTGCAATTCTGGTCGCCACATTATAGGAAGGATGTGATTGCGTTGGAGGGGGTGCAGAGGCGATTCACCAGGATGTTGCCTGGGATTGAACATTTAAGCTATGAAGAGAGGTTGGATAGGCTTGGGTTGTTTTCGCTGGAGCAGAGAAGACTGAGGAGTGACCTGATCGAGGTGTACAAGATTATGATGGGCATGGACAGGGTGGATAGGGAGCAGCTGTTCCCCTTAGTTGAAGGGTCAGTTACGAGGGGACTCAAGTTTAAGGTGAGGGGCGGGAGGTTTAAGGGGGATTTGAGGAAGAACTTTTTTACCCAGAGGGTGGTGACGGTCTGGAATGCACTGCCTGGGAGGGTGGTAGAGGCAGGTTGCCTCACATCCTTTTAAAAGTACCTGGATGAGCACTTGGCACGTCATAACATTCAAGGCTATGGGCCAAGTGCTGGCAAATGGGATTAGATAGACAGGTCAGGTGTCTTCAATGCATCGGTGCAGACTCGATGGGCCGAAGGGCCTCTTCTGCACTGTCTTATTCTGTGATTCTGAAAGGGCTTGACAGGGTAGACACTGAGAGGTTGTTCCCACTGGTCAGGGAATCTAGAACACGGGGACACAGTCTCAGGATAAGGGGCCAATCATTCAGGACTGAGATGAGGAGAAATTACTTCACTCAAAGGATTGTGAATCTTTGGAATTCTCTACCCCAGAGGGTTGTGAATGCCCCATCACTGAATACATTTAAGGCTGGGATAGACAGAGTTTTGATCTCTCAGGGAATGAAGGGATATGGTGAGCGGGCGGGAAAGTTGAGGCAGAAGATCAGTCATGATCGTTTTGATTGGCGGAGCAGGCTCGACAGGTCATCTGGTCTACTCCTGCTCCTATTTCTTGTATATTTGTAATTATTAGTAAGCAAAGTTATCATTGTTTACTTATTTTCTATTAAAGAATAAGTTCTGTGATCCCTATTATCTTGTGGATTTTCTTAGAATAGAATCATAAAATGATACAGAAAGAGGCCATTGGGCCATCAGGCCTGTGCCAGATTTTTGAAGGAACTATCCAATGAATCCCATAGCCCTGCTCTTTCCCCAATGGCCCTGTAAATGTTTTCTTTTGAACAATCTATGCAGTTCCCTTTCTGAAAGTTACTAATAATTTTCCTTCCATCACCTTTTCAGGCAGCACATTCCAGATTGCTGAGCTCACTGTATAAAACAATGACTCCTCATCTGGCTTCTGCTTCTTTTATGAATTACCTGAATAAACTGCTAAGTAAGAACATGCTGTCCCGAACAAAGTGACTATCAGGATGACAGAAGGAAAACTAAATGGAACTTGGTCTTTTTGCCTCCAGCAATTGCTATCTTCCTATCAGCTAACTCCAGACCACAACAGATATTAGGTTCATCCTCCAAGACTCCCTATTTAGTGAAACTGATATGGCGCTTACGCGTTTGGATTCGCTCCAATCCTGAGCAGGTATTTCAGACACTTCAGCGCTCGGAATTTGCAATCCTCGTTGAGGATCAGATGGATGGGGCTCCAGCCCTTTGGGTTCGCCAAGTTCACGTCCATGTGGTAATCCTCCACCAGCACCTTCAGACACTCCAGCCTCCCGTGAAGGGCAGCCAAATGCACTGCATTGTAACCCTAACACAGTGAGGGGAATGACAGTCAGAGAGACAACACAGGATTAGTGCCATCAGAGCACTGATAAAAACGCACACATAGAATATATGACCGTACTGTACACCCCGCACTGACTGTACTGCACACCCTGCACCGATCGTACACCGACCGTACTGTACACCCTACACCGACCGTACTGCACACCCTACACCGACCGTACTGCTCACCCTGCACCGACCGTACTGCTCACCCTACACCGACCGTACTGCACACCCTACACCGACCGTACTGCTCACCCTGCACCGACCGTACTGTACACCCTGCACCGACCGTACTGTACACCCTGCACCGACCGTACTGCACACCCCGCAAAGACCGTACTGCACACCCCGCACCGACCGTACTGTACACCCCGCACCGACCGTACTGTACACCCCGCACCGACCGTACTGTACAGCCCGCACCGACCGTATTGTACAGCCCGCACCGACTGTACTGTACACCCCGCACCGACTGTACTGTACACCCCGCACCGACTGTACTGTACACCCCGCATCGACCGTACTGCACACCCCGCACCGACCGTACTGCACACCCCGCACCGACCGTACTGGACACCCCGCACCGACCGTACTGTACACCCTGCACCGACCGTACTGTACAGCCCGCACCGACCGTACTGTACACCTCGCACCGACCGTACTGTACATCCTGCACCGACCGTACTGTACATCCTGCACCGACCGTACTGTACAACCCGCACCGACCGTACTGTACACCCCGCACCGACCGTACTGTACATCCTGCACCGACCGTACTGTACAACCCGCACCGACCGTACTGCACACCCCGCACCGACCGTACTGCACACCCTGCACCGACCGTACTGCACACCCCGCACCGACCGTACTGCACACCCCGCACCGACTGTACTGTACATCCCGCACCGACCGTACTGTACACCCCGCACCGATCGTACTGTACACCCCGCACCGATCGTACTGTACACCCCGCACCGACCGTACTGCACACCCCGCACCGACCGTACTGCACACCCCGCACCGACCGTACTGTACACCCCGCACCGATCGTACTGTACACCCCGCACCGACCGTACTGTACACCCCGCACCGACAGTACTGTACACCCCGCACCGACTGTACTGTACACCCCGCACCGACTGTACTGTACACCCCGCACCGACCGTACTGTACACCCCAAGCTGACTGTGATTATATACACAGAGTTTTACTCTGTATCGAACCTGTTCTGTGCCTGCCCTGGGATTGCTTGATGGGACAATGACGGGAAGCTTTACACTATCTAGCCCTTAGGGGTTTCAGGAGGTTAGCTGAGGCAGGGGTAGAGTGCGGAAATGGAAATCGGTGGTTTTGGTGATGGAGAGGATATGTGGATAGTAGTTCAGCTCAGGATCTAATATGACACCAAGGCTGCAAATAGTCTGGTTCAGCCTCATGCAGTTGCCAGGGAGAAGGATGGAGTTGGTGGTGGGAGAGTGGAAGTTGCGGTGGGGGCTGAAGGCAATGGGTTCAGTCTTTGTAATATTGAATTGGAGTAAATGTCTGCTCATCTGCTACTGGATGTTGGATCAGCATCGTGACAGTGGAGGGGTCCAGAAAGGTGGCGGTGGGGTAGCTGTCAACACACATTGTGGAAAGAGATACTGGGTGGGGGGAGGTAATGTTCAGGGAGGGGGATGTGAAACCATTGCAGGTAATTTTCTGGATTGATAAAAATAGAAGCGGGTGAGAAACACTTACATTTTGATCCACTGCAACTTTGCCTTTCGCTTTATTTAGACTCAGTCGCAGCCAATCAGCATCACCCACAGTGGCAGCCATCAGCTCATCGCTCATCATCTCCCCACGATTCCATTTCTTGACCCGACCTGCCATCATGGTGATTCCTTTAACTCACCGTGGCACACACATCCAGGCGTCACCAGAAGGAGAAACAAAATGCTGCTCACACTGGCACAGCACTGCCCAGTCTCAATAGGTCCCTGCTTCCTCCAAGCTCCACCTGCAAAAAAAAACATCCATCCTGTGTCAATGCACACTCGCCCACAACCTGCAGCCTTGTCTTTAACAGTGGGTAAAGCTACAGAAGGTAATTAGCAAGCTCGGAGAGGGGCTTGGCACTGAAGGGTTAAATATTGAAGTCTAGACACAGAGATTGGGGGCTCAGGCATAAACCTGGACAAAGTGTAGATGGAGAGACTGAAACATAGGAATTGGAGGAGGCCATTCAGCCCCTCGAGCCTGCTCGACCATTCAATTAAATCACAGCTGATCTGTATCTTAACTCCCCTTATCGCATTTGCTCCATATCGCTTGATACCCTTACCCCATAAAAAACTTATCAATCTCTGTCTTGAGATTTCCAGTTGACCCCGAGTATTTAGGGGGAGAGAGTTCCAGATTTCCCTTGCCCTTTGTGTGAAGATGTTTTTCCTGACATCACCCCTGAATGGCCTGACTCTAATTTTAAGATTGTGCCCCCTTGCTCAGGACTTTCCCACCAAAGCAAATGGTTTCTTTTTATCCACCCTATCAAAATTCTTTATAATTTTAAACAGCTCAATTAGATCACACTTCAACCTTCTAAACCCAAGGAGATACAAGCCTAGTTTATGCAACCACGACATTCATGGATACAACACAGAAGTCCATTCGGCCCATCATGCCTGCACTGGCTTTTTGCCTAAATTTCCCCCCTTTCACCACTTATCCTATTGCTTTCGAAAGCTGTTATTGATTCTGCTTTCACCACCCAATCAGGCAGTACATTCCAGATCACAATCACTCGCTGTGTAAAACATATTTCCTCATAGTGCCTCTGCATCTTTTGCCAATTGTCTTAACTCCATGTCCTCTGGTTACTGACTCCTCGGCCACTGGAAACACTTTCATTTTCTTTACTCTAACGTGATTTTGAACACCCCTATGAAATATCTCGACTTAATCTTTGCTGCTCGAAGGAAAACAATCCCAGCTTCTCCCAGTCTCTCCACATGACTGAAGCTCCCCCATCCACCACTGCTTGTGACCTGAGAGGTTAGTCTGTCAGACAAATTGACAAACTCGTGATAGACTGAAAAACTGAAAATTCGAGATTGGAGATGGAGGTGGGGACAGACTGAGGGACTGGAGATGGAGGAGGAGACAGACTGAGGGACTGGAGATGGAGGGAGAGACAGACTGAGGGACTGGAGATGGAGGGAGAGACAGACTGAGGGACTGGAGATGGAGGGAGAGACAGACTGAGGGACTGGAGATGGAGGGAGAGACAGACTGAGGGACTGCAGATGGAGGGAGAGACAAACTGAGGGACTGGAGATGGAGTAAGAGACAGACTGAGGGACTGGAGATGGAGGCAGACAGACTGAGGGACTGGAGATGGAGGGAGAGATAGACTGAGGGACTGAAGATGGAGGAGGAGACAGACTGAGGGACTGCAGATGGAGGAGGAAACAGACTGAGGGACTGGAGATGGAGGGAGAGCCAGACTGAGGGACTGGAGATGGAGGAGGAGACAGACTGAGGGACTGGAGATGGAGGAGGAGACAGACTGAGGGACTGGAGATGGAGGGGGAGACAGACTAAGGGACTGGAGATGGAGGAGGAAACAGACTGAGGGACTGGAGATGGAGGGAGAGCCAGACTGAGGGACTGGAGATGGAGGCACAGACAGACTGAGGGACTGGAGATGGAGGCAGAGACAGATTGAGGGACTGGAGATGGAGGTAGAGACAGACTGAGGGACTGGAGATGGAGGCAGACACAGACTGAGGGACTGGAGATGGAGGAGGAAACAGACTGAGGGACTGGAGATGGAGGGAGAGCCAGACTGAGGGACTGGAGATGGAGGGAGAGTCAGACTGAGGGACTGGCGATGGAGGGAGAGACAGACTGGGGGACTGGAGATGGAGGCGGAGGCAGACTGAGGGACTGGCGATGGAGGGAGAGACAGACTGGGGGACTGGAGATGGAGGAGGAGACAGACTGAGGGACTGGAGATGGAGGGAGAGACAGACTGAGGGACTGGCGATGGAGGCAGAGACAGACTGGGGGACTGGAGATGGAGGCGGAGACAGACTGAGGGACTGGAGATGGAGGGAGAGACAGACTGAGGGACTGGAGATGGAGGAGGAGACAGACTGAGGGACTGGAGTTGGAGGAGGAGACAGACTGAGGGACTGGAGATGGAGGGAGAGACAGACTGAGGGACTGGAGATGGAGGGAGAGACAGACTGAGGGACTGGAGATGGATGAGGAGACAGACTGAGGGACTGGAGATGGAGGAGGAGACAGACTGAGGGACTGGAGATGGAGGCAGAGACAGACTGAGGGACTGGAGATGGAGGCAGAGACAAACAGAAGGACTGGAGATGGAGGCGGAGACAGTCTGAGGGACTGGAGATGGAGGAGGAGACAGACTGAGGGACTGGAGATGGAGGGAGAGACAGACTGAGGGACAGGAGATGGAGGAGGAGACAGATTGAGGGACTCGAGATATAGGGAGAGACTGAGGGACTGGAGATGGAGAGAGAGATAGACTGAGGGACAGGAGATGGAGGTCGAGACAGACTGAGGGACTGGAGATGGAGGAGGAGACAGATTGAGGGACTGGAGATGGAGGGAGAGACTGAGGGACTGGAGATGGAGGGAGAGATAGACTGAGGGACTGGAGATGGAGGTCGAGACAGACTGAGGGACTGGAGATGGAGGGAGAGAGACTGAGGGACTGGAGATGGAGGGAGAGACAGACTGAGGGACTGGAGATGGAGGAGGAAACAGACTGAGGGACTGGAGATGGAGGAGGAGACAGACTGAGGGACTGGAGTTGGAGGGAGAGACAGACTGAGGGACAGGAGATGGAGGGAGAGACAGACTGAGGGACTGGAGATGGAGGAGGAGACAGACTGAGGGACTGGAGATGGAGGGAGAAACAGACTGAGGGACTGGAGATGGAGGCAGAGACAGACTGAGGGACTGGAGGTGGAGACGGAGACAGACTGAGGGACTGGAGATGGAGGGAGAGACAGACTGAGGGACTGGAGATGGAGGCAAAGAGACTGAGGGACTGGAGATGGAGGGAGAGACAGACTGAGGGACTGGAGATGGAGGGAGAGACAGACTGAGGGACTGGCGATGGAGGGAGAGACAGACTGGGGGACTGGAGATCGAGGTGGAGACAGACTGAGGGACTGGAGTTGGAGGAGGAGACAGACTGAGGGACTGGAGATGGAGGGAGAGACAGACTGAGGGACTGGAGATGGAGGGAGAGACAGACTGAGGGACTGGAGATGGATGAGGAGACAGACTGAGGGACAAAAGATGGAGGAGGAGACAGACTGAGGGACTGGAGATGGAGGGAGAGACAGACTGAGGGACTGGAGATGGAGGCAGAGACAGACTGAGGGACTGGAGATGGAGGCAGAGACAAACAGAAGGACTGGAGATGGAGGCGGAGACAGTCTGAGGGACTGGAGATGGAGGAGGAGACAGACTGAGGGACTGGAGATGGAGGGAGCGACAGACTGAGGGACAGGAGATGGAGGAGGAGACAGATTGAGGGACTGGAGATATAGGGAGAGACTGAGGGACTGGAGATGGAGAGAGAGATAGACTGAGGGACAGGAGATGGAGGTCGAGACAGACTGAGGGACTGGAGATGGAGGAGGAGACAGATTGAGGGACTGGAGATGGAGGGAGAGACTGAGGGACTGGAGATGGAGGTCGAGACAGACTGAGGGACTGGAGATGGAGGAGGAAACAGACTGAGGGACTGAAGATGGAGGAGGAGACAGACTGAGGGACTGGAGTTGGAGGGAGAGACAGACTGAGGGACTGGAGATGGAGGGAGAGACAGACTGAGGGACTGGAGATGGAGGAGGAGACAGACTGAGGGACTGGAGATGGAGGGAGAAACAGACTGAGGGACTGGAGATGGAGGCAGAGACAGACTGAGGGACTGGAGGTGGAGACGGAGACAGACTGAGGGACTGGAGATGGAGGGACAGACTGAGGGACTGGAGATGGAGGCAAAGAGACTGAGGGACTGAAGATGGAGGGAGAGACAAACTGAGGGACTGGAGATGGAGGGAGAGACAGACTGAGGGACTGGCGATGGAGGGAGAAACAGACTGGGGGACTGGAGATCGAGGCGGAGACAGACTGAGGGACTGGAGTTGGAGGAGGAGACAGACTGAGGGACTGGAGATGAAGGGGGAGACAGACTGAGGGACTGGAGATGGAGGAGGAGACAGACTGAGGGACTGGAGATGGAGGCAGAGACAGACTGAGGGACTGGAGATGGAGGGAGAGACAGACTGAGGGACTGGAGATGGAGGCAGAGACAGACTGAGGGACTGGAGATGGAGGGAGAGACAGACTGAGGGACTGGAGATGGAGGCAGAGACAGACTGAGGGACTGGAGATGGAGGCAGAGACAAACAGAAGGACTGGAGATGGAGGCGGAGACAGTCTGAGGGACTGGAGATGGAGGAGGAGACAGACTGAGGGACTGGAGATGGAGGGAGCGACAGACTGAGGGACAGGAGATGGAGGAGGAGACAGATTGAGGGACTGGAGATATAGGGAGAGACTGAGGGACTGGAGATGGAGAGAGAGATAGACTGAGGGACAGGAGATGGAGGTCGAGACAGACTGAGGGACTGGAGATGGAGGAGGAGACAGATTGAGGGACTGGAGATGGAGGGAGAGACTGAGGGACTGGAGATGGAGGGAGAGATAGACTGAGGGACTGGAGATGGAGGTCGAGACAGACTGAGGGACTGGAGATGGAGGGAGAGAGACTGAGGGACTGGAGATGGAGGGAGAGACAGACTGAGGGACTGGAGATGGAGGAGGAAACAGACTGAGGGACTGGAGATGGAGGAGGAGACAGACTGAGGGACTGGAGTTGGAGGGAGAGACAGACTGAGGGACTGGAGATGGAGGGAGAGACAGACTGAGGGACTGGAGATGGAGGAGGAGACAGACTGAGGGACTGGAGATGGAGGGAGAAACAGACTGAGGGACTGGAGATGGAGGCAGAGACAGACTGAGGGACTGAAGGTGGAGACGGAGACAGACTGAGGGACTGGAGATGGAGGGACAGACTGAGGGACTGGAGATGGAGGCAAAGAGACTGAGGGACTGAAGATGGAGGGAGAGACAAACTGAGGGACTGGAGATGGAGGGAGAGACAGACTGAGGGACTGGCGATGGAGGGAGAGACAGACTGGGGGACTGGAGATCGAGGCGGAGACAGACTGAGGGACTGGAGTTGGAGGAGGAGACAGACTGAGGGACTGGAGATGAAGGGGGAGACAGACTGAGGGACTGGAGATGGAGGAGGAGACAGACTGAGGGACTGGAGATGGAGGCAGAGACAGACTGAGGGACTGGAGATGGAGGGAGAGACAGACTGAGGGACTGGAGATGGAGGCAGAGACAGACTGAGGGACTGGAGATGGAGGGAGAGACAGACTGAAGGACTGAAGATGGAGGCGAAGACAGACTGAGGGACTGGAGATGGAGGAGGAGACAGACTGAGGGACTGGAGATGGAGGGAGAGACAGACTGAGGGACTGGAGCTGGAGGGAGAGACAGACTGAGGGACTGGAGATTGAGGCAGAGACAGACTGAGGGACTGGAGATGGAGGCAGAGACAGACTGAGGGACTGGAGATGGAGGGAGAGATCGACTGAGGGACTGCAGATGGAGGGAGAGTTAGACTGAGGGACTGGAGATGTAGGGAGAGACAGACTGAGGCACTGGAGCTGGAGGGAGAAACACACTGATGGACTGGAGATGTAGGGAGAGACAGACTGAGGGCCTGGAGCTGGAGGGAGAAACACACTGATGGACTGGAGATGTAGGGAGAGACAGACTGAAGGATGGGAGATGGAGGGAGAAACAAAGTGAGGGACTGGAGATGGAGAGAGGGACAGACTCAGGGACTGGAGATGAAGGGAGAGAGACACACTGAGGGATTGAGGAAGGCTGGAGAGATGGGACCAATATCTTTGCGGGGCAGTTTGCTCGTGCTATTGGGGAGGGTTTACCTGAGTTGTCAGGGGTGTGGGAACCAGGATGTAATATCAGAGTGGGAAACCAGGCTGCACAAAGAATTGCAGGAAGCTTCAACAACTCTTGGGTTCAAACGCCGCTCTGAATCCTTCTTCCCCTTCAATTTCCTCTGACCCCATCCCTGTTTTTAATCTTACCCTTTGCTGTGTATTCATGATTCCCTTAAACCTTCCCGTCCCTGACCCTAAACAATCTGTCCTTAGTAAAGGTCTCTGCTTCATCCCCTTACACCCCCACCTCAATGAATTTCAAACTTGGCGTGATGCTGAAATCTTCTTCCGTCACCTCCACACACACTACTTTGGGCTCGAGCCCTGCCCCCCACTCAGCAGACCCTTTTCCCCATCTCCAGCATTCTCCCTCCACCTGGTCCCCTCCCTCTGGCCTCTCCGTATTTTCACTGAGAACTGCTGGTGCGATATCGGCTGCCTCAATTTCTCGACTCCTCTCACTCACTCACTCTAACCTGTCTCCCTCTGTACTTGCTGCACTCTGTTCTCTCAGGTCCAATCCCAAAATTGTGATCAAACCTGCCAACAGGATGGTGCTGGTGAACATACGAACGTATGAATTAGGAGCAGGAATAGGCCACTCGGCCCCTCGAGCCTCCTCCGCCATTCAATAAAATCATGACAGATTTGACTGTAACCTCAATTCCACATTCCCACCTACCCTCCAATAACCTTTCAACCCCTTGCTTTTCAAGAATCTATCTACCTCTGTCCTAAAAATATTTCAAGACTCTGCTTCCACCCCATTTTGAGGAAGGGTGTTCCTGGTGCTCCAACATCTACCTTGCAGAGGCCGAACGCCAACTCTCTAACACTTTCTCCTACCTCCCCCGGACCATCACCAATCATCAAGCTTTTGTTTTCAGGAGTGCCCCAACCCCGGACAGCACGTTTCTACCTCCTTCCTAAGATCCACAAACAAGACTGTCCTGTAGACCTACTGCTTTAGCCTGTTCCTGCCCCACTGAACTTATTTCTTCCTATCTTGACTATTTTTACTCCCCTTGTCCAGTCTCTTCCCACCTACATCCATGACTCTTCCGATGCCCTCCGTCACTTTAATAGTTTCCATTTTCCTCGTCCTAACTGCCTCCTCTTCACGATGGATGTCCAATTTCTCTACATCTCCATCCCCCACCAGGACGGTTTGAGGGCTCTCCGCTTCTTCCTTGAACAGAGGCCCAGCCAGTCCCCATCCACCACCACCCTCCTCTGCCTGGCTGAACTTGTTCTCACATTGAACAACTTCTCCTTCAACTCTACTCTAAAATAAAAGGTGTTGCTATGGATACCTGCATGGGTCCTAGTTATGCCTGCCTTCATTGTTCCAGTCCTACTCAGGCCCCCTCCCTCACCTCTTTTTCTGGGACATTGATGACTGTATCAGTGCCGCCTCCTGCTCTTGCTCTGAACTGCAAAATTTCATTGACTTTGTTTCCAATTTCCACCCTTCTCTCACCTTCACATGATCCATCTCTGACCCTTCCCTTCCATTCTTTGACTTCTGACATGGTTACTGGTATGGATTGAGAATTGGTTAACGGACAGAAAACAGAGAGTAGGAATAAACGGGTCATTCTCAGGTTGGCAGGCTGTGTCTAGTGGGGTACTGCAAGGATCAGTGCTGTTCAAAATCTATATCAATGATTTGGATGTGGGGACCAAATGTAATATTTACAAGTTTGCTGATGACACAAAACTAGGTGGGAATGTGTGTTGTGAGGAAGATGCAGAGAGGCTTCAAGGCAATTTAGACAGACTAAGTGAGTGGGCAAGAACATGGCAGATGGAATATAATGTGGAAAAATGTGAAGTGATCCACTTTTGGTAGAAAAAAAAAAGAAATTCAGCGTACTTTTTAAATACAACATATAGCCAGCAATGTAATGGTATCTCTATTGTTTCTTAGCACTAACCAAATAGATCTGTCCTAAACTCCTCTAGGACATCCTCTCTCTCCAGCACTGTAATATTCACCTTCATCAATACTGCCACCCCTCCTCCTTTCTTTCCTTTCCTATCTTTCCTGAACACCTTGCATCCAGGAATATTTAGTACCTACCTAATCATAGAGTCATAGAGAGATACAGCACTGAAAGAGGCCCTTCGGCCCACCGAGTCTGCGCCAACCATCAACCACCCATTTATACTAATCCTACATTAATCTCATTTCCCTCTCACATCCCCACCTTCCCACAATTCTCCGACCACCTACCTGCACTAGGGGCAATTTACAATGGTCAATTTACCGATCAACCTGCAAGTCCTGCCCTTTTTTTGAGCCAAGTCTCCTTATTGCCACGACATTATATTTCCACATGGCTATTTGTGACTGCAGCTCACCAACATTATTAACCCCACTCCATGCGTTCAAATACATGCACGGTAAACCTAATTCAGATCTATGATTCTCTCTGACCTGGGGCTGATTCCTGTGAACACAGTCCCAGTAGCAGGTGGGTGTAACACATCATGGAATCATGTATCACCTGTGTATATGTATATTTAAAATGAACATTAGCATCTTGCAAACATCATAGAGATATAGGAAGTGTGGGGTTGGTTTGTGCAATGGTAATGATGGACACAGACCATATAATGAGACTATAATTGTTGGCAGGATCAGTGTTACTGGTGGAACTGAGCAGTCCCTACTCTCTGAGCATTATACTGTTTTGTGTGTAGGATAGGTATGTCAGCTGGGGCTTAGTTGTCAGCATGCTACAGAAGGCTGGAGGTCTGGGTCCCACTCTAGGACCTGAGTACAAGAATCAAGGCTGACACTCCATTGCAGGTGAAACTTTAAACCGAGGCCCCATTACAATCTCAGGTGGCACAATTTCAAAGAAGAGCGGGGGTGGAGGTGGGGGGGGGGGGGGGCGGGGGGTGGTGGTGGGGTGGGGTGTGGGGGGTGGGTGGTGGGTGGTTATCACTGGTGTTCTGACCAATTTTATCTCAATCAAAAAGATTACCTGGTCATTACCACATTACTGTTTGCGGGATCTTGCTGTGCACAAATTGGCTGCCGCGTTTCCTACATTACAACAGTGACGACACTTCACAA
Organism: Heterodontus francisci; assembly: GCF_036365525.1. Classification (NCBI taxonomy): domain Eukaryota; kingdom Metazoa; phylum Chordata; class Chondrichthyes; order Heterodontiformes; family Heterodontidae; genus Heterodontus; species Heterodontus francisci. The sequence goes on from NC_090371.1 coordinate 10,116,278, forward strand.
AGCACTTCATCGGCTGTAAAGTGCTTTGGGACATTGGGTAATTACGAATGCAAGTCTTTCTTTAATACACATAGTTTGACACATTTAAAAACTATTTCTTTAACCGATAAAATCACCTAAAGTTGCTTAGTGTATCACTGCATCTCTCGCCCTCCTTGGCCCTCTCTCTTACTCTTTTGCCTCCTCTTACTTCCTCTATGGTCCCTCTCTCACCCTATTTTGCCTCCTCTCTCCCTCTCTTTCCCTCTATTACCTCTTCTCATCTCCTCGCTCTCCCCCTGTTGCTCTCTCACACCCTTTTTTGCCTCCTCTCTCCTTCTCTGTCCCTCTGTTGCCACCTCTCTCTCCCTTGCTCTCCCTGTTACCTCCCCTCCTTCTGCCTTTGTCCTATCTCTCTCCCTTGTTACCCCCTCTCTCTCCCTCTGTTGCCCCCTCTCTCTGTTGCCATCTCGCTCTCCCTCTGTTGCCTCCTCTATCTTTTCCTCTGTTACCTCCTCTCTCCCTGTTACACTCTTTCTTTCCCTCTGTAGCCTCCTCTATCTGTCTCCCTCTCTTGTCCCCTCTCTCCCTCTCTTGCTCCCTCTCGCCCTCTGTTGTCTCTCTTCCTCAATCTTTTGCCCCCTCCCCGATTCTATCATTCGACTGATTCCACCAAACAGCTGCCGATCCCTTTAAATCCGAGAGACGCAGTGGCGTCACCTTGGAGACGGGAAACAACAACAGCGAGAGGCAGAAATGGAACAAAGATGAGAAAATCTCCCGAGAGAAATGTACAGGAGAGACAGAAAGCGGTATATATATAGAGAGAGGGAGAGAGTATACAGCGAGAGAGCAGTATATATATATAGAGAGAGAGAGAGCAGACTGAGTGAGGAACACAGACTGAAAGATAAAGACTGACCAGAGGTTGCAATGTACAGAGTCTGTAAGGACTGAAATATAAAACAAACATATAGACTGAGACACAGAAAGACTGAGATATAGACCGATTGAAATAGGCAGAGAGAGGGAGATACACAGAGATGGAGAGGTAGAGGGAGAGAAAGTGATAGGCAGAGATAGAGAGCTGCAGAGTTGGAGAGAAAGTGAGAGACAAATATGCAGGGAATGAGATTTACTGGGAGTCAGATAGAAGGTTTGAGGTGTGCAGACTGTGAGATCCGGATTGTAATTATAAACATGAACTATCACGGAGTCTGCTCTCGATATAACCCACCTGCTTGCACTCTCCAAACAGCCTGCTCCCCATTCCAGGTCAGCCAACTCCTGCCTCCTGGATCCGAGTGAGGATTTTAATTGAAACCAGCTCTGTGTGTTAAAGCCATGCCCTGGACATGCTCATGAGGGTCAGTGTGACTGATGGCGGTCAGCAACTCCCGGAGGGAGAGCAGTTAAAGGGGTCCGGGCAGCATCAGTTTAGCCGACAAGTATGTATTTCATACATTGTGCAGGTAAATGTATAAAAGGAAGTGGTGCAATAAAGAGGTTAAATCAAGCCTTTGTTAGTTGAGGCAGCTGATTAGCTCAGGGCACAATGTGTGTGAGTTGAGTGGAGGTTGGGTTGTCCTGTGTGAGCCAGTTATACATTGTGTAGTGTCAGTCAATTTTTTTTAATTCATGCACATAATGTGACCATTTATTGCCCATCCCTCATTGCCCTTGAGAAGGTGGTGGTGAGAAGCCTTCTTGAATATAACTGAGTGTATGGCTAGGCCATTTCAGAGGGCAGTTAGAGTCAACCACATGTACTGTCATTCTGGCACAGGAGCAGACCATTCGGCCCATCGACTCCATGCCAGCATGTAGGCCAGACCAGGTCAGGAGGGCAGATTTCCTTCCCTAACAGACATTAGAGAACTACATGGGTTTTTTTTTTACAACAATCTGGTAGTTTCATGGCACCATTAGTCCAGGCGTCCAGTGACATAACCACTATGCTACCATAATCCCTGGCTTTGTGTTATATTTGCTTGTATTATATTTTACATTGGATGAATTCGCATAGTGTTATTTTGGGTTAGGTTTCACAGAGCTTTGCTCTGTATCTAACCCTTTTTTTGGTGCTTTTTTTTAAAGGTGGCCTTTATACCCCAGGCCCCTTTTATATATTTTATGTCGAGAGGGCCTTTATTCCTCAGACCCCCTTTATATACATATTTTTTAAAATAACTTTATTAAAATCAGATAAATAAACAAAAAACTCAAATTAAAATGCCATTCTCGGCGTCGACAATGCACTCCAGTCCCTGCGGTTCCCACCGGTCACGGAAGGCCTCAGGCGTACCGGCGGACACCCTATGCTCCTTCTCCAGGGACACCCGGGCGCGAAGGTAACCGCGGAAGAGGGTCAGGCAATCGGGGAGGACGGACCCCCCGACGGCCCGCAGCCTGGACCTGTGAATTGCCACCTTGGCCAGGCCCAGGAGCAGACCGACGAGGAGATCCTCCTCCCGGCCCAAGCCCCTCCGCACCGGGTCCCCAAAGATCAGGAGCGTGGGGCTGAAGTGCAGCCAGAACTTGAGGAGCAGCCCCTTCAAATACTCAAAGAGGGGCTGCAACCTCGCACACTCCATATATATATATGGAACACAAACTCGTCCAGGCTGCAGAAATTACAGACGGCCTGGGAGTCCGTGAATCTACTTATAAGCCTATTGCACAGGACTGCTCTTTGCAGCACCCTCCATCCCAGGTCTCCAATGTAAAGGGGGAGGACTGCCACATAAAGAGACCACCACTGGGGATTTCCCTTGCTGCCAGTTGGCAACACAGACCGCCAGAGCATGTCCGGGTGGCCGATGAGGGCGAGGAAGTGGAGAGTGTGCAGGAGCAGCCCGTACAGGAAACCCCTCCGCACTGATTGGAATGGCACAGAGGGCATTTCCGAGATGCGGCTCAGGTTGTGCGGGACCGGCTCCCGAGGAGGGTATCAGGGCCTCGGTCCGATGAGCAGTTCCGGCCGATCGGAGGTCAGCTCGGCCGGGAGTGCTCCGCACTCTTGATCCCCCTCATCACCCACAGTGAAGGGCGTCCCCTGGGCTTCGGATACTCCTCTGTCCGTCGGTCCATCCCCAAAACCGGCTACCCGGACAGCCAAGGCGCTCTCCTCCGCTATTGGGACCACAGCATGGAGGCCACCAGTTGGTTTATGACCAGCGCTCGGCCCCTGTAGGAAAGCACTCGGAGCAGTCCTGTCCAGCGCCCCAGCCGAGCGGTGACTTTCGCCTCCAACTCCTGCCAGTTTGCCGGCCAGGCTTCCTCAGCGGGGCTAAGGTGGACTCCCAGATAGAGGAGGTGCATGGTGCTCCACGCAAAAGGTGTCATCTCCTCCGGCAGGGTGTCCACTGACCCACCAGGAGACTGGATGATTTTTCCCAATTGATCCTTGTGGAGTACATAGTAGAATATGTCTACTGGCACTCGCGTATCCACCGCAAGTCAACAGAATCTGTGACCGCGAGGAGCACGTAATTGGCATAAGCCAAGAGGACAACCCGCATGCCCAGCCTGTACAGAGTCAATCCCGCCAACCTCCTGCGAAGCAAGGACAGGAACGGCTACGCACAGATGGTATATAACTGGCCAGACATGGGGCATCCCTGACGCACTCCTCTTCCAAAGTGAAGAGGTGCTGTGAAGGACCCGCTAACTTTGACCAGACACTCTGCGGTGGCGTATAAAAGTCGGACCCGTGCAGAGTTCCGAAAAGATATTCCTGACCCACCCTCTCCCACCACCAGAGCAGAGGCTCTGGTCGTCCGGGCGGCCGGAACTGGGGACGGACCGTCAGATGGCGGAGTAGATGTAACCTCCGGTACGACCCTCACTACGGATGTCGAGGGGGCTCTGGAGTGTGAAGTATTCCCATGATCCACCTTCTCCTGATCGAGGGAGAGAAAGGCAATCAATAGACCAGTCCTCTGGGAAAGATGGATCAGGTCTCGGACCAGGTGGATGTTGTCCTGGATGGACCGGACCGGGACCGTGTAGGAATGGTCGCAGTGGATCATGTGGGTCAGCACGGAGCCCAGGTGGGTAGACATAGCCTGGGAAAAGATCTCATAATCCGTGCAGAGGAGGGACACCGGACGCCAGTTCTTAAGCAAGCAGTGATCGCCCCTCTTCGGCAGCAGGACGATACCCGCCCTGCGCCATGAAAGGGTCATCTTCCCGGTCACCAGGCTTTCCCTCAGGAACAGCGCATAGACGCCCCCCGAAGACGTCCCAGAAAGCCCTAAGGAACTCCATGGTCAGCCCATCCAGCCCTGGGGATTTGCTCCTCGAGAGCTTGTTGAGGGCGCTGGTCAATTCCACAAATGTGAGCAGACCCTCCAGTCCTTCGGCATCCTCCAGGCTGACCTTCCACAAAACTCTGTGCATGTCCTCGCTGGATGAATCCGGGGAGAAGAGTGCACTGTAACAGGTATGGACCAGGAAGCCCATTCCCTCCGGATCCATGAGGTCCTATGAGCTGCTTCAGACACCCACCCCCATTGCAATTTTTCCAGCAAATAGAAGAAGGGTGAGGTGCTGTGCAAAGCTTCCAGGATCTCGGTCCGCGACCTCAAGTATGCGCCCAACGAGTTGCAGGTCCCTCAGCGCGCACTTCTCTTTATACACCTTCCACAGGGCTGGGTCTGCAATGGTCTGACTGAGATGGCACTCCAAGTCAAGCACCTCCCCCTCCAGTTTCCCGATGTCAGCCCCCCGACTCTTGGTCGACCCCTTCACGTACCCCTGACAAGACACTGATGTGAGGCTTGCCAAAATCCCACCATAGCCTCAAGGAGGGGAAGCCCCCTGTTGCTTTCTCCAGTTGGACCAGAATCGACGGAATGAGTCCTGGAATCGTTCGTCCTCCAACAGCCGGTTGGTTCAGTGCCAGTAAGCGGACCCCGCCCACATGCAGAGCGGAGTGAGCTCCGCTCACATCAGCTGGTGGTCTAAGCACGACACCAGCCACATGGAAGCAGCCAAGGTGCAGGAGACGTATGCCTGCGAAATTTAGAGGTGGTTGGTTCGGGACCCTCCTCCTCCAGACCTCCAGGTGAAGGTGCTGGAGTCGGGATGGCGATTCCGCCAGACGTCCACCAAGTCCAGGGACCTGATCAGTTCCCTCAACTTCTCCACCGACGCTTGGCAGCGCTGGGGACCAGAGTGATCCCTCACCTCTGTTAATATCTCTCCCGAGGGTGATGCACTCGCCGCTATCTATAGAGCTCAGGAGCACAGACACTTCTTCAAAGACACGCGCTTGCAATGCGCCGGGCCTGGGCATGTACACGTTCATAAAGTGGAGCAGCACACTACCCAGGTGAACGGTAAGGTGGAGCAAGTGGCCTGGCACGAGCTCCTTGATCTCCCCCCACGCCCCCCGCCAAGACCTCGGGCTGAAAAGTCGGGGCCAACAAGATAACCACCCCACTAGAAATAGAGGTGAGGTGACTCATGTAGACCCCACCCTGCCACTCCAGGAACCAGGTGGCTTCGTCTCCCGGAACGGTGTGGGTTTCCTGCAGAAAGCTCACCGCGTATCTCCCTTCCCTGAGGACTGAGAGATTGTGAAATCTGCGGAGGAACCCCCTGCTGCCGTTGATGTTGAGGCTGACTATGGTTATCTTCATGTCAAAAGTACTTCGAAACTGTCACCATCACCTCACTGTGAGGAGGAAGTGGAAGTGCACCTGGCCTTCCATTCCCCCAGCAACCCATTGAGGAACGCTTTGAACTGATGCCGCATGACGGTTATCATGTCTGCGCCGTTCCCCATCGATTTGCGAGCAGCACAGATGGACTTGATGAGCAGCACCAGTTCCGACCACCGGTCAAGGGGCAGCTAAATTTTATTGCGTAAAAAACCCTGCTAACAGAAAGGAAGCCTTGCATCAGGGTGTCCACCTCCTCACTGGTGATGGATTCAAGATCGTCCTCCGTGCTCCATACCAGGTCCCCATCCTCCTCCGGGTCATTACCACCAGTGGCAGACACACCCACCACACACTGTGGGATGGATGTCCCGGCCGCGTCAGCTGGTCCCACCTCCATCATGATCTCACCCCCAGTAACGATGGCGGAGGAGTCCTCCCTGGGGCCCTGCAGGGAAACTGGGCCTGTGGGTGCCAGGGGTTCAGGACCCACCACCCCACCGCACCGTACCTCTGTCCCCAGGTTAGTGAGTGCCGCAGGAGTGACAGTTGTTCCCGACTCTGGGAGTGTTTGATGGGACAGTGTAGGCGGACCTTTACTCTGTATTTATCTGTCTGTTATGAATCTTCTGGGGTTGCAGGTGTGTCTGTCACTCCATAGGAACATAGAAAATAGGAGCAGGACTAGGCCATTCAGCCCTTCGAGCCTGCTCCGCCATTCATTATGATCATGGCTGATCATCCAACTCAGTAACCTGTTCCCACTTTCTCCCCATACCCTTTGATCCCTTTAGACCCAAGAGCTATATCTAACTCCTTCTTGAAAACATACAATGTTTTGGCCTCAACTGCTTTCTGTGGTAGCGAATTCCACAGGCTCACCACTCTCTGTATATATCATATATATATATATATATATATATATATATACACCATATCAATCTTGAAAGGTTTATCCCATATCCTTAGACTATGACCCCTGGTTCTGGACTCCCCCACCATCGGGAACATCCTTCCTGCATCTACCCTGTCAAGTCCTGTTAGAATTTTATAGGTTTCTATGAGATCCCCCCTCACTCTTCTGAACTCCAGCAAATATAAAGGAACAAAGAACAAAGAAAATTACAGCACAGGAACAGGCTCTTCGGCCCTCCAAGCCTGTGCCAATCCAGATCCTCTATCTAAACATGTCGCCTATTTTCGAAGGGTCTGTATCTCTTTGCTTCCTGCCCATTCATGTATCTGTCTAGATACATCTTAAAAGACGCTATCGTGCCCGCGTCTACCACCTCCGCTGGCAATGCGTTCCAGGCACCCACCACCCTCTGTGTAAAGAACTTTCCACGCATATCCCCCCTAAACTATTCCCCTCTCACTTTGAACTCGTGACCCCTAGTAATTGAATCCCCCACTCTGGGAAAAAGCTTCTTGCTATCCACCCTGTCTATACCTCTCATGATTTTGTACACCTCAATCAGGTCCCCACTCAACCTCCGCCTTTCTAATGAAAATAATCCTAATCTACTCAACCTCTCTTCATAGCTGGCGCCCTCAATACCAGGCAACATCCTGGTGAACCTCCTCTGCACCCTCTCCAAAGCATCGACATCCTTCTGGTAATGTGGCGACCAGAACTGCACGCAGTATTCCAAATGTGGCCGAACCAAAGTCTTATACAACTGTAACATGACCTGCCAACCCTTGTACTCAATACCCCGTCCAATGAAGGAAAGCATGCCGTATGCCTTCTTGACCACTCTATTGACCTGCGTTGCCACCTTCAGGGAACAATGGACCTGAACACCCAAATCTCTCTGTACATCAATTTTCCCCAGGACTTTTCCATTTACATATAATCCTAACCGACTCAATCTCTCCTCATACGTCAGTCCCACCATCCCAGGAATCAGTCTGGTAAACCTTCGCTGCACTCCCTCTATAGCAAGAACATCCTTCCTCAGATAAGGAGACCAAAACTGCACACAATATTCCAGGTGTGGCCTCACCAAGACCCTGTATAAATGCAGCAAGACATCCCTGCTCCTATACTCGAATCCTCTCGCTATGAAGGCCAACATACCATTTGCCTTTTGTACCACCTGTTGCACCTGCATGCTTACCTTCAGTGACTGGTGTACAAGAACACCCAGGTCTGGCTTCATATTCCACTCTCTCAGTTTATAGCCATTCAGATAATAATCTGCCTTCCTGTTTTTGCTACCAAATTGGATAACCTCACATTTATCCACATTATACTGCATCTGCCATGCATTAGCCCACTCACTCAACTTGTCCAAATTACCCTGAAGCCTCTCTGCATCCTCCTCACAACTCACCCTCCCACCCAGTTTTGTGTCATCTGCAAATTTGGAGATATTACATTTAGTTCCCTCATCTAAATCATGAATATATATTGTGAATAGCTGGGGTCCTAGCACCGATCCCTGCAGTACCCCACTAGTCACTGCCTACCATTCGGAAAAAGACCCATTTATCCCTATTCTTTGTTTCCTGTCCGCCAACCAATTTTCTATCCATCGCAATACACTTCCCCAATCCCATGCGCTTTAATTTTACACGCTAATCTCTTATGTAGGACTTTATCGAAAGCCTTCTGAAAGTCCAAATAAACCACATCCACCGCTCCCCCTCATTAACTCTACTAGTAACATCCTTGAAGAATTCTGGTAGATTTGTCAAGCATGATTTCCCTTTCGTAAATCCATGCTGACTCTGTCCGATTCCACCACTGTTCTCTAAGTGCTCTGCTATAAAATCTTTGACAATGGACTCTAGAATTTTCCCCACTACCGATGTCAGGCTGACTGGTCTATAATTCCCTGCTTTCTCTTTACCTCCCTTTTTAAATAGTGGGGTTACATTAGCTACCCTCCATTCTGTAGGAACTGTTCCAGAGTCTATAGAATCTTGGAAGATGACCACCAATGCATCCACTATTTCTAGGACCACTTCCTGAAGTACGCTGGGATGCATACCATCAGGCCCTGGGGATTTATCGGCCTTCAATCCCATCAATTTCCCCAACACCATTTCTCTACTAATACTGATTTCCTTCAGTTCCTCTCTCTCATTATTTCTGGTATGATATTTGTGTCCTCCTTTGTGAAGACAGAACCAAAGTATGCATTTAGCTGGTCAGCCATTTCTTTATTCCCCATAATAAATTCCCCTGTTTCTGACTGTAAGGGACCTACATTTGTCTTCACCAATCTTTTTCTCTTCACATACCAATAGAAAATTTTACAGTCAGTTTTTATGTTACCCGCAAGCTTACTCCATTAAGCTGTCTGGTGGCCGCTGACCTTACAGAGGTTGATCCAGACTACACTGTCCCCAGGTGGGAAGCTGAGAGATAGTGGAAACAGTGAGAGCAACAATGAAACTCCCTGGTAATGGTGCCTGTTCTCCCACCGCAGGTACTCATTCCCGCCCTCTGAAGGAGGAGTTATTAACACATTGTGATACACTCGCTTTATTCGTTTGATGAGCTGCTTTATTATTTATCAGATAAAACACACAGAATGCAGGGTAACACAAGAGTCACATGGTGCCAATGTCGGGATATTAAGCCTGGGTGCGTGCTCCCAGCTCCTCATTCACTGGGGAGGGGCAGTGGTGTTCGGTTCTCCGCGCTGTGTGATGAGCGCCGGTTTTGAGATGTGAACTCTGATGTTCTCCGGCTCTGCTGCATCCACCCCGCTCGCGTCAATCCCTTCCATGGGTTGCTGGGCAAGCCTGGGCTGACAGCCTCACCTGGGCCTCGGTGAGGTACTGCTGCTGCTGCGAGAAACAGAAAACATACAGCAAGCAAACTCAGGAGTCTTTATCTGACACTCTGTCTCTCTCTTCTGCCTCCACTCTCTTCTGCTTTGTCTCTCTGTCTCTCTCACGCTCTTTCCCTCTCTCCCTTCTTCATTAAGCAGTTCTGTCTCAATTTCTGTCACATTAAAACCATCTGATCAATGTTGCACTTAACAGTCTTGTTCCTCACTGACCCCACTCCCCTCCCGACACACCCTCCCTCCTCCAAGTACCCTCACTGACCCCACTCCCCTCCCTACACACCCTCCATCCTCCCAGTACCCTCACTGACCCCACTCCCCTCCCTACACACCCTTCCTCCTCACAGTACCTTCAGTGACCCCACTCCCCTCGCCTACACACCCTCCCTCCTCCCAGTACTCTCACTGACTCCACTCCCCTCCCTATGCACCCTCCTTCCTCCCAGTACCCTCACTGACCCCACCCCCCTCCCTACACACCCTCCCTCCTCCCAGTACCCTCACTGATCCCACTCCCCTCCCTACACACCCTCCCTCCTCCCAGTACCCTCACTGACCCCACTCCCCTCCCGAAACACCCTCCCTCCTCCCAGTACCTTCAGTGACCCCACTCCCCTCACCTACCCACCCTTCCTCCTCTCAGTACCCTCACTGACTCCAATCCCACTCCCTACACACCCTCCCTCCTCCCAGTACGTTCACTGATTCCACACCCCTCCCTACACAACCTCCCTCCTCCCAGTACCTTCACTGATCCCACTCCCCTCGCCTACACACCCCCCTCCTCCCAGTATCCTCACTGACCCCATTCCCCTCCCTACACACCCTCCCTCCTTCCAGCACCTTCACTGACTCCACTCCCTTTCCCTACACACCCTCCCTCCTCCCAGTACCCACACTGACCCCACTCCTCTCTCTCTCTCTCTCTCTCTCTCTCTAACAGGCCCCCCCCTCTCTCTCCCTTCTCCATACGCACACTGACCCCACTCCTCTATCTCTGTGTCTTGTGCCCTGACTGTGTCTCAGACCCTCTCGCTTTCTACTTGGGCCAGTGTCCATGTCTGGCCTCACCTCTCTCCTTCTCTCTCTTTGCCCCCTGTCTCTCCATGTCTCATCCCCTATCTCTCTCTCCCTGTCTCCTCTCGGGCCCTCTCTCTCTCTCCTCTTAGTCCTTGTCTGATCTTTCTCTCTCCTCAGGCCCTTTCTCTCTTTCCCTCTCTCTCCTTGGGCCATCTCTCTCTCTCTCTCTTTCCCACTCTCTCTCCTTGAGTCCTGTCTGTCTATCTCTCTCACTCTCTCCCCTTGGGCCCATTTTCTCTATCTCTTTCCTCTTGGAGCCCTCTCTCTTTCTCTCTCTCTCTCTCTCTCTCCCCTCATTCCCTGTCTCTCTCTCTCTCTCTCTCTCTCTCTCTCTCTTCGATCCGTCTCATGTTCTCTCCCCTCAGAGCCCTCTCTCTCTTTCTGTCTCTCTCTCCTCCCCCCATCCCCTATCTCTCTCTTTCTCTCTCTCTCTCTCTCCCCTCATCCCCTGTCTCTTTCTCTCTCTCTGTCTCCTCTGGGAGTCCAGTTTCTCTCTCTCTCTTCCCTCAGGACCTGTCTCTCTCTCTGTCTCTCTCTCTTTCTCTCTGTCTCCTTGCCCCGTTTCTCTCCATCTCCTTGGGGCCCTCTCTCTGTTTCTCACCCCTGTCTCTCCCCCACTCTCACCCTCTCCCCCCAATCACCCATCCCTCCATAACTCAGGCCTAGTCTCTGTGATCCGTACCTGGATTCTCCGTGCCTTTCTTTCCGAACTCTGTTGCCCTGTCTGTCACTTTTCTCCGCCTCAGCAAGATGGTGTCCAGTTCATTCTGTTTCTTCTCACTTTTCCAACTATATTGCCGGATCTTTCTGTTCGTCATCGTGTCCTACAAGCGGGGTTTAGGTTATGTTAGCCACACTCGAACAAACCAGCCGTGAGGCCTGTCCGTTATCATTGGGAATTCAACGTCCTTGAACATATTGTCATCTCCAAAATCTGTGTCCATCTTGCCTGGATCTCCATGATTAAATCTATCCAATCAGGTTTCTGCCTCTGCACACTATCAACATGGCTCACCAATGAAATCCTGTGTGACTGTGAGAAAGGTAAACTTTCCCTCCCCGTCTTTCTCGACCTGTCTGCAGCCTTTGACATGGTTGACCACACCATCCTCCTCCAACACCTCTCCACTGTCGTCCAGCTGGCTGGGACTGCTCTCACCTGGTTCCATTCTTATCAATCTAATCGTAGCCAGAGAATCACCTGCAATGGCTTCTCTTCCTGCTCCCACACCGTTACCTCTGGTGTCCCCCAAGGATCTATCCTTGGCCCCCTCCTATTTCACATCCATATGTTGCCCCTTGGTGACATCATCCGAAAGCAGTGTTAGTGTTCACATGTACATTGATGACACTCAGCTCTACCTCACCACCACCTCTCTCAGCCCCACTGTCTCTAAGTTGTCAGGCTACTTGTCTGATATCTGGTACTGAATGAGCAGAAATTTCCTCCAAGTAAATATTGGGAAGATTGAAGCCATTGCCTTCGGTCCCCGCTACAAACTCCGTTTCCGAGCCACCGACTCCATCCCTCTCCCTGGCGCCAATCTGAGATTAAGTCAGTCTGTTCGCAACCTTGGTGTTACATTTGACCCCCGAGATGAGCTTTTGACCACATATCCACGCCGTCTAAGACAACCACGTTCCACCTCTGTAACATCGCCCCTATCTCAGCTCATCTGCTGCTGAAACCCTCATCCATGCCTTCATTACCTCTGGACTTGACTATTCCAACACACTCCTGGCTGGTCTCCTACATTCGACTCTCCGTAAACTTGAGGTCATCCAAAACTTTGCTGCCCACGTCCTAACCTGCACCAAGTCCCGTTCCCCTATCGGCCCTGTGCTCACTAACCCACATTGGATCCCCGACTGGCAATGGAGCAAATTTAAAATTATTATCTTTGTTTTCAAATCCCTCCAGCCCTACAACCCTCTGCGTTCCTCTAATTCTGACCTCTTGAGCAGCCCTGATTTTAATTGCTCCACCATTGGTGGCCATGCCTTCAGCTAAGCTGTGGAATTCACTCCTTAAACCTCTCCGCCTCTCTACCTCTCTCTCTCCTCCTTTAAAATGTTCCTTAATTTCGACCCCTTTGACCAAGTTTTTGGTCACCTGCCCTAATATCTCCTCATGTGGCTCGGTGTCAAATTGTATTTGATAACGCTCCTGTAAAGTGTCTTGGGACATTTTACTACATTAAAGTTGCTATATAAATGCAAGTCATTGTTTTTGTATCTTTTCCTCAGGCAACAGTGTGAAGTAATGGAGGATTTGCTGGTTAACAGTCAGACGGACCACACAGTGAACATTCCCTCCATGGGCTGTTGATGGATACTGTGGGAGGATTTAATGGGCTCCCGCAACCCCACTGAGGGGAGTGGGTCCACCCACACCCATCAATCCCAAGTATTCCACTGGATGTAGACTTGGAATTCTGTGCAGGAACTCTGGTCTCCACTCGCTGGATCTGTCCGGAGTTGGGTTCAAACCCTGAAACCCAGGACTCAGAGGCGGAGGCTGCTAAGGCAGGGCTACAGGTTGGCTTCATCTCGACAATACAGGTAATCAGCAAATTGAGTTTCACTGGGAGTCACTGGGGAGGGGGAGGGGGAGGGGGAGGGGGATGGGGTTTTGAAGTCATGCCTCCATTTTGCTCCCGGGAGCCTCTATCGCCCATTTTGCCCTCCAGGTCTCTAAGGTTCCCAGCTTGGCATTTGGACCGGGGCGGTTAGCATTCCCCGGTTCCAGGCTCAGTCCCCTTCCCGGCAAGTCAGCCAGATCTCAGGGTTAAGTCTCGCTTCCTGCCCCCGTCTCGTCAGCCATCTGAGCTTTAACCCATAACCTGCTCACAGGGCATGATGGAGCTAACGTTTCAGGTTTTCTCTCTCTCCCGACCTACCAGTATCCCTTTCAGTTCATGCACTGCACTCCCTTCATTCGCACTGGTGGAAGATTTTGAATCCAGGAGCTGTGGGCAGGAACAGAGCATGTGCAGATTAGTCACTCTTGGCAGGACAGTTATCTAATACTCATTCCCAGGCTGTGGGCATCACTGGCAAGGCCGACATTTATTGCCCTTCCCTAGAAACTCTGAGAAGGTGGTGGTGGGCCTTCTTCTCGAACACTTTGGTACAGCTGAGTGACCACTTCAGAGGGCAGATAAGAGTCAACCATGTTGGTGTGGGACTGGAGTCACATGTTGGCCAGACCAGGTAAGGACAGCAAATTTCCTTCCCAAAAGGACATCAGTGAACCAGATGGGTTTTTATGACAATTTGCTTCATTGCCACTTTTTCTGCACTTTTTAAGAAAGATTTCTGTTAAACTGAAATGAAATTCTGAAAACAGTGTCTAGTATGGCTCCCCCCCGCTCTGAATCAGAATGTAGTGAGTTCAAGTTTCCAGGATTTGAACACAAAATTTGAGGTGACACTCCAGTGCAGTACTGATGGGAGTGCTGCACTGTCAGAGGTGCTATCCTTCTGGTACGTCTTCAAATCAAGGCTGTCCTTAGGTGTGAAAGAACCTATCATATTATTTTGAAGAAAAGCAGGGGTCTTATACAAAGAACAAAGAACAAAGAACAGGACAGCACAGGAACAGGCCATTCTGCCCTCCAAGCCTGCGCCGATCCTGATGCCTGTCTAAACTAACACCTTCTGCACTTCCGGGGACCGTATTCCTCTATTCCCTTCCTATTCATGTATTTGTCAAGATGCCTCTTAAACGTCGCTATCGTACCTGCTTCCACCACCTCCCCCGGCAGCAAGTTCCAGGCACTCACCACCCTCTGTGTAAAAAACTTGCCTCGCACATCCCCTCTAAACTTTGCCCCTCGCACCTTAAACCTATGTCCCCCAGTAACTGACTCTTCCACCCTGGGAAAAAGATTCTGACTATCCACTCTGTCCATGCCACTCATAACTTTGTAAACCTCTATCATGTCACCCCTCCACCTCCGTCGTTCCAGTGAAAACAATCCGAGTTTATCCAACCTCTCCTCATAGCTAATGCCCTCCAGTCCAGGCAACATCCTGGTAAACCTCTTCTGTACCCTCTCCAAAGCCTCGTGTGACGACCAGAATTGCACGCAATATTCTAAGTGTGGCCTAACTAAAGTTCTGTACAGCTGCAGCATGACTTGCCTGTTTTTATACTCGATGCCCTGACCGATGAAGGCAAGCATGCCGTATGCCTTCTTGACTACCTTATCCACCTGCGTTGCCACTTTCAGTGACCTGTGGACCTGTACGCCCAGATCTCTCTGCCTGTCAATTCTCCTAAGGGTTCTGCCATTTACTGTATACTTCCCACCTGCTTTAGGCCTTCCAAAATGCATTACCTCACATTTGTCCGGATTAAACTCCATCTGCCATTTCTCCACCCAAGTCTCCAACCGATCTATATCCTGCTGTATCCTCTGACAATCCTCATCATTATCTGCAACTCCACCAACCTTTGTGTCGTCCGCAAACTTACTGATCAGACCAGCTACATTTTCCTCCAAATCATTTATATATACTATAAATATATACTCATTCCCAGGATGAGCGGGCCAACCCTTTCCCTAGTTACCCTCTTGCTCTTTATATATGTATAAAAAGCCTTGGGATTATCCTTAATCCTTTTTGACAATGACTTTTCATGACCCCTTTTAGCCCTCCTGACTCCTTGCATAAGTTCCTTTCTACTGTCTTTATATTCCTCAAGGGAATTGTCTGATCCTAGCCTTCCAGCCCTTACGAATGCTTCCTTTTTCTTTTTGACTAGGATCACAATATCCCGCGTTATCCAAGGTTATCGAAACTTGCCAAACTTATCCTTCTTCCTCACAGGAACATGCTGGTCCTGGATTCTAATCAGCCAGCGTTTGAAAGACTCCCACATGTCAGATGTTGATTTACCCTCAAACAGCTGCCCCCAATCTAAATTCTTCAGTTCCTGCCTAATATTGTTATAATTAGCCTTCCCCCAATTTAGCACCTTCACCCGAGGACTACTCTTATCCTTATCCACAAGTACCTTAGAACTTACGGAATTATGGTCACTGTTCCCAAAATGCTCCCAAATGCTCATTCCCCAATACCAGGTCCAGTACGGCCCCATCCCTCGCTGGACTATCTACATATTGTTTCAAGAAGCCCTCCTGGATGCTCCTTACAAATTCTGCCCCATCCAAGCCCCTAGCACAAAGTGAGTCCCAGTCAATATTGGGGAAGTTAAAATCACCCACCACTACAACCCTGTTACCTTTACATCTTTCCAAAATCTGTCTACATATCTGCTCCTCTACCTCCCGCTGGCTGTTGGGAGGCCTGTAGTAAACCCCCAACATCGTGACTGCACCCTTCCTATTCCTGAGCTCCACCCATATTGCCTCGCTGCATGACCCCTCTGAGGTGTCCTCCCGCAGTACAGCTGTGATATTCTCCTTAACCAGTAATGCAACTCCCCCACCCCTTTTACATCCCCCTCTATCCCGCCTGAAGCTTCTAAATCCTGGAACATTTAGCTGCCGATCCTGTCCTTCCTTCAACCAAGTCTCTGTAATAGCAACAACATCATAGTTCCAAGTACTAATCCAAGCTCTAAGTTCATCTGCCTTATCTGTTATACTTCTCGCATTGAAACAAATGCACTTCAGACCACCAGTCCTGCTGTGCTCCACAACATCTCCCTGCCTGCTCTTCCTCTTAGTCTTACTGGCCTTATTTACTAGTTCCCCCTCATTTATTTCACTTGCTGTCCTACTGCTCTGGTTCCCACCCCCCTGCCACACTAGTTTAAACCCTCCTGAGTGACGCTAGCAAACCTCGCAGCCAGGATATTTGTGCCCCTCCAGTTTAGATGCAACTCGTCCTTCTTGTACAGGTCCCACCTGTCCCGGAAGAGATCCTAATGATCCAGATATCTGAAACCCTCCCTTCTACACCAGCTGTTCAGCCACGTGTTTAGCTGCACTATCTTCCTATTTCTAGCCTCACTGGCATGTGGCACAGGGAGTAATCCAGAGATTACAACCCTAGAGGTCCTGTTTTTTAACTTTCTACCTAACTGCCTAAACTCTCCCTGCAGGACCTCGTCACTCTTCCTGCCTATGTCATTGGTACCGATGTGTACCACAACCTCTGGCTGTTCACCCTCCCCCTTCAGAATGCTCCCTGTCCTTTCAGAGACATCCTTGACCCTGGCACCAGGGAGACAACATACCATCCTGGAGTCTCTTTCACGTCTACAGAAGCGCCTATCTGTGCCCCTGACTGTAGAGTCCCCTATAACTATTGCTCTTCTGCGCTTTGTCCCTCCCTGCTGAACAACAGTGCCAGCCGTGGTACCACTGCTCTGGATGCTGCTGTTTTCCCCTGATAGGCCATCCCCCCCAACAGTATCCAAAACGGTATACTTGTTAGAGAGGGGGATAGCCACAGGGGATTCCTGCACTGACTGCCTGCCCCTTCGAGCGGTCACCCATCTATCTGCCTGCACCTTGGGTGTAACCACTTCTCTAAAACTCCTGTCTATGACGCTTTCCGCCACCTGCATGCTCCTAAGTGCATCCAGTTGCCGCTCCAACCGATCCATGTGGTCTGTGAGGAGCTGCAACTGGGTACACTTCCTGCAGATGGAGTCATCCGGAATGCTGGAAGGGTCACGGACCTCCCACATCTCACAGGTGAAGCACTTTACCCCTCTACCTGACATTTCTAGCACGAATTAATAAATTAATTTAAGATAAATAAATACTTATTAAATCCTTACTAAATTGTTATAACTATATGGTCCCTAGTGCTAGATTCCTACTATAAATATTAAATGCTAACTAAATGCAGTAATCTTCTCTCTCTGGTTTAGTTACTCTACTTATTAATTAGTTAATTCCTGGTGTCCTGATCATTGTTTATAGAACCATAGAAAAATTATGGCACAGAAGGAGGCCGTTCAGCCCATCATGTCTGCGCTGGCTGAAAATATTAGCCACCCAATCTAGTGCCACCTTCCAGCACCTGGTCCATAGCCTTGCCGGTTCCAGCACTTCAGGTGCATGTCCAGGTACCTTTTAAATGAGTTGAGGGTTTCTGCCTCCACCACTGTTCCGGGCAGTGAATTCCAGACACCCACCACCCTCTGGGTGAAAAAGCTTTTCATCATGTCCCCTCTAATCCTTCTACCAATCACCTTAAATCTGGTAACTGACCTCTCTGCTAGGGGAAACAGGTCCTTCCTGTCTACTCTATCTAGGCCCCTCATAATTTTGTACACCTCAATTAAGTCACCCCCCAACCTCCTCTGTTCTAAGGAAAGTAACCCTAGTCTATCCAATCTTTCCTCATAGCTGCAACTTTCAAGCCCTGACAGCATTTATGTCCCTCCTGTAATGGGATTGTTCATCTTAGATCAGAAAAGGTTAAGGGAAGCCCTAATGGAGGGATTCAAAATAATAGAAGTTTTGATAGAGCAAATAGGGAGAAACTGTTTTCTCTGACGATTAGGTTGACAACCAGCTCATAGATTTAAAATAATTGGTAAAAGAACTAGGCAGGGGAATGAGGGGCTGATGAAAGGTCACTGACCTGAAATGTTAACCCTGCTTCTCTCTCCACACTTGCTGCCAGACCTGCTGAGGATTTCCAGCACCTTCTGTTTGTATTTTATATTAGGGAAATGAGGAGAATTGATTTCACAGAGACTCGATTTCTGAAACACGCGATCTAAAAGTGGTGGAATCAGATCCCACAGGAATTTTCCAAAGGACATGGACTTGAAGAGGACTCATCTGTAGGGTCATGGGGAAAGAGTAGGGGCATGGGACTAATCAAGTAACTCTTTCAAACAGCCAGCACAGGCATGATGGGCTGACTGGCCTCCTTTGTAACCTGGCTGTAAGGTTTGATGATTCAATGTACTGGGGGAGATAGTGGCGCAGTGATAATGCCACTGAACAAATAATCCAGAGGCCCAGGCTAATGGCCTGGGGGCATGGGTTCAAATCCCACCATGGCAGCTGGTGGAATTTAAATTCAATTAATTAATAGAAGTCTGGAATTGAAAACTAGTCTCTAAACGTGGATTTTCATAAAAACCCATCTGGTTCACTAATGTCCTTTAGGGAAGGAAATCTGCTGCCCTTACCTGGTCTGGCCTACATGTGACTCCAGCCCCACAGCAATGTGGTTGACTCCTAACTGCCCTCTGAAATGGCCGAACAAGCCAATCAAATCAAAGGCAATTAGGCAACAAATACTGGCCTAGTCAGCGACGCCCACATCCCATGTAAGGAGAAGAGAAGTTTAAGTGTGTGTCCCATCTTACCTCCGTCCTCTTTTTTGTGGGTTTCAGGGCAACGCCATTTTTGATCCTCTCCATCATCTCGTCCACAGCTTTCAGCTTGAGGGCACTGAGATCGGCCGAGTCTGGAAAGAGTTGCAAGAGAATGGAAGTTGGTTAAAGTTGGGGCATCACACTACATAAACCCAAGTCCTTCCCGAAATTTACATCTGCCTTTCATGACCTCAGAATGATCCGAAGCCTTTACAGCCAATGGAGTGCAGTCATTGTTGTAATGTAGGACACGGGGCAGCCATTTTGTGCACAGCAAGCTCCCACAAACAGCTACGAGACAATGACAAGATCATTTGTTTCATTGTGACGTTGGCTGAGGAGTAAGTATTGGCTCAGGACAGCGGGGAGAACTCTCCGGCTTTTCTTGTCACGGCATCTTCACATCCACTTCATAGGAAAGACAGGGCCTCAGTTTAACGTCACATCCGAAAGGCAGCGCCTCCAACAATGCAGCACTCCCTCAGTGGGGAACTGGAGTGCCAGCCCAGATTATGGGCTCAAGTCTCTGGAGTGGGACTTGAACCCCCCACCTTCTGAGTCACAGCTGACCTGTGTATAGGAACTTGGGTTTGATCTGGGACTACAGCGAGTGGTAATGAGAATCCACCTCACCCATCTGGGCCTAAGCTCCGGAATTCACCTCCCTAAACCTCTCCGCCTCTCTACCTCACTTTCTTCCTTTAAGACAGTACGTCAAACCTCCTTCTTTGATCAAGATTTTAGTCATCTGACCTAATATTTCCTTATGTGACTGTCAAATTTTGTTTGGTAAAACTTCTGTGAAGCAGCTTGGGATGTTTTATAGGTGAAAGGCACTAGAGAGATATAATTTGTTGTTGTAGTATGTCCGTGAGTTCATGCTGTCACCGGCAATGTGTTTATGAATCGGACTTCCTGCATTGAGGTGAAGGACAGAGAGGATACTAAGAATCAAACACTGCACCAAAGTGTGTGACCCCTGAGACTGGTGGCAGCACCAGGATTCCAGGGATTCCAATACCGATTCCCGGAACCAACAGCATCACTGAGAAAACTGGAGAACCCAAGATGACCGGGACCCCCGTCCCAGCACTGACCCTTGTCCAGCCACCCAAAGTCTGCTGCTGGAGGGAAAACAAACCCCGATAATTGCTCGCTCAGAAATGTCTGACCCGCTTGTGCTGGATATACTGACCGTTGTTATCCTTCATTTCCTTTCGATTCTTATGTTTTCTCCGCAATAACTGAGCCAGGGGGCTGTGGAGGAAGCACATGGTGTCGTCAGGATCAAGAACATGGACTCTTCACAAAGACTCTGCCGAGGGCCGAGAACCGAGGGCCGAGGGCGTCCCGAGTACAACACAGCCAAAGCGAAATAAAGCATGAAGCCAAGCCAAGAGATATCAGTGAGAGACACCTGGACAAGGCCAAGCCTGGGGACCAAATTACCCAACAGACTGCAGAAGGGAGGGGGAGAGTGAGGGAGGAGTGACTGCAGGAGGGGTAAAATGAGGGAGGGGCAGACTGAGGGAGGGGAGCCTGAGGGAAGGGGAGATAGAGAGAGGGGAGATTGAGGGAGGGGTAGGCAGGGAAGGGAGGACTGATGCTGTGGTTGAGAGGAGGGATTGAGACAAGCGGGGATGAAGAAGGGGAGAGGAGAAAGAGAGAGGACCAGGGGAGAGTTGAGAAGGTCTGGGGGAGAGGGATGAGAGGGGAGAGAGGGAGAGGAGAGGGTGGTGTGGAGAAAGAGAGTGAGTTGAGGGGTTGATTTGAGAGAGGGTGTGAGGAGAGGGGGTGGGCTGAGAGGGGGTGAGTTGAGAGAGGGGTGAATTTAGAGAGGGGTGAGTTGAGAGAGGGGTGAGTTGAGAGAGGGTGAGTTGAGAGTGGGTGAGTTGGGAGTGGGTGAGTTGAGAGGGGGTGAGTTGAGAAGGGGTGAGTTGAGAGTGGGTGAGTTGAGAGTGGGTGAGTTGAGAGTGGGTGAATTGAGAGGGGGTGAGTTGAGAGGGGGTGAGTTGGGAGAGGGTGAGTTGAGAGGGGGTGAGTTGAGAGTGGGTGAGTTGGGAGAGGGTGAGTTGAGAAGGGGTGAGTTGAGAGTGGGTGAGTTGGGAGAGGGTGCATTGAGAGAGGGTGAGTTGAGAGAGGGTGAGTTGAGAAAGGGTAAGTTGAGAAGGGGTGAGTTGAGAGTGGGTGAGTTGAGAAGGGATGAGTTGAGAGTGGGTGAGTTGAGAGAGGGTGAGGTGAGAGAGGGTGAGTTGAGAGTGGGTGAGTTGAGAAGGGATGAGTTGAGAGTGGGTGAGTTGAGAAGGGATGAGTTGAGAGTGGGTGAGTTGGGAGAGGGTGAGTTGAGAGGGGGTGAGTTGAGAAGGGATGAGTTGAGAGTGGGTGAGTTGAGAGAGGGTGAGGTGAGAGAGGGTGAGTTGAGAGTGGGTGAGTTGGGAGAGGGTGAGTTGAGAGAGGGGTGAGTTGAGAGAGGGGTGAGTTGAGGGGTGGGGGGGTATGAGGAGATGGAAGAAGAGGGAGGGAGGGAGCACTGGCGCTCTGGATGGTCAATTTGCTTACTCGACTGGTGGAAGATTTGGAGGAGGTGGAGGAGGTGGAGGAGGTGGAGGAGGTGGAGTCATCATTTCCTGTTTCACTGCTCCCTCTGTCGCTGTCAGTTTTTCCTGAAGGTCCTTGACTGGAAGCAAAGAAAGAGAAAAGTTAAATTCCATGCCCAATTCCGACTGCAAAGTCAGTGCAGACACCAATCCAAATCCAGCAGCAGGGCATGGTCATGATGGGCTGAATGGCCTCCTCTGTGCCGTAATTTTTCTATGGTTCTATAAGGAATCCAGCTGGGAATATGATCCCTCCTCACATGCCCTACAATCATCTGCCTCGGGCTTCTGCTGAACACTGAGCACAGCTTGAAACCTCTCTCACACACTCCACTCCACTCCACTCCACTCCACCCCACTCCACTCCACCCCACTCCACTCCACTCCACTCCACTCCACTCCACCCCACTCCACTCCACTCAACAGTGGCTGAGCACTGAGCTCAGCTTGAAAACTCTCTCACACACTCCACTCCACTCCACTCCACTCCACTCCACCCCACTCCACCCCACCCCACTCCACTCCACCCCACCCCACCCCACCCCACTCCACCCCACCCCACTTCACTCCACTCCACTCCACCCCACCCCACTCCACTCCACTCCACTCCACCCCACCCCACTCCACTCCACTCCACCCCACCCCACCCCACTCCACCCCACCCCACTTCACTCCACTCCACTCCACCCCACCCCACTCCACTCCACTCCACCCCACCCCACTCCACTCCACTCCACTCCACCCCACCCCACTCCACTCTACTCCACTCCACTCCACTCCACTCCACTCCACTCCACTCCACTCCACTCCACTCCACTCTACTCTACTCTACTCTACTCTACTCCACTCCACAGATGCTGCCAGACCTGCTGACTATTTCCAGCAGTTTTTGTTTTTATTTCAGATTTCCAGAATCCGCAGTATTTTGCTTTTATTTTAGTGTTTAATTCACTGCCACTTCTCTTCCAGGAATGCCTATCTTGAAGAAGTTCTGCTCTTCTCTCCGATGGGATTTTCGTTTATCTTTTTTACCTTTTTCTAATTCATTGCTTTCTATTTCGCTCCTGGTGTTTGATAAGGTATCTACCAAAACTCGTTTTCACAGCCACATCTCCTTCCTCAGTGACTGTCTCCGGCTCCGGCTTATTCCACGCGGATTCCAACTGCAGTTTCACCCATCATGCTTTGAAACCACCGAGGATTACAGGTATCTCCGAGAAATACAACGTTCCTCGGACTGCTACTCTCGCCGCATCCTGAGATCCACACTCAGTGCTATGCGCCGCCACATGCACACACTGGACCTCTCTCTCCAGCAGCACCGCCTCACCTTATCTCAGAGCTGTTCTACTCCGCAGTTTCATTTCATCTTTTGTCTCATCTGACGCATTAACAAAAAACTTTTTTCTTCCTTTCAGATGTCAAGGAACGCAAGCTCCAGCAGCTGATGGGGACTAATGCCCCTCCAGATCCTCCTTCCCCTTCACTTCCCTCTGACCCCACCCCTTCTGATCTGACCCCTTGCCGTGTATTCACTGTACCCTCTGACCTCCCCCTCTCTGACGCTGAACGTTCTGTACTCAGCAAAGGTCTCAGTTTTATCCCCTTCCGCCCCCACCTCAATGAATTTCATGCTCGGCATGACGTTGAGCTCTTCTTCCGTCGCCTCCGCCTCCGGGCTCACTTCTTTGACCAGGAGTCCTCCCCCCAACCAGCAGACCCATTCACCCGCCTCCAGCATTCTCCCTCAACCTGGACCCCTCCCCCGGCCTCTTACACGTTCTTGATTTTTTTGTTGAAAACTGTCGGCGAGACATTGGTCGTCTCAATTTCTCTGCCCCCCTCACTCACTCTAACCTGTCCCCCCCTGAACTTTCCGCACTCCGTTCTCTCAGGTCTAACCCCGACATGGTCATCAAACCTGCAGACAAGGGTGGTGCTGTTGTTGTATGGTGTACTGACAAAGGCTCAGCGCCAATTCTCAGACACTTCTTCCTACTTCCCCCTGGACCATGATCCCACCACCGAACATCAAGCTACTGTCCACAGGACTGTCATTGACCTCATCTCCTATGGAGATCTTCCCTCTACAGCTTCCAACCTCATAGTCCCGCAACCCCGGACAGCCCGCTTCTACCTCCCTCCCAAAATCCACTAACAGGACTGTCCCGGCAGACCCTTTCTGTCAGCTTGCTCCTGCCCCACTGAACTTATTTCTTCCGATCTTGACTCTATCTTTTCTCTGCTGGTCCAGTCTCTTCCCACCTACATCCGTGACTCTTCTGACACCCTACGTCATTTTGACAATTTCCAGTTTCCTGGCCCCAACCACCGCCTCTTCACAATGGATGTCCAATCTCTCGACACCTCCATCTCCCACCAGGACGGTTTGAGGGCTCTCCGCTTCTTCCTGGAACAGAGGCCCAACCAGTCCCCATCCACCACCACCCTCCTCCACCTGGCTGAACTTGTTCTCACATTGAACAACTTTTCCTTCAACTCCACTCACTTCCTTCAAGTAAAAGGTGTTGCAAAGGGTACCCGCATGGGTCCCAGTTATGCCTGTCTTTTTGTGGGATATGTCGAACATTCCTTGTCCCAATCCTACTCAGGCCCCCTCCCCCAACTCTTTTTCCGGTACATTGATGACTGTATCGGTGCCATTTCCTGCTCCCGCCCCGAACTGGAAAACTTCATCAACTGGGCTCAGGCCCAGGGTAACTAAAAAAAAGGAGGGTGCGGAGGTGGAGGCCTCTGATGACATGGAGGTCTCTGAACCTCTGTGCCCAATTGGGAAAAAGAGGAGAAGTCACCCCCTCCACAGAGGTAACACAGGGCCCTGAGGTGCAGGGCCCATCTGTTGGAGGGGAGCTGTCTCCTGTTTCGGGTCTGCAGGTTCCCCCTACCACCACCATCATCAAGGCTGCAAAGTCTGGGCAGGAGCTCCCTACCCCTCAGGATGGAGGGGAGGGGGAGGCCCCTGTATATGAGGCCCCTCCTGGAGGAGTAAGTGGAGGCCTGCTTGTGGTGGGGGAGCCTGGGGACGCCGCCCATTCTGCCACTGCCACTGGGCCAGGTGCCCTGAGTGGAGGGGTGGGCGAGGCCCCAAAGGGTCAGCCCTCCCACCCAAAATCCACCACCAACTAGGAGACACCTGACCTAGAACATAGAACATTACAGCGCAGTACAGGCCCTTCAGCCCTCGATGTTGCGCCGACCTGTGAAACCATCTGACCTACACTATTCCATTTTCATCCATATGTCTATCCAATGACCACTTAAATGCCCTTAAAGTTGGCGAATCTACTACTGTTGCAGGCAGGGCGTTCCACGCCCCTACTACTCTCTGTGTAAAGAAACTACCTCTGACATCTGTCCTATATCTATCACCCCTCAACTTAAAGCTATGTCCCCTCGTGTTTGCCATCACCATCCGAGGAAAAAGGCTCTCACTATCCACCCTGTCCAACCCTCTGATTATCTTATATGTCTCTATTAAGTCACCTCTTCTCCTCCTTCTCTCTAACGAAAACAACCTCAAGTCCCTCAGCCTTTCCTCGTAAGACCTTCCCTCCATACCAGGCAACATCCTAGTAAATCTCCTCTGCACCTTTTCCAAAGCTTCCACATCCTTCCTATAATGCGGTGACCAGAACTGCACGCGATACTCCAGGTGCGGCCGCACCAGACTTCTGTACAGCTGCAGCATGACCTCGTGGCTCCTAAACTCGATCCCCCTACTAATAAAAGCTAACACACCATATGCCTTCTTAACAGCTCTATTAACCTGTGTGGCAACTTTCAGGGATTTAGATTAGATTAGATTAGAGATACAGCACTGAAACAGGCCCTTCGGCCCACCGAGTCTGTGCCGACCATCAACCACCCATCCATACTAATCCCACATTCCTACCAAACATCCCCATCTGTCCCTATATTTCCCTACCACCTACCTACACTAGTGACAATTTATAATGGCCAATTTACCTACCAACCTGCAAGTCTTTTGGCTTGTGGGAGGAAACCGGAGCACCCGGAGAAAACCCACGCAGACACAGGGAGAACTTGCAAACTCCACACAGGCAGTGCCCAGAAACGAACCCGGGTCCCTGGAGCTGTGAGGCTGCAGTGCTAACCACTGCGCCACTGTGCCGCCCCTATTTATGTACCTGGACACCAAGATCTCTCTGCTCATCTACACTACCAGGAATCTTCCCATTAGCCCAGTATTCTGCAATCCTGTTACTCCTTCCGAAGTGAATCACCTCACACTTTTCCGCATTTGCCATCTCTCAGCCCAGTTCTGCAGCCTATCTATGTCCCTCTGTAACCTACAACATCCTTCGGCACTATCCACAACTCCACCGACCTTCGTGTCATCCGCAAATTTACTAACCCACCCTTCTACACCCTCATCCAGGTCATTTATAAAAATGACAAACAGCAGTGGCCCCAAAACAGATCCTTGCGGTACACCACTAGAAACTATACTCCAGGATGAACATTTACCATCAACCACCACCCTGTCTTCTTTCAGCTAGCCAATTTCTGATCCAAAGCTCTAAATCACCTTCAATCCCATACTTCTGTATTTTCTGCAATAGCCTACCGTGGGGAACTTTATCAAACGCCTTACTGAAATCCATATAGACCACATCCACGGCTTTACCCTCATCCACCTGTTTGGTCACCTTGTCAAAAAACTCAATAAGGTTTGTGAGGCACGACCTACCCTTCACAAAACCGTGCTGACTATCTCTAATGAACTTATTCTTTTCAAGATGATTATAAATCCTATCTCTTATAACCTTTTCCAACATTTTACCCACAACCGAAGTAAGGCTCACAGGTCTATAATTACCAGGGCTGTCTCTACTAGCCTTCTTGAACAAGGGGACAACATTTGCTATCCTCCAGTCTTCCGGCACTATTCCTGTCGACAATGACGACATAAAAATCAAGGACAAAGGCTCTGCAATCTCCTCCCTGGCTTCCCAGAGAATCCTAGGATAAATCCCATCTGGCCCAGGGGACTTATCTATTTTCACACTTTCCAAAATTGCTAACACCTCCTCCTTGTGAACCTCAATCCCATCTAGCCTAGTAGTCTGTATCTCAGTATTCTCCTCGACGACATTTTCTTTCTCCACTGTAAATACTGATGAAAAATATTCATTTAACACTTCCCCTATCTCCTCCGATTCCACACACAACTTCCCACTACTATCCTTGATTGGCCCTAACCTATCTCTAGTCATTCTTTTATTCCTGATATACCTAGAGAAAGCCTTAGGGTTTTCTTGTTGCAATTGAAAATTTTGTCCCATCTGCTGGGCCTGTGGGTGCTGGCGGAGCGGGAGATGGCCTCCTCTCTCCGCCTCTGGTCCCGGCTCTGGCTGGATTTCTGGAGTTGGGAACTTCCGTCTCCCCTGGACCGCTCATTGGCCTGGGGATGGAAGTGGAGGGGGATCCTGGACCGCTGGTGCCCACAGGCTCCAGATCCATCTTGGAACCCAGAGGACTCCTCTGCCATCGATCCTGGGGGTGGGATCGTGACGGAGGTGGGACCAGCTGGTGCGGCCAGGACGTCCGCCCTACAGTGTGTGGTAGATGTGTCGGCTGCTGGCAGTGACGACCAGGAGGAGGATGGGGATTCGGTGTGGGGCACGGAGGATGACCTTGATTCCATCGCCAGTGAGGTGGTGGAGTTGCTTCTGCCTCCCACTGAGTCTCCTCTTATCCACACGGCGGAACTCCAGGATTTCCTCGCGGTTTGCAGGGGTTGCTGCAATAAAATTCAGCTGGCCCTCGGCCATTGGTCGAGTCTGGCGCTGATCATTCAGTCCATCCGTGCCACCCTCAAGAAAGCGGGCAAGGGCGCAGGCGTGAAACTGGTTGAGAGGCGCTGATTTAATGTGTTCCTCAATGGGTTGCTGGGGGAGTGGAAGGCCAGGTGCACTTCCACTCCCTCCTCACAGTGAGCTGTTGGTGACAGGTTTTAAGTACCTTTGACATGAAGATAACCAAAGCCAGCCTCAACATCAACGGCAGCAGGGGGTCTCACCGCAGATTTCACAATCTCTCAGTCCTTGGGGAAGGGAGATATGCGGTGAGCTTTCTGCAGGAAACCCACACCGTTCCGGGAGACGAAGCCACCTGGCTCCTGGAGTGGCAGGGTGGGGTCTACATGAGTCACCTCACCCCTATTTCTAGTGGGGTGGCTATCTTGTTGGCCCCGACTTTTCAGCCGGAGATCTCGGGGGTCAAGGAGCTAGCACCGGGCCGCTTGCTCCACCTCGCCGTTCGCCTGGGTAGTGTGCCGCTCCACTTTGTGAACGTGTACGCGCCCAGGCCCAGCGTGTTGCAAGCGCGCTTCTTTGAAGAAGTGTCTGCTCTCTTGAGCTCCATCGATAGCGGCGAGCATAATCCTCGGTGGGGGGGATTTTAACTATACCCTCGAGGTGAGGGATCACTCTGGTCCCCAGCGCGTCCAAGCGTCGGTGGAGAAGTTGAGGGAACTGATCAGCGCCCTTAACTTGGTGGACGTCTGGCGGAATCTCCATCCCAACTCCAGCGCCTTCACGTGGCGGTCTGGAGGAGGAGGGTCCCGAATCGACCGCCTCTACATTTCGCAGGCGTACGTCTCCCGTGTCTCGGCAGCCTCCATGCGGCTGGTGCCGTGCTCGGACCACCACCTGGTGTGGGCGGAGTTCACTCCGCTCCGCACGTGGGCGGGGTCCGCGTACTGGCACTTTAACAACCGACTGCTGGAGGACGAGTGATTCCGGGACTCGTTCTGTCGATTCTGGGCCGACTGGAGAAGGAAGCAGGGGGGCTTCCCCTCCTTGAGGCTATGGTGGGATGTGGGCAAGATTCACATCCGTGTCTTCTGTCAGGAGTACGCGAAGGGGTCGACCAAGAGGCGGGAAGCCGAGATCGGGCGCCTTGAGAGGGAGGTGCTCGACTTGGAGTCCTGCCTCGGTCATGCCGTCGCGGACCCGGCCCTGTGGCAGGCGTACAAAGAGAAGAAGGGCGCGCTGAAGAACCTGCAGCTCATAGGGTCCCGAGGCGGGTACATGAGGTCGCGGATCCAGATCCTGGAAGATTTGGACCGCGCCTCACCCTTCCTCTACTTGCTGGAAAAATGGCGGGGGGTCCGTAAGCAGCTCATCGAGCTGCTGGCCGACGACGGATCCTCCATCACGGATCCAGAGGGAATGGGCCTCCTGCTCCGTACTTATTACAGTGCGTTGTTCTCTCCGGATCCGTCCAGCGAGGACGCGCGCAGAGTTTTGTGGGAGGACCTGCCGCAGGTCAGCCCGGAGGGCGCCGAAGGATTGGAGGCTCCGCTCACATTGGCGGAGCTGACTGGCGCCCTCCACCAGCTCTCGAGGGGCAAATCCCCGGGGCTGGACGGGTTGGCCGTGGAGTTCCTCAGGGCGTTCTGGGATGTTCTGGGGGACGATTATTCGCGGGTCCTGGGGGAAAGCCTGGCAACCGGGGAGCTGCCCCTCTCGTGGCGCAGGGCAGTCATCGTCCTGCTGCCGAAGAGGAGCGATCTCCGCCTGCTTAAAAACTGGCGTCCGGTCTCCTTCCTCAGCACGGATTATAAGATCTTTGCCCGGGCTATGTCTACCCACCTGGGCTCCGTGCTGGCCCACATGATCCACCCCGACCAGTCCTACACGGTCCCGGGCTGGTCCATCTAGGGCAACATCCACCTGGTCCGGGACCTAATCCATCTTTCCCAGATTACTGGTCAGTCAGTCGCCTTTCTCTCCCTCGATCAGGAGAAGGCGTTCGACAGGGTGGATCACGATTACCTTTTCGGGACTCTGCGCGCTTTCGGACTCGGGCCGCATTTTGTGGCCCGGGTCTGACGTTTATACACCGCCGCAGAGTGTCTAGTCAAAGTTAACGGGTCCTTGACGGCGCCCCTTCGCTTTGGGAGAGGAGTGCGTCAGGGGTGCCCCATGTCCGGCCAATTGTATACCATCTGCGTGGAGCCCTTCCTGTGCCTGCTTCGCAGGAGGTTGGCAGGATTGGCTCTGCGCGAGCCGACCATGCGGGTCGTCCTCTCGGCTTACGCCGACAACGTGCTCCTCGCAATCACAGATCCCGTTGACTTGCGGAGGATGCGCGACTGCCAGCAGACGTATTCTGCCGCCTGCTCCGCCAGGGTCAATTGGGAGAAATGTTCCGGTCTCCTGGTTGGTCAGTGGCAGGTGGACGTCCTGCTGGAGGAGTTGACACCTTTTGCGTGGAGCACCACGCACCTCCTCTATCTGGGAGTCCACCTTAGTCCCGCTGAGGAAGCCTGGCCGGCAAACTGGCAGGAGTTGGAGGCGAAAGTCACCATTGGGCTGGGACGCTGGACAGGACTGCTCCGAGTGCTTTCCTACAGGGGCCGAGCGCTGGTCATAAAGCAACTGGTGGCCTCCATGCTGTGGTACCGGTTGGTCACTTTGGCCCCGCCCCCTGTATTCGCCACCAAGATCCAGAAGAAACTCGTCGATTTCTTCCGGGGCAAGAGGAAACACTGGGTCTCTGCCGCGGTCCTGAGTCTCCCGATTGAGGAGGGCGGTCAGTCGCTGGTGTGCGTCCGCACCCAGGCTGTGACTCTCCGCCTTCGGACCCTGCAGAGATACCTGTACGTCGAGCGTCCTCCCAGACGGTGTGCGCTGGCGACGTATTTTTTCCGCCAGTGTCACTGCCTTCAAGACGACACGCAGCTCCCGGTGGAGTCCGTTAGCCGCACCTCTCTGAGGGAGTTGCCTGTCTTTTACCGGGATCTATTCCGAGTCTGGAACATGGTCGCCTCCAGTCAGGGCGCTCCCCCGCCGGCGGAGGAGAGCGCCTCGGCTGTCCGGGCGGCCAACTCCGGGGACGGACAGGCAGGCGGAAGAGTAGCTGAAACACCCGGGACGCCCCTCACTGCGGGTGGCGAGGGGGCTC
The DNA here is from genome assembly GCF_036365525.1 of Heterodontus francisci. NCBI lineage: Eukaryota > Metazoa > Chordata > Chondrichthyes > Heterodontiformes > Heterodontidae > Heterodontus > Heterodontus francisci. The sequence goes on from NC_090371.1 coordinate 10,146,678, forward strand.
GGGAGTGCGGAGCGATCCCGGCCGAGCTGACCCCCACTCGGCCGGAAGTGCTCATTGGACCCAGGCCCCGAATCCCTCCTCGGGAGCCGGTCCCGCACAACCCGAGCCGCCTCTCGGAAAAGCCCTCCGTGCCATTCCAATTCCTGCACACTCTCCACTTCCTCGCCCTCGTCAGCCAGCCGGACACGCCCTGGCGGTCTGTGCCGACATATGGCGGCAAGGGGAAACCCCGATGGAGGTCTGTCCATGCGGGAGTCTTCCCCCTTTACATCGGGGACCTGGGGTGGAGGGTGTTGCACAGGGTAGTCCCGTGCAATATACTTTTAAGTCTATTTAAGTCTATTAGGCCGCCTGTACTTTCTGCGGCCTGGACGAGTCCGTGTTCCATGTATATACGGAGTGTGCGAGGTTGCAGCCCCTCTTTGAGTATTTGAAGGGGCTGCTCCTCAAGTTTTGGCTGCACTTCAGTCCCACGCTCCTGATCTTTGGGCACCCAGTGCGGAGGGGCTTGGGCCGGGGGAAGGATCTCATCGTCGGTCTGCTCCTGGGCCTGGCCAAGGTGGCAATTCACAGGTCCAGGCTGTGGGCCATCGGGGGGTCCGTCCTCCCCGATTGCCTGCTGCTCTTCCATGGTTACGTTCACGCCCGGGTGTCCCTGGAGAAGGAGCATGCGTTGTCAGCCGGTACGCTTGAGGCCTTCTGCGACTGGTGGGCACCGCAGGGGCTGGAGTGCATCGTTGATGCCGAGAATGGCATTTTAATTTGAGTTTTTTGTTTATTTATTTGTTTTTAATAAAGTTATTTTAAAAATATAAATATGTATATAAAGGGGGCCTGAGCAATAAAGGCCCCCTCGACATGAAATATATGAAAGGTGTCTGGGGTGTAAAGGCCATCTTGGGGAAAAAAACGGGGTTAGAAAAAAAAGAAAAAGGAAACGGGTTGGATCGAGAGTAAAGTTCCCTCGACACCATCCCATCATGTCCAGGACATGTACTGACTAACACCGGGAATGTTTGTGCATTTTTCTGACCTTTTATCTCCAACTGTTTCTTCTTTGTCTCAGCCTCCTGGAGTTTCGTTCCCATCTCCTCTTTTTCATCCTCCATCAATTGGAGCAACAGCTGGAATCTGTTGATTTCTTGCTTGGAATCGGATCCTTCGATCTGTTCCTGCAGTTCCTTCATCTGTCGTTAAAAGGAAAACAGACTGTCCGTTATCAAAATACAAATGCAGACAACAGGCCATTTGGTACTGGTGTTCAGCCTCCAGGACAGGCATCAGATTTATCCACCATGTTCCTGTATCTCTTTAACCCCCTCTCCAAGCTCATCTCCGAAGCTGGTTACAGCCATTTGGCCTGTTGGGTCCTTGCTGGCCCTCTGAGAGTAATCAGCTTGTCACTCTCCCCCTCCTTTTCCCTGTAGCCAAGCAAATTATTTCAGTTCTCATAATTATCCAATTCTGCTTGAAGGCTTCTCTTCAACCTGCCTCCACCTCACTCTCAGACAGTGCATTCCAGATCCTAAACACTCACTGAACCTGCCTCCACCACACTCTCAGACAGTGCATTCCAGATCCTAAACACTCACTGAACCTACCTCCACCACACTCTCAGACAGTGCATTCCAGATCCTAAACACTCACTGAACCTGCCTCCACCACAGTCTCAGACAGTGCATTCCAGATCCTAAACACTCACTGAACCTGCCTCCACCACACTCTCAGACAGTGCATTCCAGATCCTAAACACTCACTGATCCTGCCTCCACCACACTCTCAGACAGTGCATTCCAGATCCTAAACACTCACTGAACCTGCCTCCACCACAGTCTCAGACAGTGCATTCCAGATCCTAAACACTCACTGAACCTGCCTCCACCACACTCTCAGACAGTGCATTCCAGATCCTAAACACTCACTGAACCTGCCTCCACCGCACTCTCAGACAGTGCATTCCAGATCCTAAAAACTCACTGAACCTGCCTCCACCGCACACTCACACAGTGTATTCCAGATCCTAAACACACACTGAACCTGCCTCCACCACACTCTCAGACAGTGCATTCCAGATCCTAAACACTCACTGAACCTGCCTCCAAAACAATCTCAGACAGTGCATTCCAGATCCTAAACACTCACTGAACCTGCCTCCACCACACTCTCAGACAGTGCATTCCAGATCCGAAACACTCGCTGAACCTGCCTCCACCTCACTCTCAGATAGTGCATTCCAGATCCTAAACACTCGCTGAACCTGCCTCCACCACACTCTCAGACAGTGCATTCCAGATCCTAAACACTCACTGAACCTGCCTCCACCTCACTCTCAGACAGTGCATTCCAGATCCTAAACACTCACTGAACCTGCCTCCACCACACTCTCAGACAGTGCATTCCAGATCCTAAACACTCACTGAACCTGCCTCCACCACACTCTCAGACAGTGCATTCCAGATCCTAAACACTCACTGAACCTGCCTCCACCACACTCTCAGACAGTGCATTCTGGATCCGAAACACTCACTGAACCTGCCTCCACCACACTCTCAGACAGTGCATTCCAGATCCGAAACACTTGCTGAACCTGCCTCCACCTCACTCTCAGATAGTGCATTCCAGATCCTAAACACTCACTGAACCTGCCTCCACCACACTCTCAGATAGTGCATTCCAGATCCTAAACACTCGCTGAACCTGCCTCCACCACACTCTCAGACAGTGCATTCCAGATCCTAAACACTCACTGAACCTGCCTCCACCGCACTCTCAGATAGTGCATTCCAGATCCTAAACACTCACTGAACCTGCCTCCACCACACTCTCAGATAGTGCATTCCAGATCCTAAACACTCGCTGAACCTGCCTCCACCACACTCTCAGACAGTGCATTCCAGATCCTAAACACTCACTGAACCTGCCTCCACCGCAATCTCAGACAGTGCATTCCAGATCCTAAACACTCACTGAACCTGCCTCCACCACACTCTCAGACAGTGCATTCCAGATCCCAAACACACACTGAACCTGCCTCCACCATTCTCTCAGTCAATGCATTCCAGATCCTAAATACACACTGAACCTGCCTCCACCACACTCTCAGACAGTGCATTCCAGATCCGAAACACTCGCTGAACCTGCCTCCACCTCACTCTCAGATAGTGCATTCCAGATCCTAAACACTCACTGAACCTGCCTCCACCTCACTCTCACACAGTGCATTCCAGATCCTAAACACACACTGAACCTGCCTCCACCATTCTCTCAGTCAATGCATTCCAGATCCTAAACACACACTGAACCTGCCTCCACCATTCTCTCAGTCAATGCATTCCAGATCCTAAACACTCACTGAACCTGCCTCCACCACACTCTCAGACAGTGCATTCTGGATCCTAAACACTCACTGAACCTGCCTCCACCTCACTCTCAGATAGTGCATTCCAGATCCTAAACACTCACTGAACCTGCCTCCACCATTCTCTCAGTCAATGCATTCCAGATCCTAAACACTCACTGAACCTGCCTCCACCACACTCTCAGACAGTGCATTCTGGATCCTAAACACTCACTGAACCTGCCTCCACCTCACTCTCAGATAGTGCATTCCAGATCCTAAACACTCACTGAACCTGCCTCCACCATTCTCTCAGTCAATGCATTCCAGATCCTAAACACTCACTGAACCTGCCTCCACCACACTCTCAGACAGTGCATTCTGGATCCTAAACACTCACTGAACGTGCCTCCACCACACTAACAGACAGTGCATTCCAGACCCTAAACACTCACTGAACCTACCTCCACCACACTCTCAAACAGTGCATTCCAGATCCTAAACACACACTGAACCTGCCTCCACCACACTCTCAGACAGTGCATTCCAGATCCTAAACACACACTGAACCTGCCTCCACCACACTCTCAGACAGTGCATTCCAGATCCTAAACACACACTGAACCTGCCTCCACCAACTCTCAGACAGTGCATTCCAGATCCTAAACACTCACTGAACCTGCCTCCACCACACTCTCAGACAGTGCATTCCAGATCCTAAACACTCACTGAACCTGCCTCCACCACACTCTCAGACAGTGCATTCCAGATCCTAAACACTCACTGAACCTGCCTCCACCTCACTCTAAGACAGTGCATTCCAGATCCTAAACACTCACTGAACCTGCCTCCACCTCACTCTCAGACAGTGCATTCCAGATCCTAAACACACACTGAACCTGCCTCCACAGCACTCTCAGACAGTGCATTCAGATCCGAAACACTCACTGAACCTGCCTCCACCACACTCTCAGACAGTACATTCCAGATCCTAAACACTCACTGAACCTGCCTCCACCACACTCTCAGACAGTGCATTCCAGATCCTAAACACTCACTGAACCTGCCTCCACCACACTCTCAGACAGTGCATTCCAGATCCTAAACACTCACTGAACCTGCCTCCACCACACTCTCAAACAGTGCATTCCAGATCCTAAACACTCACTGAACCTACCTCCACCACACTCTCAAACAGTGCATTCCAGATCCTAAACACTCACTGAACCTGCCTCCACCGCACTCCCAGACAGTGCATTCCAGATCCTAAACACTTACTGAACCTACCTCCACCACACTCTCAAACAGTGTATTCCAGATCCTAAACACTCACTGAACCTGCCTCCACCACACTCGCAGGCACTGCATTCCAGATCCTAAACACCCACTGAACCTGCCTCCACCACACTCTCAGACAGTGCATTCCAGATCCTAAACACTCACTGAACCTGCCTCCACCACACTCTCAGGCAGTGCATTCCAGATCCTAAACACTCACTGAACCTGCCTCCACCGTACTCTCAGACAGTGCATTCCAGATCCGAAACACTCGCTGAACCTGCCTCCACCTCACTCTCAGATAGTGCATTCCAGATCCTAAACACTCACTGAACCTGCCTCCACCACACTCTCAGACAGTGCATTCCAGATCCTAAACACTCACTGAACCTGCCTCCACCACACTCTCAGACAGTGCATACTGGATCCTAAACACTCACTGAACCTGCCTCCACCACACTCTCAGACAGTGCATTCCAGATCCTAAACACTCACTGAACCTACCTCCACCACACTCTCAAACAGTGCATTCCAGATCCTAAACACACACTGAACCTGCCTCCACCAACTCTCAGACAGTGCATTCCAGATCCTAAACACTCACTGAACCTGCCTCCACGACACTCTCAGACAGTGCATTCCAGATCCTAAACACTCACTGAACCTGCCTCCACCACACTCTCAGACAGTGCATTCCAGATCCTAAACACTCACTGAACGTGCCTCCACCACACTCTCAGACAGTGCATTCCAGATCCTAAACACTCACTGAACCTGCCTCCACCACACTCTCAGACAGTGCATTCCAGATCCTAAACACTCACTGAACCTGCCTCCACCACACTCTCAGACAGTGCATTCCAGATCCTAAACACTCACTGAACCTGCCTCCACCTCACTCTCAGACAGTGCATTCCAGATCCTAAACACACACTGAACCTGCCTCCACAGCACTCTCAGACAGTGCATTCAGATCCTAAACACTCACTGAACCTGCCTCCACCGCACTCTCAGACAGTGCATTCCAGATCCTAAACACTCACTGAACCTGCCTCCACCTCACTCTCAGACAGTGCATTCCAGATCCTAAACACTCACTGAACCTGCGTCCACCACACTCTCAGACAGTGCATTCCAGATCCTAAACACTCACTGAACCTGCGTCCACCACACTCTCAGACAGTGCATTCCAGATCCTAAACACTCACTGAACCTGCCTCCACCGCACTCTCAGACAGTGCATTCCAGATCCTAAACACACACTGAACCTGCCTCCACCATTCTCTCAGTCAATGCATTCCAGATCCTAAACAGACACTGAACCTGCCTCCACCACACTCTCAGACAGTGCATTCCAGAACCGAAACACTCGCTGAACCTGCCTCCACCTCACTCTCAGATAGTGCATTCCAGATCCTAAACACTCAGTGAACCTGCCTCCACCACACTCTCAGACAGTGCATTCCAGATCCTAAACACTCACTGAACCTGCCTCCACCACACTCTCACACAGTGCATTCCAGATCCTAAACACACACTGAACCTGCCTCCACCATTCTCTCAGTCAATGCATTCCAGATCCTAAACACACACTGAACCTGCCTCCACCATTCTCTCAGTCAATGCAATCCAGATCCTAAACAGACACTGAACCTGCCTCCACCACACTCTCAGACAGTGCATTCCAGATCCTAAACACTCACTGAACCTGCCTCCACCACACTCTCACACAGTGCATTCCAGATCCTAAACACACACTGAACCTGCCTCCACCATTCTCTCAGTCAATGCATTCCAGATCCTAAACACACACTGAACCTGCCTCCACCATTCTCTCAGTCAATGCATTCCAGATCCTAAACACACACTGAACCTGCCTCCACCATTCTCTCAGTCAATGCATTCCAGATCCTAAACACACACTGAACCTGCCTCCACCATTCTCTCAGTCAATGCATTCCAGATCCTAAACACTCACTGAACCTGCCTCCACCACACTCTCAGACAGTGCATTCCAGATCCGAAACACTCGCTGAACCTGCCTCCACCTCACTCTCAGATAGTGCATTCCAGATCCTAAACACTCACTTAACCTGCCTCCACCACACTCTCAGACAGTGCATTCCAGATCCTAAACACTCACTGAACCTACCTCCACCACACTTTCAAACAGTGCATTCCAGATCCTAAACACACACTGAACCTGCCTCCACCTCACTCTCAGACAGTGCATTCCAGATCCGAAACACTCGCTGAACCTGCCTCCACCTCACTCTCAGACAGTGCATTCCAGATCCTAAACACACACTGAACCTGCCTCCACCACACTCTCAGACAGTGCATTCCAGATCCGAAACACTCGCTGAACCTGCCTCCACCTCACTCTCAGACAGTGCATTCCAGATCCTAAACACTCACTGAACCTGCCTCCACCACACTCTCAGACAGTGCATTCCAGATCCGAAACACTCGCTGAACCTGCCTCCACCTCACTCTCAGACAGTGCATTCCAGATCCTAAACACTCACTGAACCTGCCTCCACTATACTCTCAGACAGTGCATTCTGGATCCTAAACACTCACTGAACCTGCCTCCACCACACTCTCAGACAGTGCATTCTGGATTCTAAACACTCACTGAACCTGCCTCCACCACACTCTCAGACAGTGCATTCCAGATCCTAAACACTCACTGAACCTACCTCCACCACACTCTCAGACAGTGCATTCCAGATCCTAAACACTCACTGAACCTGCCTCCACCACACTCTCAGACAGTGCATTCAGATCCTAAACACTCACTGAACCTGCCTCCACCGCACTCTCAGACAGTGCATTCCAGATCCTAAACACTCACTGATCCTGCCTCCACCGCACTCTCAGACAGTGCATTCCAGACCCTAAACACTCACTGAACCTGCCTCCACCTCACTCTCAGACAGTGCATTCCAGATCCTAAACACTCACTGAACCTGCCTCCACCACACTCTCAGACAGTGCATTCTGGATCCTAAACACTCACTGAACCTGCCTCCACCGCACTCTCAGACAGTGCATTCCGGACCTAAACACTCACTGAACCTGCCTCCACCGCACTCTCAGACAGTGCATTCTGGATCCTAAACACTCACTGAACCTGCCTCCACCACACTCTCAGACAGTGCATTCCAGATCCTAAACACTCACTGAACCTGCCTCCACCGCACTCTCAGACAGTGCATTCCGGACCTAAACACTCACTGAACCTGCCTCCACCGCACTCTCAGACAGTGCATTCTGGATCCTAAACACTCACTGAACCTGCCTCCACCACACTCTCAGACAGTGCATTCCAGATCCTAAACACTCACTGAACCTGCCTCCACCACACTCTCAGACAGTGCATTCTGGATCCTAAACACTCAGTGAACCTGCCTCCACCACACTCTCAGACTGTGCATTCCAGATCCTAAACACTCACTGAACCTGCCTCCACCACACTCTCAGACAGTGCATTCCAGATTCTAAACACTCACTGAACCTGCCTCCACCACACTCTCAGACAGTGCATTCCAGATCCTAAACACACACTGAACCTGCCTCCACCACACTCTCAGACAGTGCATTCCAGATCCTAAACACTCACTGAACCTGCCTCCACCACACTCTCAGACAGTGCATTCCAGATCCTAAACACTCACTGAACCTGCCTCCACCTCACTCTCAGACAGTGCATTCCAGATCCTAAACACTCACTGAACCTGCCTCCACCACACTCTCAGACAGTGCATTCCAGATCCTAAACACTCACTGAACCTGCCTCCACCACACTCTCAGACAGTGCATTCCAGATCCTAAACACTCACTGAACCTGCCTCCACCTCACTCTCAGACAGTGCATTCCAGATCCTAAACACTCACTGAACCTGCCTCCACCACACTCTCAGACAGTGCATTCCAGATCCTAAACACTCACTGAACCTGCCTCCACCGCACTCTCAGACAGTGCATTCTGGATCCTAAACACTCACTGAACCTGCCTCCACCACACTCTCAGACAGTGCATTCCAGATCCTAAACACTCACTGAACCTGCCTCCACCACACTCTCAGACAGTGCATTCCAGATCCTAAACACTCACTTAACCTGCCTCCACCAGACTCTCAGACAGTGCATTCCAGATCCTAAACACTCACTGAACCTGCCTCCACCACACTCTCAGACAGTGCATTCTGGATCCTAAACACTCACTGAACCTGCCTCCACCACACTCTCAGACAGTGCATTCCAGATCCTAAACACTCACTGAACCTGCCTCCACCACACTCTCAGACAGTGCATTCTGGATCCTAAACACTCAGTGAACCTGCCTCCACCACACTCTCAGACAGTGCATTCCAGATCCTAAACACTCACTGAACCTGCCTCCACCTCACTCTCAGACAGTGCCATCCAGATCCTAAACACTCACCGAAACTGCCTCCACCACACTCTCAGACAGTGCATTCCAGATCCTAAACACACACTGAACCTGCCTCCACCACACTCTCAGACAGTGCATTCCAGATTCTAAACACTCACTGAACCTGCCTCCACCACACTCTCAGACAGTGCATTCCAGATCCTAAACACACACTGAACCTGCCTCCACCACACTCTCAGACAGTGCATTCCAGATCCTAAACACTCACTGAACCTGCCTCCACCACACTCTCAGACAGTGCATTCAGATCCTAAACACTCACTGAACCTGCCTCCACCACACTCTCAGACAGTGCATTCCAGATCCTAAACACTCACTGAACCTGCCTCCACCGTACTCTCAGACGGTGCATTCCAGATCCTAAACACTCACTGATCCTGCCTCCACCACTCTCTCAGACAGTGCATTCCAGATCCTAAACACACACTGAACCTGCCTCCACCACACTCTCAGAGAGTGCATTCCAGATCCTAAACACTCGCTGAACCTGCCTCCACTACACTCTCAGGCAATGCATTCCAGATCCTAAACACTCACTGAACCTGCTTCCACCATTCTCTCAGTCAATGCATTCCAGATCCGAAACACTCGCTGAACCTGCCTCCACTACACTCTCAGGCAATGCATTCCAGATCCGAAACACTCACTGAACCTGCCTCCACCACACTCTCAGACAGTGCATTCCAGATCCTAAACACTTACTGAACCTGCCTCCACCTCACTCTCAGACAGTGCATTCCAGATCCTATACACTCACTGAACCTGCCTCCACCATTCTCTCAGTCAATGCATTCCAGATCCGAAACACTCGCTGAACCTGCCTCCACTACACTCTCAGGCAATGCATTCCAGATCCTGAACACACACTGAACCTGGCTCCACCACACTCTCAGACAGTGCATTCCAGATCCTAAACACACACTGAACCTGCCTCCACCACACTCTCAGACAGTGCATTCCAGATCCGAAACACACACTGAACCTGCCTCCACCAAGCCTCAGAGAGTGCATTCCAGATCCTAAACACTCACTGAACCTGCCTCCACCACACTCTCAGACAGTGCATTCCAGATCCTAAACACTCGCTGAACCTGCCTCCACCTCACTCTCAGACAGTGCATTCCAGATCCTAATCACTCACTGAACCTGCCTCCAACACACTCTCAGACAGTGCATTCCAGATCCTAAACACTCACTGAATCTGCCTCCACCGCACTCTCAGACAGTGCATTGCAGATCCTAAACACTCACTGAACCTGCCTCCACCACACTCTCAGACAGTGCATTCCAGATCCTAAACACTCGCTGAACCTACCTCCACCACACTCTCAAACAGTGCATTCCAGATCCTAAACACACACTGAACCTGCCTCCACCACACTCTCAGACAGTGCATTCCAGATCCTAAACACTCGCTGAACCTACCTCCACCACACTCTCAAACAGTGCATTCCAGATCCTAAACACACACTGAACCTGCCTCCACCACACTCTCAGACAGTGCATTCCAGATCCTAAACACTCACTGAAACCTGCCTCCACCACACTCTCAGACAGTGCATTCCAGATCCTAAACACTCACTGAACCTGCCTCCACCACACTCTCAGACAGTGCATTCCAGATCCTAAACACACACTGAACCTGCCTCCACCGCACTCTCAGACAGTGCATTCCAGATCCTAAACACTCAATGAAACCTGCCTCCACCTCACTCTCAGACAGTGCATTCCAGATCCTAAACACACACTGAACCTGCCTCCACCACACTCTCAGACAGTGCATTCCAGATCCTAAACACTCACTGAACCTGCCTCCACCACACTCTCAGACAGTGCATTCCAGATCCTAAACACTCACTGAATCTGCCTCCACCGCACTCTCAGACAGTGCATTCCAGATCCTAAACACTCACTGAACCTGCCTCCACCACACTCTCACACAGTGCATTCCAGATCCTAAACACACACTGAACCTGCCTCCACCATTCTCTCAGTCAATGCATTCCAGATCCTAAACACACACTGAACCTGCCTCCACCATTCTCTCAGTCAATGCAATCCAGATCCTAAACAGACACTGAACCTGCCTCCACCACACTCTCAGACAGTGCATTCCAGATCCTAAACACTCACTGAACCTGCCTCCACCACACTCTCACACAGTGCATTCCAGATCCTAAACACACACTGAACCAGCCTCCACCATTCTCTCAGTCAATGCATTCCAGATCCTAAACACACACTGAACCTGCCTCCACCATTCTCTCAGTCAATGCATTCCAGATCCTAAACACACACAGAACCTGCCTCCACCATTCTCTCAGTCAATGCATTCCAGATCCTAAACACACACTGAACCTGCCTCCACCATTCTCTCAGTCAATGCATTCCAGATCCTAAACACTCACTGAACCTGCCTCCACCACACTCTCAGACAGTGCATTCCAGATCCGAAACACTCGCTGAACCTGCCTCCACCTCACTCTCAGATAGTGCATTCCAGATCCTAAACACTCACTTAACCTGCCTCCACCACACTCTCAGACAGTGCATTCCAGATCCTAAACACTCACTGAACCTACCTCCACCACACTTTCAAACAGTGCATTCCAGATCCTAAACACACACTGAACCTGCCTCCACTTCACTCTCAGACAGTGCATTCCAGATCCGAAACACTCGCTGAACCTGCCTCCACCTCACTCTCAGACAGTGCATTCCAGATCCTAAACACTCACTGAACCTGCCTCCACCACACTCTCAGACAGTGCATTCCAGATCCGAAACACTCGCTGAACCTGCCTCCACCTCACTCTCAGACAGTGCATTCCAGATCCTAAACACTCACTGAACCTGCCTCCACCACACTCTCAGACAGTGCATTCCAGATCCGAAACACTCGCTGAACCTGCCTCCACCTCACTCTCAGACAGTGCATTCCAGATCCTAAACACTCACTGAACCTGCCTCCACTATACTCTCAGACAGTGCATTCTGGATCCTAAACACTCACTGAACCTGCCTCCACCACACTCTCAGACAGTGCATTCTGGATTCTAAACACTCACTGAACCTGCCTCCACCACACTCTCAGACAGTGCATTCCAGATCCTAAACACTCACTGAACCTACCTCCACCACACTCTCAGACAGTGCATTCCAGATCCTAAACACTCACTGAACCTGCCTCCACCACACTCTCAGACAGTGCATTCAGATCCTAAACACTCACTGAACCTGCCTCCACCACACTCTCAGACAGTGCATTCCAGATCCTAAACACTCACTGAACCTGCCTCCACCGCACTCTCAGACAGTGCATTCCAGATCCTAAACACTCACTGATCCTGCCTCCACCGCACTCTCAGACAGTGCATTCCAGATCCTAAACACTCACTGAACCTGCCTCCACCTCACTCTCAGACAGTGCATTCCAGATCCTAAACACTCACTGAACCTGCCTCCACCACACTCTCAGACAGTGCATTCTGGATCCTAAACACTCACTGAACCTGCCTCCACCGCACTCTCAGACAGTGCATTCCGGACCTAAACACTCACTGAACCTGCCTCCACCGCACTCTCAGACAGTGCATTCTGGATCCTAAACACTCACTGAACCTGCCTCCACCACACTCTCAGACAGTGCATTCCAGATCCTAAACACTCACTGAACCTGCATCCACCGCACTCTCAGACAGTGCATTCCGGACCTAAACACTCACTGAACCTGCCTCCACCGCACTCTCAGACAGTGCATTCTGGATCCTAAACACTCACTGAACCTGCCTCCACCACACTCTCAGACAGTGCATTCCAGATCCTAAACACTCACTGAACCTGCCTCCACCACACTCTCAGACAGTGCATTCTGGATCCTAAACACTCAGTGAACCTGCCTCCACCACACTCTCAGACAGTGCATTCCAGATCCTAAACACTCACTGAACCTACCTCCACCACACTCTCAAACAGTGCATTCCAGATCCTAAACACACACTGAACCTGCCTCCACCTCACTCTCAGACAGTGCATTCCAGATCCTAAACACTCACCGAAACTGCCTCCACCACACTCTCAGACAGTGCATTCCAGATCCTAAACACACACTGAACCTGCCTCCACCACACTCTCAGACAGTGCATTCCAGATCCTAAACACTCACTGAACCTGCCTCCACCACACTCTCAGACAGTGCATTCCATATCCTAAACACACACTGAACCTGCCTCCACCACACTCTCAGACAGTGCATTCCAGATCCTAAACACTCACTGAACCTGCCTCCACCACACTCTCAGACAGTGCATTCCAGATCCTAAACACTCACTGAACCTGCCTCCACCTCACTCTCAGACAGTGCATTCCAGATCCTAAACACACACTGAACCTGCCTCCACCACACTCTCAGACAGTGCATTCAGATCCTAAACACTCACTGAACCTGCCTCCACCACACTCTCAGACAGAGCATTCCAGATCCTAAACACTCACTGAACCTGCCTCCACCGCACTCTCAGACGGTGCATTCCAGATCCTAAACACTCACTGATCCTGCCTCCACCACTCTCTCAGACAGTGCATTCCAGATCCTAAACACACACTGAACCTGCCTCCACCACACTCTCAGACAGTGCATTCCAGATCCTAAACACTCGCTGAACCTGCCTCCACTACACTCTCAGGCAATGCATTCCAGATCCTAAACACTCACTGAACCTGCTTCCACCATTCTCTCAGTCAATGCATTCCAGATCCGAAACACTCGCTGAACCTGCCTCCACTACACTCTCAGGCAATGCATTCCAGATCCGAAACACTCACTGAACCTGCCTCCACCACACTCTCAGACAGTGCATTCCAGATCCTAAACACTTACTGAACCTGCCTCCACCTCACTCTCAGACAGTGCATTCCAGATCCTATACACTCACTGAACCTGCCTCCACCATTCTCTCAGTCAATGCATTCCAGATCCTAAACACTCACTGAACCTGCCTCCACCATTCTCTCAGTCAATGCATTCCAGATCCGAAACACTCGCTGAACCTGCCTCCACTACACTCTCAGACAGTGCATTCCAGATCCTAAACACACACTGAACCTGCCTCCACCACACTCTCAGACAGTGCATTCCAGATCCGAAACACTCACTGAACCTACCTCCACCAAGCCTCAGACAGTGCATTCCAGATCCTAAACACTCACTGAACCTGCCTCCACCACACTCTCAGACAGTGCATTCCAGATCCTAAACACTCGCTGAACCTGCCTCCACCTCACTCTCAGACAGTGCATTCCAGATCCTAATCACTCACTGAACCTGCCTCCAACACACTCTCAGACAGTGCATTCCAGATCCTAAACACTCACTGAACCTGCCTCCACCGCACTCTCAGACAGTGCATTGCAGATCCTAAACACTCACTGAACCTGCCTCCACCACACTCTCAGACAGTGCATTCCAGATCCTAAACACTCGCTGAACCTACCTCCACCACACTCTCAGATAGTGCATTCCAGATCCTAAACACACACTGAACCTGCCTCCACCACACTCTCAGACAGTGCATTCCAGATCCTAAACACTCGCTGAACCTACCTCCACCACACTCTCAAACAGTGCATTCCAGATCCTAAACACACACTGAACCTGCCTCCACCACACTCTCAGACAGTGCATTCCAGATCCTAAACACTCACTGAAACCTGCCTCCACCTCACTCTCAGACAGTGCATTCCAGATCCTAAACACACACTGAACCTGCCTCCACCGCACTCTCAGACAGTGCATTCCAGATCCTAAACACTCAATGAAACCTGCCTCCACCTCACTCTCAGACAGTGCATTCCAGATCCTAAACACACACTGAACCTGCCTCCACCACACTCTCAGACAGTGCATTCCAGATCCTAAACACTCACTGAACCTGCCTCCACCGCACTCTCAGACAGTGCATTCCAGATCATAAACACTCACTGATCCTGCCTCCACCACACTCTCAGACAGTGCATTCCAGATCCTAAACACTCACTGAATCTGCCTCCACCGCACTCTCAGACAGTGCATTCCAGATCCTAAACACTCACTGAACCTGCCTCCACCTCACTCTCAGACAGTGCATTCCAGATCCTAAACACACACTGAACCTGCCTCCACAGCACTCTCAGAGAGTGCATTCAGATCCTAAACACTCACTGAACCTGCCTCCACCGCAGTCTCAGAGAGTGCATTCAGATCCTAAACACTCACTGAACCTGCCTCCACCGCAGTCTCAGACAGTGCATTCCAGATCCTAAACACTCACTCAACCTGCCTCCACCACACTCTCAGACAGTGCATTCCAGATCCGAAACACTCGCTGAACCTGCCTCCACCGCACTCTCAGACAGTGCATTCCAGATCCTAAACACACACTGAACCTGCCTCCACCACACTCTCAGACAGTGCATTCCAGATCCGAAACACACACTGAACCTGCCTCCACCAAGCCTCAGACAGTGCATTCCAGATCCTAAACACTCACTGAACCTGCCTCCACCACACTCTCAGACAGTGCATTCCAGATCCTAAACACTCGCTGAACCTGCCTCCACCTCACTCTCAGACAGTGCATTCCAGATCCTAATCACTCACTGAACCTGCCTCCAACACACTCTCAGACAGTGCATTCCAGATCCTAAACACTCACTGAACCTGCCTCCACCGCACTCTCAGACAGTGCATTGCAGATCCTAAACACTCACTGAACCTGCCTCCACCACACTCTCAGACAGTGCATTCCAGATCCTAAACACTCGCTGAACCTACCTCCACCACACTCTCAAACAGTGCATTCCAGATCCTAAACACTCACTGAACCTGCCTCCACCACACTCTCAGACAGTGCATTCCAGATCCTAAACACTCGCTGAACCTACCTCCACCACACTCTCAAACAGTGCATTCCAGATCCTAAACACACACTGAACCTGCCTCCACCACACTCTCAGACAGTGCATTCCAGATCCTAAACACTCACTGAAACCTGCCTCCACCTCACTCTCAGACAGTGCATTCCAGATCCGAAACACACACTGAACCTGCCTCCACCGCACTCTCAGACAGTGCATTCCAGATCCTAAACACTCAATGAAACCTGCCTCCACCTCACTCTCAGACAGTGCATTCCAGATCCTAAACACACACTGAACCTGCCTCCACCACACTCTCAGACAGTGCATTCCAGATCCTAAACACTCACTGAACCTGCCTCCACCGCACTCTCAGACAGTGCATTCCAGATCATAAACACTCACTGATCCTGCCTCCACCACACTCTCAGACAGTGCATTCCAGATCCTAAACACTCACTGAATCTGCCTCCACCGCACTCTCAGACAGTGCATTCCAGATCCTAAACACTCACTGAACCTGCCTCCACCTCACTCTCAGACAGTGCATTCCAGATCCTAAACACACACTGAACCTGCCTCCACAGCACTCTCAGAGAGTGCATTCAGATCCTAAACACTCACTGAACCTGCCTCCACCGCAGTCTCAGAGAGTGCATTCAGATCCTAAACACTCACTGAACCTGCCTCCACCGCAGTCTCAGACAGTGCATTCCAGATCCTAAACACTCACTCAACCTGCCTCCACCACACTCTCAGACAGTGCATTCCAGATCCGAAAAACTCACTGAACCTGCCTCCACCGCACACTCAGACAGTGCATTCCAGATCCTAAACACTCACTGAACCTGCCTCCACCACACTCTCAGACAGTGCATTCCAGATCCTAAACACTCACTGAACCTGCCTCCACCGCACTCTCAGACAGTGTATTCCAGATCCTAAACACTCACTGAACCTGCCTCCACCACACTCTCAGGCAGTGCATTCCAGATCCTAAACACACACTGAACCTGGCTACACCACACTCTCAGACAGTGCATTCCAGATCCTATTCACACACTGAACCTGCCTCCACCTCACTCTCAGACAGTGCATTCCAGATCCTAAACACACACTGAACCTGCCTCCACCACACTCTCAGACAGTGCATTCCAGATCCTAAACACTCACTGATCTTGCCTCCACCGCACTCTCAGACAGTGCATTCCAGATCCTAAACACTCACTGAACCTGCCTCCACTACACTCGCAGACAGTGCATTCCAGATATTAAACACTCACTGAACCTGCCTCCACCACACTCTCTGGCAGTGCATTCCAGATCCTAAACACTCACTGAACCTGCCACCACCACACTCTCAGACAGTGCATTCCAGATATTAAACACTCACTGAACCTGCCTCCATCACACTCTCAGACAGTGCATTCCAGATCCTAAACACTCACTGAACCTGCCTCCACCGCACTCTCAGACAGTGCATTCCAGATCCTAAACACTCACCGAACCTGCCTCCACCACACTCTCAGACAGTGCATTCCAGATCCTAAACACTCACTGAACCTGCCTCCACCACACTCTCAGGCAGTGCATTCCAGATCCTAAACACACACTGAACCTGGCTCCACCACACTCTCAGACAGTGCATTCCAGATCCTAAACACACACTGAACCTGCCTCCACCACACTCTCAGACAGTGCATTCCAGATCCTAAACACACACTGAACCTGCCTCCACCAACTCTCAGACAGTGCATTCCAGATCCTAAACACTCACTGAACCTGCCTCCACCACACTCTCAGACAGTGCATTCCAGATCCTAAACACTCACTGATCCTGCCTCCACCACACTCTCAGACAGTGCATTCCAGATCCTAAACACTCACTGAACCTGCCTCCACCACACTCTCAGACAGTGCATTCCAGATCCTAAACACTCACTGAACCTGCCTCCACCTCACTCTCAGACAGTGCATTCCAGATCCTAAACACTCACTGAACCTGCCTCCACCACACTCTCAGACAGTGCATTCCAGATCCTAAACACTCACTGAACCTGCCTCCACCGCACACTCACACAGTGTATTCCAGATCCTAAACACTCACTGAACCTGCCTCCACCACACTCTCTGACAGTGCATTCCAGATCCTAAACACTCACTGAACCTGCCTCCACCACACTCTCAAACAGTGCATTCCAGATCCTAAACACTCACTGAACCTGCCTCCACCACACTCTCAGACAGTGCATTCCAGATCCTAAACACTCACTGAACCTGCCTCCACCACACTCTCAAACAGTGCATTCTAGATCCTAAACACTCACTGAACCTACCTCCACCATACTCTCAAACAGTGCATTCTAGATCCTAAACACTCACTGAACCTACCTCCACCATACTCTCAAACAGTGCTTTCCAGATCCTAAACACTCACTGAACCTGCCTCTCTGCACTCTCAGACAGTGCATTCCAGATCCTAAACACTCACTGAACCTGCCTCCACCGCACTCTCAGACAGTGCATTCCAGATCCTAAACACTCACTGAACCTGCCTCCACCGCACTCTCAGACAGTGCATTCCAGATCCTAAACACTCACTGAACCTGCCTCTCTGCACTCTCAGACAGTGCATTCCAGATCCTAAACACTCACTGAACCTGCCTCCACCGCACTCTCAGACAGTGCATTCCAGATCCGAAACACTCACTGAACCTGCCTCTCTGCACTCTTGGACAGTGCATTCCAGATCCTAAACACTCACTGAACCTGCCTCCACCACACTCTCAGACGGTGCATTCCAGATCCTAAACACTCACTGAACCTGCCTCCACCACACTCTCAGGCAGTGCATTCCAGATCCTAAACACTCACTTAACCTGCCTCCACCACACTCTCAGACGGTGCATTCCAGATCCTAAACACTCACTGAACCTGCCTCCACCACACTCTCAGGCAGTGCATTCCAGATCCTAAAGACTCACTTAACCTGCCTCCACCACACTCTCAGACAGTGCATTCCAGATCCTAACCACTCACTGAGAGAGATTGGATCGGCTGGGTCTTTTTTCCCTGGAGCGAAGGAGGCTGCGAGGGGCCATGATAGAGGTATATAAAATTATGAGGGGCAGAGATAGGGTAGGTAGCCAGAGTCTGTTTCCCATGGTAGGGGTTACTAAAATTAGAGGGCATAGAACATAGAACATAGAACAGTACTGCACAGTTCAGGCCCTTTGGCCCACGATGTTATGCCGAACCTTTAACCTACTCTGAGATCAAACTAACTACCTACCCTTCATTCTACTATCATCCATGTACCTATCCAAGAGTCGCTTAAATGCCCCTAATGTATCTGCTTCTACTACCACCGCTGGCAGTGCATTCCACGCACCCACCACTCTCTGTGTAAAGAACCTACCTCTGACATCTCCCCAAAACCTTCCTCCAATCACCCTAAAATTATGCCCCCTGGTGATAGCCCTTTCCACCCTGGGAAAAAGTCTCTGACTGTCCATTCTACCTATGCCTCTCATCACCTTGTACCCCTCTATCAAGTCACCTCTCATCCTTCTTCACTTCAATGAGAAAAGCCCTAGATCCCTCAATCTTTCTTCGTAGGACATGCCCTCCAGTCCAGGCAGCATCCTGGTAAATCTCCTTTGCACCCTCTCTAAAGCTTCCACATTCTTCCTACAATGAGGCGACCAGAACTGAACACAATATTCCAAGTGTGGTCGAACCAGGGCCTTATAGAGCTGCAGCATAACCTCGCGGCTCTTAAACTCAATCCCCCTGTTAATGAAAGCCAACACACCATACACCTTCTTAACAACCCTATCAACTTGGGCGGCAACTTTGAGCGATCTATGGACATGGACCCCAAGATCCCTCTGTTCCTCCACACTGCCAAGAATCCTGTCTTTAAGCCTGTATTCTGCATTCAAATTCGACGTTCCAAAATGAATCACTTCACACTTTTCCAGGTTGAACTCCATCTGCCACTTCTCAGCCCAGCTCTGCATCCTGTCAATGTCCCGTTGCAACCTACAACAGCCTTCCACACTATCCACAACTCCAGCAACCTTTGTGTCATTGGCAAACTTGCTAACCCAGCCTTCCACTTCCTCATCCAAGTCATTTATAAAAATCACAAAGAGCAGAGGTCCCAGAACAGATCCCTGCGGAACACCACTGGTCACCGAGCTCCAGGCTGAATACTTTCCATCTACTACCACCCTCTGACTTCTATGGGCCAGCCAATTTTGTATCCAGACAGCCAACTTTCCCTGAATCCCATGCCTCCTTACTTTCTGAATGAGTCTACCATGGGGAACCTTATCAAACGCCTTGCTAAAATCCATATACACCACATCCACTGCTCTTCCTGCATCGATATGTTTTGTCACATCTTCAAAGAATTCAATAAGGCGTGTGAGGCATGAGCTGCCCCTCACAAAGCGATGCTGACTGTCTCTAATCAAACCATGCTTTTCCAAATAATAATAAATCCTGTCTCTCAGATTCCTCTCCAATAATTTGCCCACTACCGACGTAAGACTGACTGGTCTATAATTCACAGGGTTATCGCTATCCCAATGATCTACATATCTGAATCCCTCCCTCCTGCACCAGTTCTGTAGCCACGTGTTCAGCTGCACTCGCTCCCTGTTTCTAGCCTCACTTGCACGTGTCACCGGTAACAATCCTGAGATTACTACTCTGCTCGTCCTGCCTTTCAGCTTCCAAACTAACTAATCTATATTTGCTTTTCAGGTCCTCATCCCTTTTCCTAGCTATGTCATTGGTACCGATATGTACCATGACCTCTGGCTGCTCCCCCTCCCCCTTAAGAATCCTATCGACTCAATCTGAGACATCCCTGACCCTGGCACCCGGGAGGCAACATACCATCCGGGAGTCTCGTTCGCGACCACAGAATCTCCTGTCTGTTCCTCTAACCATTGAATCTCCTATCACTATCGCTCTCCTATTCTCCCCCCTTCCCTTCTGAGCCACTGAGCCAGGCTCAGTGCCAGAGACCTGGCCACTGTGGCTTTCCCCTGGTAGGTCATCCCCCTCAACCATATCCAAAACGGTATACTTATTATTGAGGGGGAACGGCCACAGGGAATCCCTGTACTGTGCGCCTATTCCCTTTCCCTCCCCTGACGGTCACCCAGCTCCCTTTATCCTGTAACTTAGGTGTCACTACTTCCCTATAACTGCTCTCTATCACCCCCTCAGCATCCTGAATGATCCGAAGTTCATCCAGTTCCAGCTCCAGTTCCCTAACGCAGTCTGCGAGGAGCTGGAGTTGGGTGCACTTCTCACAGGTGAAGTCAGCAGGGACACAAGTAGTGAACCTCACCTCCCACATCCTGCAAGAGGAGCATGCAACTGCCCTAGCTTCCATCCCCTCTGCACTAAATTGACAACAGAGATTTAAAAAAATGAAAACCTTTCCCTTCACACAAGAGTCCTTTTTTTTTTGGTTGGAGGAGGAGGATGGGTGGGAGACACAACACGTGTAGTGTTTCGGGTTTAGCCACTGCCCAAATATATAGGTTTACTTACCCAGCAGTCCCCTTGTCCGCCGAAACAAAAGGTAGGTTATTTTAAACTGAAGCTCACCTTCCCAGCTGACACCTCACTCGCACTAACGCTGCTTCAGAAAAAGCTGCAATTTAGTAAGGATTTAATAAGTATTTATTTTATATTAATTAACTAATCAGTGATAGAAATGTCAGTTAGAGGGGTGAAGTGCTTCGCCTGTGAGATGTGGGAAGTCCGTGACACTTCCAGGGTTCCAGACGACTACATCTGCAGGAAGTGTACCCAGTTGTAGCTCCTCACAGACCGCATGGATCGGTTGGAGCGGCAACTGGATGCACTAAGGAGCATGCAGGTGGCAGACAGCATCATAGACAGGAGTTTTAGAGAAGTGGTTACACCCAAAGTGCAGGCAGATAGATGGATGACCGCTAGAAGGGGCAGGCAGTCAGTGCAGGAATCCCCTGTGGCTATCCCCCTCTCTAACAAGTATACCGTTTTGGATACTGTTGGGGGGATGGACTATCAGGGGAAAACAGCAGCAGCCAGAGCAGTGGCACCACGGCTGGCACTGTTGTTCAGCAGGGAGGGACAAAGCGCAGAAGAGCAATAGTTATCGGGGACTCTATAGTCAGGGGCACAGATTCTGTAGATGTGAAAGAGACTCCAGGATGGTATGTTGCCTCCCTGGTGCCAGGGTCAAGGATGTATCTGAATGGGCAGGGGGCATTCTGAAGGGGGAGGGTGAACAGCCAGAGGTTGTGGTACATATCGGTACCAACGACATAGGCAGGAAGAGTGATGAGGTCCTGCAGGGGGAGTTTAGGGAGTTAGGTAGAAAGTTAAAAAACAGGATCTCTCGGGTTGTAATCTCGGGATTACTCCCTGTGCCACGTGCCAGTGAGGCTAGAAATAGGAAGATAGTGCAGCTAAACACGTGGCTAAACAGCTGGTGTAGAAGGGAGGGTTTCAGATATCTGGACCATTGGGATCTCTTCAGGGACCGATGGGACCTGTACAAGAAGGACGAGTTGCATCTAAACTGGAGGGGCACAAATATCCTGGCTGCGAGGTTTGCTAGCGTCACTCGGGAGGGTTTAAACTAGTGTGGCAGGGGGGTGGGAACCAGAGCAGTAGAACAGCAAGTGAAATAAATGAAGGGGAACTAGTAAATAAGGCCAGTAAGACTAAGAGGAAGAGCAGGCAGGGAGATATTGCTGAGCACAGCGGGACTGGTGGTCTGAAGTGCATTTGTTTCAATGCGAGAAGTATAACAGGTAAGGCAGGTGAACTTAGAGCTTGGATTAGTACTTGGAAATATGATGTTGTTGCTATTACAGAGACTTGGTTGAGGGAAGGACAGGATCGGCAGCTAAATGTTCCAGGATTTAGAAGCTTCAGGCGGATAGAGGGGGATGTAAAAGGGGTGGAGGAGTTGCATTACTGGTTAAGGAGAATATCACAGCTGTACTGCGGGAGGACACCTCAGAGGGGTCATGCAGCGAGGCAATATGGGTGGAGCTCAGGAATAGGAAGGGTGCAGTCACGATGTTGGGGGTTTTCTACAGGCCTCCCAACAGCCAGCGGGAGGTGGAGGAGCAGATATGTAGACAGATTTTGGAAAGATGTAAAGGTAACAGGTTTGTAGTGGTGGGTGATTTTAACTTCCCCTATATTGACTGGGACTCACTTCGTGCCAGGGGCCTGGATGGGGCAGAATTTGTAAGGATAAGTTTGGCAAGTTTCGGGAACCTTGGATAACGCGGGAAATTGTGAGCCTCATCAAAAAGGAAAAGGAAGCATTCGTAAGGGCTGGAAGGCTAGGAACAGACGAATCCCTTGAGGAATATAAAGAAGGAACTTAAGCAAGGAGTCAGGAGGGTTAAAAGGGGTTATGAGAAGTCTTTGGCAAACAGGATTAAGGAAAATCCCAAGGCTTTTTATACGTATATAAAGAGCAAGAGGGTAGCCAGGGAAAGGGTTGGCCCACTCAAGGACAGAGAAGGGAATCTATGTGTGGAGCCAGAGGAAATGGGCGAGGTACTAAATGAGTACTTTGCATCAGTATTCACCAAAGAAAAGGACATGGTGGATGATGAGTCTAGGGAAGGGAGTGCAGATAGTCTCAGTCATCTCATTATCAAAAAGGAGGAGGTGTTGGGTGTCTTGCAAAGCATTAAGGGAGATAAGTCCCCAGGGTCTGATGGGATCTACCCCAGAATACTGAGGGAGGCATGGGAAGAAATTGCTGGGACCTTGACAGAAATCTTTGCATCCTCATTGGCTACAGGTGAGGTCCCAGAGGACTGGAGAATAGCCAATGTTGTTCCTTTGTTTAAGAAGGGTGGCAAGGATAATCCAGGAAATTATAGGCTGGTGAGTTTTACGTCAGTGGTAGGGAAATTATTAGAGAGGATTCTTCGGGACAGGATTTGCTCCCATTTGGAAACAAATGGACGTATTAGTGAGAGACAGCATGGTTTTGTGAAGGGGAGGTCATGTCTCACTAATTTGATTGAGTTTTTTGAGGAAGTGACAAAGATGATTGATGAAGGAAGGGCAGTGGGTCTGATGGGCTGCGGATGGAGCGAGTCTGATGGGCTGGGGCTGGAGTGGGTCTGATGGGCTCAGGCTGGAGTTCCTAATTCTGGACCTCATTGTGTTGTGTGGGGAGACACTCCCCATCCTTCCCTTTGCCCTAGGTGTTATTTGATATACCTGTTGTTGGTGTCTGATCCTTTCCTCCTCCAGGATCTTTGTAGCATTGGCCACCTCCTCCATGGCTTTAAGGAGTTGTGTGCTGGGAGCTGCGTTCTCCAATAGGATCATACTTTGCCGGTTTGCCTCTTGCTTTTTCACCCGCATCTGTGTTCAAGAAGCAGAGAGAGAGAGATATCGAGGCGTAATTAAAGGGGAAGGAATGTTTCTTTAAAGAGGCACTCCCTTCACTAAATAAGAAGGTTCTGGAGACCAACACGGCTTTCCTACTCTCTCACCCTGACTCAGAGATTTGCCTCCCCTCCCCCACCTCACATATGAAATTGCACAACATTCTGTGTTAACCAGGGTACTCAGGGTCTCTCACTGCTGTCACAGCCAAAGCCTTTCCCCCAATAGGATGACGAGACGAACAGTACACTTGGCCTCTTCATCCTTCTGGAAGTGGAACTCACTGGGAGTGATTGATGTGAATAGTGGAATGCATACAAGAGGAAGCTAGATACATACAAGAGCAAGTAGGGAATAGAGAGTTATATTGATGGGATGAGAAGCAGTGGGATGAGAGGAGGCTCATGTGGAGCATAAACACCAACACAGAGCTATTGGGCCAAATGGCCTGTTTCTGTGCTGGAATCCCAGTGAAAGACAGTGAGGTAGGAGGACCTGAGTTATCTGCTTTTCCCATTTCCCCAGAGAAGGAAGTGAACATTCTGCACTCACACAAGGCTCCAGGAAATCTACTCAGGTTTAAGACCAAATTGAAAAGGAGGAATTTAATTGCACAAAGGGAATTGGTATTGGGTTGGTCATCATGCTGTGATTTTACCTTTAGCACATTGCCCCTTCTCTGCCTGAATTGGGCGTCACGCATGGATGACTCACCCGACCTGGGAAATCCAGAATTGGGCTTCAAACTAATATTAATTTGAGCTGAATGAATATTGGGCTTCTGGCCTCTCCAGCAGTAACTCCCAAGTCCGTCCTGGAAGGGGGAGCAGGGATGGGGTGGAGGGACCCTGACTGAGACTGCTGTGAAGTCAGGGGGAGACTCCTGCTTAGACTGCAATGAGTGATGGGAATGGAATAAGCTCAGCTCCAGCGATATCCAGTTGAGCAGAGTGGGGCCTAAAGCAGGCTTTAGTTCCCTCATTCACATAATGCTGAATGCCTGTTTGAGTGCCCCTCTGCAATATTGTTTTGACTTGGACACAGTTCAGGAAAACCAGGTCTAAATGTGGCCCAACCAGGGACCGGAGCAGGCCATCACTGGCAAGGTCAGTTCCTCCTGGATCCACATTAAAAGCACTGGCTCATTGATGTCCACTTCTCACTTTCCCCTCCTGATTGCCACCTCACCCTCCTTCCTCTCACTTGGCGACAATCCAGCAGATTCATAGACACTGATTTCCTTTATACTTCCAGAAACTGAATACAAATTCTCAAGGCCACGGTGGGATTTGAACTCACGTTCCCTGGATTACTAATGTAATTCAATTGTGCTGCCATAATCAATGTAGTAACTTTTCCTATAAGCTCCTTACCTCCTTAGCTGTGCCACACAGCTAGAACATCTGGTACAGATGTGTACAGATGTCACTTACAGAACCCTACATGCTGCGCTTGCGTGGGGGAGGAACTTCTCTTTTGGATGGTTTGAGCCCAGCCCCTCGCCCTCATGGTTGCAGTACCTGATGTGCATAGCTCTCAGCCAGCTGACGGAGATCCTGCTCCAGCTCCAGATGTTGCCTGAGCTCCTCGTATTCATGGGTCACCAGTGAGGAAACTGAGGTGAGAAGGGAAAGGAGGAAACATTAGCCTCGTTAATGCTGGCAGGTCTCTATAGGAAAAGAGCAGGAGGGAGTGGGATTCATTGAATAGCTCTACCCCTGTGTTGGCACAGGCACAGTGAGCTGAATGGGCTCCTTCTGGGAGTCTATGATTATCGGAAAGAATTTTGCAATTGACGTTGCTGTTGGGCAGAGAGGCCTCAGGAGTCAGCGAGGGGGAAATACACGAAGGATCGGGCTAAATGTTTCAATCCCACACTGCCAGTGAGGCACTGGTTGGAGAAATAAGCAGCAGGTGATGGAGTTGGTATCTCAGAGCTGCACTCGCTTTAAACACAGCTCTCTACTCACAGTGTACCTTCATCAAATTAATCCTGCAGTGTCAAGGTGGAGGGAGAGACTGACAGAGAGACAGAGAGGGAGACGAGAGAGACATAGAGAGAGAGAGAGAAAGAAAGGGATGGAGAGGGAGACAGAGATGGAGATAGAGAGGTATAGCGAGAGACAGAGAGAGACAAAGAGAGAGAGAGAGAGAGAGAAAGAAAGGGATGGAGAGAAAGACAGAGATGGAGATAGAGAGGTATAGCAAGAGACAGAGAGGGAGACGAGAGAGACAAAGAGAGAGAGAGAGAGAGAGAGAGAAAGGGATATATAGAGAGAGAACAAGAGGGAGACAGAGATGGAGATAAAGAGGTATAGTGAGAGACAGAAAGGGAAACAGAAAGAGAGAGAGACAGACAGGGAGATGGAGAGGGAGACAGAGAGAAAGACAGACAAAAAGAGAGACAGAGAGGGAAACAGTGAGGGAGACAGATAGAGGCAGAGAGGGAGACAGAGTGGGATAAAGAGAGACAGAGAGGGAGACAGAGTGGGATAAAGAGCGACAAAGAGGAAAACAGAAAGAGCGAGAGACCGAGACAGAGACAAAGAGGAAAACAGAGAGAAAAAGAAAGAGACAGATTGATAGAAAGAGTAAGGGAGAGAAACACTGAGTCAGAGAAAGAGATTAAGAGACAGAGAGAGAGAGCAACAGACAGAGACAGACAGACAAACAGTGATTTTAATTGAGGTAGGGGTAAGGGGCACTGTTTTAACAATAACCAACATCAAACTGGCCCTAACAGAGATCAAATGGCTCCAGTGAATGCAATGTGAATCCTCACCTGTGCTGAATCGTTGTAAACTCTTGTTCTGCCTCTCCAGGGCTTTCTGCAGATTTAGTTTCTCAGCATGTTCCATCTGCACCTACAAGATGTCATTGAGTGACCAATCAAAACAGGGCTTTGCACCAAGAACTAGTACAACTTTAATGAACACAGGAAAAAGCCATTGGCCCAGAAATTCATGAGTGTTCTCCTGGTGGAATTCCATGGCACAAGCATGACGGGCTGAATGGCCTTTTTCTGTGTTATAAGATTCTATGTTTCTATAATTGTACCCTCTGAGTATGGAGCGGATTGTCCCTCAGAGACTCAGCTTATCCTACCTCCAAAAACAAAGAATGAATGTGCAATTCTGTAGCGTCTTTCACAACCTCAGGCCATCCCAAAGCACTTTACAATGATGACGTGTAGTCACTGTTGTCATGTCAGAAACACAGCAGCCAATTTGTGCACAGCAAGATCCCACAAACAGCAATGAGGCACAGATCAGATTGTCTGAGGGATTATTATTGGCTAGGAAACCAGGGAGAACCCTCCTGCTCTTCTTGGAAACAGTGTCGTGCGATCTTTTACATCCACCCAAGAGGGAAGGTGGGGCCTCAGTTTAAAGTTTCATTCAAAAGACTGCACTTCTGACAATGCAGCCCTTCCTCAGAACTGCACTGGGGGTGTCAGCTGGGATTATGCATCGCTGAATTGAGTCTTGAACCCACAAACTACTGACTCAGATATAAAAGTCCTACCCGCTGAGCCATGACTGACACCAAATCAGCCAACCCAGATAGTTATTAACTGGTCTCTGTCTTTTGCAGTGTTCTGACCCCCAATATGCTAACCCAGGGATACGTACAGCTTTAGGAACATGACAAAGTACAGGACTCCAAGAGGTTCTGCTAACAACCCAGCCATCCAAATTACTCATGGACAAGATACGTTCATCTGCTTCTGTAACTCCATTTTATTTCTTCCACTCATTGTGTTGCCTCCCCTTTCACAGAGAGACAAAATCATCGATGCTGCTTCTCCTAATCAATATCTCCAGGGTGAATCCAAGAGATAATGCAAGGCGTGTCAGGGTCCAAATTTCTCTCCCTCCTTCCTTGCTCAAGTACCTCCTCCCAGCCTGATATTTTCACCCACCCAGGCACAAATTACAGCTGTGAATGGGCAGGGGTTCAGTTTATTGGGATTCCATCCAATGAGATTCTATTGGGATTCTGTCCAATGCACATCTATTTGAAGAAGCTTCATTCACTAAGATTGTATACAAGAGGAGTGAAATGAAGGTGGTTTGGGTCTATTGGAACTCCATACAGTGAGAATGAATGGGAAGGTGTTTGGGTCCATTGGGAATTCTGTACAGTGGGAGTGAATGGGAAGGAGTTTGGGTCCATTGGCAATTCTGTACAGTGGGAGTGAATGGGAAGGAGTTTGGGTCCATTGGCAATTCCACATAGTGGGAGCGAATGGGAAGGAGTTTGTGTCCATTGGGATTCTGTACAGTGAGAGTGAATGGGAAGGGGTTTGGGACCATTGGGATTCTGTACAGTGGGAGTGAATGGGAAGGGGTTTGTGTCCATTGGGATTCTGTACAGTGAGAGTGAATGGGAGGGGGTTTGGGACCATTGGGATGCTGTACAGTGAGAGTGAATGGGAAGGGGTTTGTGTCCATTGGGATGCTGTACAGTGGGAGTGAATGGGAAGGGGTTTGTGTCCATTGGGATTCTGTACAGTGAGAGTGAATGCGAAGGGGTTTGGGACCATTGGGATTCTGTACAGTGAGAGTGAATGCGAAGGGGTTTGGGACCATTGTGATTCTGTACAGTGGGAGTGAATGGGAAGGGGTTTATGTCCATTGGGATTCTGTACAGTGGGAGTGAATGGGAAGGGGTTTGGGACCATTGTGATTCTGTACAGTGGGAGTGAATGGGAAGGGGTTTATGTCCATTGGGATTCTGTACAGTGGGAGTGAATGGGAAGGGGTTTGTGTCCATTGGGATTCTGTACAGTGGGAGTGAATGGGAAGGGGTTTGGGACCATTGGGATGCTGTACACTCGGAGTGAATGGGAAGCAATTTACTCTATTGGAATTTCATATAGTGGGAGTAAATGGGATGGGGTTTGGGTCCATTGGGAATTTATGCAATGAGTATGAATGTAGGCAATGAGAAGTGATCAATGTAATTGAAACTTCTCCCAGTGTGAGCTCAGCAGTGCCTGCTCCATATTGCAACGGCTTGACAAGAGATGACCGACTACAGTCACATGCTCCTGCTTCAAAAATGGCTCAATACTAAGAATACCCACTTGCTGCATTAGTTCCTCCAATCGGCTTTCCATCTCTTGCACCTTGTTGGTCAGTTGTTTCTTCTCCTCCAGCAGATGAGTGATTCTTTCCTGAAACTCTGATGTGAAAACAACAGATTCATTAGTGATGTTATAGGCGGTGTCGATATTACACTGCAGCTACAGGACCTCATAGATCATTCTAGAATTACACACGGCCTGACTGCCACTCAGTTCCCTACTGGCTGATGATAAGACGATAAGAAGTAGGAGCAGGAATAGGTCATACAGCCCTTCAAGACTGCTCCACCATTGTAAGACTATTACCCAGGAGCCCAATGGAGGTTAATGAACTCCTCCGCATAAGGTCTTTTAAAATTAATTCTTGGGATCTGGACATCGCTGGCAAGGCCATCATTTATTACCTAGCCCAGTTATTCTGAGAAGGTGGTAGTGGGCCTTAATACACTGCATTCTGTTTTTACAGAGTTTAGATACAACCAAGTAGAGTGCACAGTTAAGAGTCAACCATGCTGGTGTGGAACGGAAGTCACATATCGGTCAGTCCTTCCCTCGAGGACATTTGGAACCAGTTGGATTTTTATAACAATCTGACAGCTTCATGGTCACCAATGCTGACACTAGCTTTTTACTCCAGATTTATTCAAATGAATTCAAACTCTCAAACTGTTGATTTGATAAGTTGCCACATCAAAGGTTATTGAGGAAAATAAAAGCTCATGGTGTAGGGGGTAACATTTTGGCATAGATAGAAGATTGGCTAGTTAACAGGAAACAGAGAGTCGGCATAAATGGGTCATTTTCTGGTTGGCAAGATGTAACAAGTGGTGTGCCACAGGGATCAGTGCTGGGACCTCAACTTTTTACAATTTATATAAATGACTTAGATGAAGGGACCGAAGGTATGGTTGCTAAATTTGCTGATGACACAAAGATAGGTAGGAAAGTAAGTTGTGAAGAGGACATAAGGAGGCTACAAAGGGATATGGATAGGTTAAGTTAGTGGGCAAAGACCTGGCAAATGGAGTATAATGTGGGAAAGTGTGAAAATGACTTTGGCAGGAAGAATAAAAAAGAAGCATATTATCTAAATGGTGAGAGATTGTAGAGCTCTGAGATGCAGAGGGATCTGGGTGTCCTAGTGCATGAATCGCAAAAGGTTAGTACGCAGGTACAGAACGTAATTAGGAAAGCTAATAGAATGTTCTGGTATATCACAAGGGGAATTAAATACAAAAGTAGGGAGGTTATGCTTCAGCTATACAGAGCATTGGTGAGACCACATCTGGAGTTCTGTGTACAGTACTGGTCTCCTTATTTAAGGAAGGATGTAAATGTGTTGGAGACAGTACAGAGAAGGTTTATGAAACTAATACCTGAAATGGGCGGGTTGTCTTATGAGGAAGGATTAGACAGGCTGGCCTTGTATCCACTGGAATTTAGAAAAGTAAGAGGCAACGTGATTGAAACAAATAAGATCTTGAGGAGTCTTGACAGGGTGGATGTGGAAAGGATGTTTCCCCTTGTGGGAGAATCTGGAACTAGGGGACACTGTTTAAAAATAAGGGGTCGCCCATTTAAGACAGAAATAAGGAGGCATTTTTTTTCCCTGAGAGTCGTGAGTCTTTGGAATTCTCTTCCTCAAAAGGCGGTGGAAGCAGAGTCTTTGAATATTTTTAAGACAAAGGTAGATAGTTTCTTGATAAGCAAGGGTGTGGAAGGTTATCGGGGGTAGGTGGAAATGTGGAGTAATCAGTTCAGTCATGAACTTATTGAATGGTGGAGCAGGCTCGAAGGGCCGAGTGGCCTACTCCTGCTCCTAATTCATATGTTCGTATGTAGTCCTTTAAAAATGACGTCAGCGCCTGCGTACTGACAGCTGATGCCAGTGCCAGTGACAAACTGCTTGCCCTGGGGATGCAAATGAGCCGCCGCACAGTAGATTGTGGCTGCTCTACGGCATGTGCGGGCTGCCGCGTTTTCATCTTGGCAACAATCTCGGCGGCAAGATTGTAAAATTCAGCCCCATGACTCCAGATCATTAGTCTGGGACTCTAGATTACTAGTGAACATAACCACTATGCTATCATATCCTTACTGGGCGCACTTAGAATTATGATGGGATAGATAGTTAGAAAGAGAGTAGTTCCAGAACTAGGGGGGCCACAGACAGAAGATTAAACCTAAGAGATTTAGAACGGAAGGCAGGAGAAAGTCCTTCACACAGAGAGAGTTGTGAGGCTGTGGGATTCGCTTCCAGTGTGAGGGATTGTGCCAGAAATGTAATCAACATTCAAGATTAAACTGGAAAGGTTGATGAAGGAAAAAAGGGGTTGAAGGGATTTGGGAACAGGGCAATAAATGTGATTTCAACTTGTGTGCAGGGTAAACACCCAACAAGGTCTGGATGGGCTAAATGCCCTGTGTCCATGTGGTAACTTTAATGTATTTTCATGCCTCCAGTTGGATTCCAGTGTTTGAAGAAGATTGGATGTGGGAGCTTGCACCCACACCAAATTCCAGATCTTAAGTCTAACAAGGCTTATCTGCTTGACCTCCACAAACTGTAAGTGTAATTGCTGCATCACCTTTGACCTGGAACTGGTAATGATATGCTGGTTCAGCGGTGGGATCAGGGGGGTCCTCAAGGGCCAGGTGGGTAATGTCTTCGGGAAGCGTGTCCCAGACGGGTTGTAAGGCTTGGCTCAGGCGCTGAAGCTTCCGATTCTCCCTGGTGAGCTGTGGAAAGAGCAGAAACAAACCAGATTACTTCTGCAGCTGACACTGTCCCTGTCATACAGGAAACTTGTACTTCTCAAAAGCCCATCTTGTGCTCTACAGGAGTGAGCAGCAATCACTCAACTCCTCCTCCTGGGCTTGTGTTTTTTTTTATTCATTCATCGGATGTGGGTGTCGCTGGCCAGGCCAGCATTTATTGCCCATCCGGAATTGCCCTTGAGAAGGTGGTGGTGAGCTGCCTTCTTGAACCGCTGCAGTCCATTTGGGGTAGGTACACCCACAGTGCTGTTAGGAAGGGAATTCCAGGATTTTGGCCCAGCGACAGTGAAGGAACGGCGATATAGTTCCAAGTCAGGATGGTGTGTGACTTGGAGGGGAACTTGCAGGTGGTGGTGTTCCCATGTATTTGCTGCCCTTGTCCTTCTAGTTGGTAGAGGTCGCGGGTTTGGAAGGTGCTGTCTAAGGAGCCTTGGTGCATTACTGCAGTGCATCTTGTAGATGGTACACACTGCTGCCACTGTGCGTCAGTGGTGGAGGGAGTGAATGTTTGTAGATGGGGTGCCAATCAAGCGGGCTGTTTTGTCCTGGATGGTGTTGAGATTCTTGAGTGTTGTTGGAGCTGCACCCATCCAGGCAAGTGGAGAGTATTCCATCACACTCCTGACTTGTGCCTTGTAAATGGTGGACAGGCTTTGGGGAGTCAGGAGGTGAGTTACTCTCCTCAGGATTCCCAGCCTCTGACCTGCTCTTGTAGCCACGGTATTTATATGGCTACTCCAGTTCAGTTTCTGGTCAATGGTAGCCCCTAGGATGTTGATAGTGGGGGATTCAGCGATGGTAATGCTGTTGAATGTGAAGGGGAGATGGTTAGATTCTCTCTTGTTGGAGGTGGTCATTTCCTGGCACTTGTGTGGCGCGAATGTTACTTGCTACTTATCAGCCCAAGCCTGGATATTGTCCAGTTCTTGCTGCATTTCTACACGGACTGCTTCAGTATCTGAGGAGTCACATTGTGAAAGCAGGTCATTCGGCCCATCATGCCCGTGCCATCTGTTTGGTATAGCTATCCAATTAGTCTCACTCTCCTAATCTTCCCCCTGAAATTTTCTCCCCTTCAAATATTTATCCAGTTCCCTATTGAAATTAATTATTGAATCTGTTTCTACCATCCTTTCGGATCGTTATTCCCGATCATCATAACTCGCTGCTTTAAAACAATTCTCCTCATCTCCCTTCTGGTTCATACGAACATACAAACATAGGAATTAGGAGCAGGAGCAGGTCACTCGGCCCTTCTAGCCTGCTCCACCATTCAACAACTTCATGGCTGAACTGACTACTCCATATTTCTACCTACCCCTGATAACCTTTCACCCCTTTGCTTATCATGAATCTATCTACCTCTGCCTTAAACATATTCAAAGACTCTGCTTCCACTGCCTTTTGAAGAAGAGAATTCCAAAGACTCACAACCCTCTGAGAGAAAAAATTTCTCCTCATCTCTGTCTTAAATGGGCGACCCCTTATTTTTAAACAGTGACCCCTAGTTCTAGACTCTCCCACAAGGGGAAACATTCTTTCCACATCCACCCTGTCAAGACCCCTCAGGATCTTATATGTTTCAATCAAGTTGCTTCTTACTCTTCCAAATTCCAGCGGATACTAGCCTAGCCTGTCCAACCTTTCCTCATAAGACAGCCCGCCCATTCCAGGTATTAGTCTAGTAAACCTTCTCTGTACTGTCTCCAACGCATTTACATCCTTCCTTAAATAAGGAGACCAGTACTGTACACATCACTCCAGTTGTGGTCTCACCAATGTCCTATGTAGCTGAAGCATAACCTCCCTACTTTTGTATTCAATTCTGCTCGTGATAAACAGTAACATTCTATTAGCTTTCCCAATTACTTGCTGTACCTGCATACTAACCTTTTGCGATTCATGCACTAGGGCACCCAGATCCCTCTGCATCTCAAAGCTCTGCAATCTCTCACCATTTAGATAATATGCTTCTTTTTTATTCTTCCTGCCACAGTAGACAATTTCACCGCTGGGTGACCGCTTTGCGGAACATCTCCGCTCAGTCCGCAAGCAGGACCCTGAACTTCCGGTTGCTTGCCATTTCAACACTCCCCCCTGCTCTCATGCCCACATCTCTGTCCTGGGATTGCTGCAGTGTTCCAGTGAACATCAACGCAAGCTCGAGGAACAGCATCTCATCTACCGATTAGGCACACTACAGCCTGCCGGACTGAACATTGAGTTCAATAATTTCAGAGCATGACAGCCCCCCATTTTACTTTCATTTTTAGTTATTTTTTCTTCCTTTTTTTTTACATTCCTTTTTACATTTTTTACAATTTTTTTTTGCATTTATTTCATTTCATCTTAGTTTGTTCAGTTTGCTTACCCACTGTTTTTTTCAGGTTGTTTTTCTTCAGGTTTGCACTTGCTGCTGTTCAATATTCAGTGTATTCACACCTAATCTGTACTAATGCTTTGTCTTTCAACACACCATTAACATATTGTTTGCCTTTGCTCCGTGACCTTTTGGTCAGCTATGTGGCCTGGTCCAATCTGCACCTTCCCCTTTGTTATCTCTTGCCCCACCCCCACCTCACTTGCTTATAACCTGTGACTTTTCTAATATTTGTCAGTTCCGAAGAAGGGTCACTGACCCGAAACGTTAACTCTGCTTCTCTTTCCACAGATGCTGCCAGACCTGCTGAGTGAATCCAGCATTTCTTGTTTTTGTGTAGACAATTTCACATTTTCCCACATTATACTCCATTTGCTTCTTTTGCCAGTTGTAAATCTGGAAGGATACTGTCGGAGGAGGTGCAAAGCCAGGACTAACACGTTAACGTCCCTTGAGTTTAGAAGGCTGAAGATTGATCGAGGCGTTTAGAATTTTCTTTCCTCCCATTCCGGTTTTTGACCTCCTGCCACTGGAAAAGGTTTCTCCTATTTACACTGTCAAAATTCTTCATAATTTTAAACACCTCTACTAACTCGCCTCTTAACCTTCTTTGCTGCAAGGAGAATAATCCCAGCTTCTCCAGTTTCTCCATAAAACTGAAGTCTCTCATTCCTGGTACCATTCTAGTAAATCTCTTCTGCACCCTCTCCCAGGCTTTGACATCCTTCCTAAAGTGGGGTACCCAGAAATAAGGACAATACTCCAGCTGTTTCCGAAATGTTTAGCATAACTTCCTTGCTTCCATACACTATTCCTGTATTTATAAAGTCAAGGATCCCATTTGCTTTTTCAACAGCCTTCTCAACTTGTCCTTACGCCTTCAAACATTTGTGTACGTACACTCCCAATCTCTCTCTTCCTCCACCCCCTTTTAAAATTATACCATTTATTTTATATTGACCCTCCTCATTCTTCCTATTAAAATGCACCTTAACAGCGAACACTTCTGCATTCTCACGGCAAGCCCTCTCGATCGCCAGCTGTGTCTCCAGCTCGTCCAGTTCTGCGATGATCTGCATGGAGGCTGAAAGGTAAGGAGATGGACGCTAGACAATGAGACAGACAGAACTCAGGGAGCATACTGTCGGAGGGGGTGCAAAGCCAGAACTAACATGTTAAATTCCCTTGAGTTTAGAAGGCTGTAGAGTGATCAAGGTGTTTAGAATTTTCTTTCCTTCCATTCTCAGGAGATGGGCATCGCTGGCCATTCCTGGTTACTCTTGAGAGGTAGAGGTGGGCCTCCTTCTGAAACCACTGATAGCAGCTTGCTACAACTGAGTGGCTTGTTAGGCCACTTCACTGGGAAGCTAAGAGTCAACCACAATGCTCTAGGTCAGGAATGACATACAAATCAGATTGGGTAAGGGCAGCAGATTTCCTTCCCTTAGTGACCCAGTTGGGTTTTTACAACAATCTGACAGTTTCGTGGTCACTATTACTGAGACCGGCATTTTGTGACTGAATTAACATTTGAATTCTCAGACTACTGTGGTGGAGTTTGAACTCATGGTTCTTTAGACTATTAGTCCAAGCCCCTGTGTTACTTGTCAGGTAATATAACCATTGCACTACCAGACCCACGTAACAGTAAAAGAATTTGATAGCGTAAATACAGAGGAACTTCCCAATGAACTAGTTCATCTGTTGATGGAATCTAGAACAAAGGGGCACAATCATAAAATTCAAGCTGGCTGAATCTGTGACTCCTGTTATTTCAGGATAGCAGGGAGCAAGAGGCAGTCAGACCATGATTGAATAGGTGGACCAGAATCAGCGTGATCACATGACTGGGATCTCACCATGATGATTATCCGTCCAATCACACCAGGCAGCCAGAATTCAGGAACCCAAACTGTAATGTCACAGACTGATCAATGATATTCGCAGTCTCGATCCCTGATGAATCTCATTCCTCTGTCCATTTGTCTGTCTGCCTCTGTCTCTGTCTGTCTATGTCTGTTCATCTGTCCATCTGTCTCTGCCTCCATCTATCTCTGTCTGTCTTTCTCTGTCTCTCTTTTTCCCCCTTCTGTATCTCAAGTTCTCTGCATTCTTGCCTTTCTCCTTTTGCATACTGACTCTCTCACTCTGTCTCTCTTTTGTCAACCCTCTCAATGTCTACCTTTTTCTCGACTTTCTTGCCTCTCTATGTCACAATTTAGCTTAACTCTCAAACCCCTCAATTTTTTTGTCTGTGAACTGTAATTAATGTAATTAACTGTAATGAAACTGTAATGAACACAAAATGTCACAAATCTCAGACACAGAGGCCCCAAACATGATGTCCCAAATTGCAATCACACGATCTGTATCTCACCATGTTCCATCCCCTTCAGCATCATCTCTGTCTCAACTGTCTCTTGGAGAAGGGCTTCATTCTCAGCCTAAAAAGGGAACAACAAAAGCAATTGTTCTTCAGTCCATCAAAACCATCTTTCTAATATCCTAACTCTCCCATCAAAACCATCTTTCTAATATCCTAACTCTCCCATCAAAACCATCTTTCTAATATCCTAACTCTCCCATCAAAACCATCTTTCTAATATCCTAACTCTCCCATCAAAACCATCTTTCTAATATCCTAACTCTCCCATCAAAACCATCTTTCTAATATCCTAACTCTCCCATCAAAACCATCTTTCTAATATCCTAACTCTCCCATCAAAACCATCTTTCTAATATCATAACTCTCCCATCAAAACCATCTTTCTAATATCCTAACTCTCCCATCAAAACCATCTTTCTAATATCCTAACTCTCCCATCAAAACCATCTTTCTAATATCCTAACTCTCCCATCAAAACCATCTTTCTAATATCATAACTCTCCCATCAAAACCATCTTTCTAATACCCTAATTCTCCCATCAAAACCATCTTTCTAATATCCTAACTCTCCCATCAAAACCATCTTTCTAATATCATAACTCTCCCATCAAAACCATCTTTCTAATACCCTAATTCTCCCATCAAAACCATCTTTCTAATATCATAACTCTCCCATCAAAACCATCTTTCTAATACCCTAATTCTCCCATCAAAACCATCTTTCTAATATCCTAACTCTCCCATCAAAACCATCTTTCTAATATCATAACTCTCCCATCAAAACCATCTTTCTAATACCCTAATTCTCCCATCAAAACCATCTTTCTAATATCCTAACTCTCCCATCAAAACCATCTTTCTAATATCCTAACTCTCCCATCAAAACCATCTTTCTAATATCCTAACTCTCCCATCAAAACCATCTTTCTAATATCCTAATTCTCCCATCAAAACCATCTTTCTAATATCCTAATTCTCCCATCAAAACCATCTTTCTAATATCATAACTCTCCCATCAAAACCATCTTTCTAATATCATAACTCTCCCATCAAAACCATCTTTCTAATACCCTAATTCTCCCATCAAAACCATCTTTCTAATATCATAACTCTCCCATCAAAACCATCTTTCTAATATCATAACTCTCCCATCAAAACCATCTTTCTAATACCCTAATTCTCCCATCAAAACCATCTTTCTAATATCATAACTCTCCCATCAAAACCATCTTTCTAATACCCTAATTCTCCCATCAAAACCATCTTTCTAATACCCTAATTCTCCCATCAAAACCATCTTTCTAATATCCTAACTCTCCCATCAAAACCATCTTTCTAATATCCTAACTCTCCCATCAAAACCATCTTTCTAATACCCTAATTCTCCCATCAAAACCATCTTTCTAATACCCTAATTCTCCCATCAAAACCATCTTTCTAATATCCTAACTCTCCTATCAAAACCATCTTTCTAATATCCTAACTCTCCCATCAAAACCATCTTTCTAATACCCTAATTCTCCCATCAAAACCATCTTTCTAATACCCTAACTCTCCCATCAAAACCATCTTTCTAATATCCTAACTCTCCCATCAAAACCATCTTTCTAATACCCTAATTCTCCCATCAAAACCATCTTTCTAATACCCTAATTCTCCCATCAAAACCATCTTTCTAATATCCTAACTCTCCCATCAAAACCATCTTTCTAATACCCTAATTCTCCCATCAAAACCATCTTTCTAATACCCTAATTCTCCCATCAAAACCATCTTTCTAATATCCTAACTCTCCCATCAAAACCATCTTTCTAATACCCTAATTCTCCCATCAAAACCATCTTTCTAATACCCTAATTCTCCCATCAAAACCATCTTTCTAATACCCTAATTCTCCCATCAAAACCATCTTTCTAATATCCTAACTCTCCCATCAAAACCATCTTTCTAA
This sequence comes from Heterodontus francisci, assembly GCF_036365525.1. Classification (NCBI taxonomy): domain Eukaryota; kingdom Metazoa; phylum Chordata; class Chondrichthyes; order Heterodontiformes; family Heterodontidae; genus Heterodontus; species Heterodontus francisci. The sequence goes on from NC_090371.1 coordinate 10,185,672, forward strand.
TATCATAACTCTCCCATCAAAACCATCTTTCTAATATCCTAACTCTCCCATCAAAACCATCTTTCTAATACCCTAATTCTCCCATCAAAACCATCTTTCTAATACCCTAACTCTCCCATCAAAACCATCTTTCTAATATCCTAACTCTCCCATCAAAACCATCTTTCTAATATCATAAGTCTCCCATCAAAACCATCTTTCTAATATCCTAATTCTCCCATCAAAACCTTCTTTCTAATATCCTAACTCTCCCATCAAAACCTTCTTTCTAATATCCTAACTCTCCCATCAAAACCATCTTTCTAATATCCTAACTCTCCCATCAAAACCATCTTTCTAATATCCTAACTCTGCCATCAAAACCATCTTTCTAATATCCTAACTCTGCCATCAAAACCATCTTTCTAATATCCTAACTCTCCCATCAAAACCATCTTTCTAATATCCTAACTCTCCCATCAAAACCATCTTTCTAATATCCTAACTCTCCCATCAAAACCATCTTTCTAATATCCTAACTCTGCCATCAAAACCATCTTTCTAATATCCTAACTCTCCCATCAAAACCATCTTTCTAATATCCTAACTCTCCCATCAAAACCATCTTTCTAATATCCTAACTCTCCCATCAAAACCATCTTTCTAATATCCTAACTCTCCCATCAAAACCATCTTTCTAATAACCTAACTCTCCCGTCAAAACCATCTTTCTAATATCCTAACTCTCCCATCAAAACCATCTTTCTAATATCCTAACTCTCCCATCAAAACCATCTTTCTAATATCCTAACTCTCCCATCAAAACCATCTTTCTAATATCCTAACTCTCCCATCAAAACCATCTTTCTAATATCCTAACTCTGCCATCAAAACCATCTTTCTACTATCCTAACTCTCCCATCAAAACCATCTTTCTAATATCCTAACTCTCCCATCAAATCCATCTTTCTAATATCCTAACTCTCCCATCAAAACCATCTTTCTAATATCCTAACTCTGCCATCAAAACCATCTTTCTAATATCCTAACTCTCCCATCAAATCCATCTTTCTAATATCCTAACTCTCCCATCAAAACCATCTTTCTAATATCCTAACTCTCCCATCAAAACCATCTTTCTAATACCCTAATTCTCCCATCAAAACCATCTTTCTAATATCCTAACTCTCCCATCAAAACCATCTTTCTAATATCCTAACTCTCCCATCAAAACCATCTTTCTAATATCCCAACTCTCCCATCAAAACCATCTTTCTAATATCCTAACTCTCCCATCAAAACCATCTTTCTAATATCCTAACTCTCCCATCAAAACCATCTTTCTAATATCCTAACTCTCCCATCAAAACCATCTTTCTAATATCCTAACTCTCCCATCAAAACCATCTTTCTAATATCCTAACTCTCCCATCAAAACCATCTTTCTAATATCCCAACTCTCCCATCAAAACCATCTTTCTAATATCCCAACTCTCCCATCAAAACCATCTTTCTAATATCCCAACTCTCCCATCAAAACCATCTTTCTAATATCCTAACTCTCCCATCAAAACCATCTTTCTAATATCATAACTCTCCCATCAAAACCATCTTTCTAATATCCTAACTCTCCCATCAAAACCATCTTTCTAATATCCCAACTCTCCCATCAAAACCATCTTTCTAATATCCTAACTCTCCCATCAAAACCATCTTTCTAATACCCTAACTCTCCCATCAAAACCATCTTTCTAATATCCTAACTCTCCCATCAAAACCATCTTTCTAATATCCTAACTCTCCCATCAAAACCATCTTTCTAATACCCTAACTCTCCCATCAAAACCATCTTTCTAATATCCTAACTCTCCCATCAAAACCATGTTTCTAATATCCCAACTCTCCCATCAAAACCATCTTTCGAATATCCTAACTCTCCCATCAAAACCATCTTTCTAATATCCTAACTCTCCCATCAAAACCATCTTTCTAATATCCTAACTCTCCCATCAAAACCATCTTTCTAATATCCTAACTCCCCCATCAAAATGTGCTGAATGTGCTGGAAATTTTGAAAGACACGAGGATAGATAAGTCCCCGGGGCCAGACAGGATATACCCAAGGTTTTTACGGGAAGCGAGGGAAGAGATTGCCGCGCCTTTGGCGATGATCTTTGCATCCTCACTGTCCACTGGAGTAGTACCGGATGATTGGAATGTGGCAAATGTTATTCCCTTGTTCAAGAAAGGGAATAGGGATAACCCTGGGAATTATAGACCAGTCAGTCTTACGTCGGTAGTGGGCAAATTATTGGAGAGGATTCTGAGAGACAGGATTTATGATTATTTGGAAAAGCATAGTTTGATTAGAGATAGTCAGCATGGCTTTGTGAGGGGCAGGTCATGCCTCACAAGCCTTATTGAATTTTTTGAGGATTTGACAAAACACATAGATGAAGGAAGAGCAGTGGATGTGGTGTATATGGATTTTAGCAAGGCGTTTGATGAGGTTCCCCATGGTAGGCTCATTCAGAAAGTAAGGAGACATGGGATACAGGGAAATCTGGCTGTCTGGATACAGAATTGGCTGGCCCATAGAAGACAGAGGGTGGTAGTAGATGGAAAGTATTCAGCCTGGAGCTCGGTGACCAGTGGTGTTCCGCAGGGATCTGTTCCGGGACCTCTGCTCTTTGTGATTTTTATAAATGACTTGGATGAGGAAGTGGAAGGCTGGGTTAGTAAGTTTGCCAATGACACAAAGGTTGCTGGAGTTGTGGATAGTGTGGAGGGCTGTTGTAGGTTGCAACGGGACATTGACAGGATGCAGAGCTGGGCTGAGAAGTGGCAGATGGAGTTCAACCTGGAAAAGTGTGAAGTGATTCATTTTGGAAGGTCGAATTTGAATGCAGAATACAGGCTTAAAGACAGGATTCTTGGTAGTGTGGAGGAACAGAGGGATCTTGGGGTCCACATCCATAGATCGCTCAAAGTTGCCGCCCAAGTTGATAGGGTTGTTAAGAAGGCGTATGGTGTGTTGGCTTTCATTAACAGGGGGATTGAGTTTAAGAGCCGCGAGGTTATGCTGCAGCTCTGCAAGGCCCTGGTTCGACCACACTTGGAATATTATGTTCAGTTCTGGTCGCCTCATTATAGGAAGGATGTGGAAGCTTTAGAGAGGGTGCAGAGGAGATTTACCAGGATGCTGCCTGGACTGGAGGGCATGTCTTATGAAGAAAGGTTGAGGGAGCTAGGGCTTTTCTCATTGGAGCGAAGAAGGATGAGAGGTGACTTGATAGAGGTGTACAAAATGATGAGAGGCATAGAGAGAGTGGATAGCCAGAGACTTTTTCCCAGGGCGGAAAGGGCTATCACCAGGGGGCATAATTTTAAGGTGATTGGAGGAAGGTTTCGGGGAGATGTCAGAGGTAGGTTCTTTACACAGAGAGTGGTGGGTGCGTGGAATGCACTGCCAGCGGTGGTAGTAGAAGCAGATACATTAGGGACATTTAAGCGACTCTTGGATAGGTACATGGATGATAGTAGAATGAAGGGTGTGTAGGTAGTTTGATCTTAGAGTAGTCTAAAGGGTCGGCACAACATCGTGGGCCGAAGGGCCTGTACTGTGCTGTACTGTTCTATGTTCTATGTTCTAAAACCATCTTTCTAATACCCTAACTCTCCCATCAAAACCATCTTTCTAATACCCTAACTCTCCCATTGAAACCCATCCATCTAATATCCTAACTCTCCCATTGAAACCCATCCTTCTAATACCATAACTCTCCCATCAAAACCATCTTTCTAATACCCGAACTCTCCCATCAAAACCATCTTTCTAATATCCTAACTCTCCCATTGAAACCCATCCATCTAATATCCTAACTCTCCCATTGAAACCCATCCTTCTAATATCCTAACTTTCCCATCAAAACTTATCCATCTAATATCCTAACTCTCCCATTGAAACCCATCCTTCTAATACCCTAACTCTCCCATCAAAACCAACTTTCTAATATCCTAACTCTCCCATCAAAACCCATCCATCTAATATCCTAACTCTCCTATTGAAACCCATCCTTCTAATACCCTAACTCTCCCGTCAAAACAATCCATTTAATACCCTAACTCTCCCATCAAAACCCATTCATCTAATACCCTAACTCTCCCATCGAAACCATCTCTCTAATACCCTAATTCTCCCATCAAAATCCATCCCTCTAATACCCGAACTGTCCTATCGAAACCCATCTCTCTAATACTCTAACTCTCCCATTGAAACCCATCCTTCTAATACCCTATTTCTCCCATCAAAACCATCTTTCTAATATCCTAACTTTCCCATCAAAACCCATCCATCTAATACCCTAACTCTCCCATCGAAACCCATCCTTTTAATACCCTAACCCTCCCATCAAAACACAGCTCTCTAGTCCCTTAACTCTCCCATTAAAACCCATCCTTCTAAAACCGTAACTCTCTCATCAAAACTCATCCCTCTAATACCCTAACTCTCCCATTGAAACCCACCCCTCTCATACCCTAACTCGCCTATCAAAACCCATCTCTCTAATACCCTATAATAATAATAATAAAAACAAAATACTGCGGATGCTGGAAATCTGAAATAAACACAAGAAATGCTGGAACCACTCAGCAGGTCTGGCAGTATCTGTGGAAAGAGAAGCAGAGTTAACGTTTTGGGTCAGTGACCCTTCATCGGAACTGACAAATATTAGACAAGTCACAGGTTATAAGCAGGTGAGGTGGGGGTGGGGCTAGAGATGACAAAGGAGGTCTAGATTGGACCAGGCCACATAGCTGACCAAAAGGTCACGGAGCAAAGGCAAACAATATGTTAATGGTGTGTTGAAAGACAAAGCATTAGTACAGATTAGGTGTAAATACACTGAATATTGAACAGCAGCAAGTGCAAACCTGAAAAAAACAGTGGGTAAGCAAACTGAACAAACTAAGATGAAATGAAAAAAATGCAAAAAAAAAGATTGTAAAAAATGTTAAAAAGAATGGGGAAAAAAAGGAAGAAAAAAATAACTAAAAATGAAAGTAAAATGGGGGGCTGTCATGCTCTGAAATTATTGAACTCAATGTTCAGTCCCGCAGGCTGTACTGTGCCTAATCGGTAAATGAGATGCTGTTCCTCGAGCTTGCGTTGATGTTCACTGGAACACTGCAGCAATCCCAGGACAGAGATGTGAGCATGAGAGCAGGGGGGAGTGTTGAAATGGCAAGCAACCGGAAGCTCAGGGTCCTGCTTGCGGACTGAGCGGAGATGTTCCGCAAAGCGGTCACCTAGTCTGCGCTTGGTCTCCCCAATGTAGAGGAGACCACACTGTGAGCAGCGAATACAGTATACTACATTGAAAGAAGTACAAGTAAATCGCTGCTTCACCTGAAAGGAGTGTTTGAGGCCTGGGATAGTGAGGAGAGAGGAGGTAAATGGGCAGGTATTACACCTCCTGCGATTGCAGGGGAAGGTGCCCGGGGACGGGGACGAGGTGGTGGGGGTAATGGAGGAGTGGACCAGGGTGTCGCGGAGGGAACGATCCCTTCGGAATGCTGACAGGGGAAGAGAGGGGAAGATGCGACTGGTAATACCCTAATTCTCCCATCAAAACACAGCTCTCTAATATCCTAACCCTATAAATCAAAACCCATCCCTCTAATACACTAACTTTCCCATCAAATCCCATCCCTCTAATACCCTAACCCTCCCATCAAAACGCATAGAAACATAGATAATAGGAGTAGGAGTAGGCCATTTGGCCCTTCGAGCCTGCTCCGCCATTCATTATGATCATGGCTGATCATCCAACTCAGTAACCTGTTCCCGCTTTCGCCCCATACCCTTTGATCCCTTTAGACCCAAGAGCTATATCTAACTCCTTCTGGAAAACATACAATGTTTTGGCCTCAACTGCTTTCTGTGGTAACGAATTCCACAGGCTCACCACTCTCTGGGTGAAGAAATTTCTCTTCATCTCAGTCCTGAAAGGTTTACCCCATATCCTTAGGCTATGACCCCTGGTTCTGGACTCCCCCACCATTGGGAACATCCTTCCTGAATCTACCCTGTCAAGTCCTGTTCGAATGTTATAGGTTTTTATGAGATCCCTCCTCACTCTTCTGAACTCCAGCAAATATAATCCTAACCGACTCAATCTCTCCTCATATGTCAGTCCTGCCATCCCAGGAATCAGTCTGGTAAACCTTCACTGCACTCCCTCTATAGCAAGAACATCCTTCCTCAGATAAGGAGACCAAAACTGCACACAATATTCCAGGTGTGGCCTCACCAAGGCCCTGTATAATTGCAGCAAGACATCCCTGCTCCTGTACTCGAACCCTCTCGCTATGAAGGCCAACACACCATTTGCCTTTTTTATTGCCTGTTGGACCCGCATACTTACCTTCAGTGACTGGTGAACGAGAACACCCAGATCTCGCTGCATCGTCCCCTCCCTCAGTTTATAGTCGTTCAGATAATAATCTGCCTTCCTGTTTTTGTTACCAAATTGGATAACCTCACATTTATCCACATTATACTGCATCTGCCATGCATTAGCCCACTCACTCAACTTGTCCAAATCACCCTGAAGCCTCTCTGCATCCTCCCCACAACTCACCCTCCCACCCAGTTTTGTGCCATCTGCAAATCTGGAGATATTACATTTAGTTCCCTCATCTAAATCATTAATATATATTGTGAATAGCTGGGGTCCTAGCACAGATCCCTGTGGTACCCCACTAGTCACTGCCTGCCATGCGGAAAAAGACCCGCTTATTCCTACTGTTTGTTTCCTGTCTGCCAACCAATTTTCTATCCATCGCAATACACAACCCCAATCCCATGCGCTTTAATTTTACACGCTAATCTGTTATGTGGGACTTTGTTGAAAGCCTTCTGAAAGTCCAAATAAACCACATCCACTGGCTCCCCCTCATCAACTCTACTAGTTAAATCCTCGAAGAATTCTAGTAGATTTGTCAAGCATGATTTCCCTTTCGTAAATCCATGATGACTCAGGCCGATTCTACCACTGTTCTCTATGTGCTCTGCTATGAAATCTTTGATAATGGACTCTAGAATTTTCTCCACTACCGACGTCAGGCTGGCTGGTCTATAATTCCCTGCTTTCTCTCTACCTCCCTTTTTAAATAGTGGGGTTACATTAGCTAACCTCCAATCTGTAGGAACTGTTCCAGAGTCTATAGAATCTTGGAGGATGACCACCAATGCATCCACTATTTCGAGGGCCACTTCATTAAGTACTTTGGGATGCAGACCATCAGGCCCTGGGGATTTATTGGCCTTCAATCCCATGAATTTCCCCAACACCATTTCTCTAATAATACTGATTTCCTTCAGTTCCTCTCTCTCACACATCTCTCTAAAATCCTAACTCTCCCATTGAAACTCATCCCTCTAATACCCTAACTCTCCCATTGAAACTCATCCCTCTAATACCCTCACTCTCCCATTGAAACTCATCCCTCTAATACCCTCACTCTCCCATTGAAATTCATCCCTCTAATACCCTCACTCTCCCATTGAAACTCATCCCTCTAATACCCTCACTCTCCCATCAAAACACATCACTTGAGGACATTAAGGCCTTGATTTTGCCACCACTCCTACACTTGAAACGAGTCAGCTGCATCACACCCACTGTCCTAGCCTTAGAATACAATGGGTTCCTTTGGGAAAGGAAGGTCTTTTCAAGTCTCTTTGACCTTGAAGCCTGACTCCTCTCAGACCCTCTGATTTGAAGAGGGTGGAGGTGGGGTTCGGGTATCAGTTAGTGGCAACTTATTTTTACACCTCTTAAAATGGTTTTCCAGAGGAATGTAAGGGTAGAAGGTCGAGACAGGCTGCTCAGCCCATCTCCTCTAATCCCCTCTAGTAGACCTTTTAGGATAGAAATTTGGGAAACCTAACTTCAGCCCGTGCACCTGAAAGGCGAGGCCTGAGTTGCCCCCAAAATTCGGTTTCAGGCTTTATTCCCATCAAACCCACAAGGCATGAGGAGCAAACAGAGATCGGGGTCTTTGGTAGTGATGCAGAGCCCTCCAGTTGAATCAGGACTGGGTCAGAGGGGGTCAAACGCGTTAAGCAAAGAACAACTTTGCTGAGTGACTGCAATCGCATATCGGCCCATACCAGGTAAGGACGGCAGTATTCCTTCCCTAAAGAGTCATTAATGAACAAGTTTGGCTTCTACAGCAATCCGACAGCTTCATTTCCCTTTTACTGAGCCCAACATTTTATATCCTAATTTCAAAAAATAACTGAATTCAAATTCTCAAACATCCATGGTGGGATTTGAACTGACATTCTCTGTGATCCGGAGTGCACTGCTTGAAAGGGCGGTGGAAGCAGATTCAATAGTAACTTTTAAAAGAAAAGTTAAAGGAAAACAATTAGCAGGTCTTTGGGGTAGAGCAGGGGGAAGTGGGACTGATTAGATAGCTTCACCTAAGAGTTAGTACAGGCATGAGGGACTGAATGGCCTCCATCTGTGCTGTATTATTCATGACTACTAGTACATAACCACAACACCACCATACTGACAACTGGAGCAGTGCTTTCAAAGGTAGAAACACAAAACGTCGGACAAAGTGGGAAATCATTCCATTCTTTCCAGGTCACATTTTCCCACTTACATCCCGCAATTCCTGAACTAACTCACCTCCTTATCATCCTCCAGGTCATGACCAGTCTCTTCAATGGCTGTGAATAGAAACAGATCAAAGCATAAAATTTAGGGGTAGGTGGTGACGTAGTGGTAATGTCGCTAGACTAGTAATCTAGAGGCGCAGGCTAACACTCTGGGGATATGGGTTCGAATCCCACCACGATAGATGATGAAATTTGATTTCAATTAATAAATATGGAATTAAATGCTAGTTAATGGTGACCGTGCAACCATTGTCGATTGTTGTAAAAACCTATCTGGTTCACAAATGTTGTTTAGGGAAGGAAATCTGCTGTCCTCACCTGGTCTGGCCTACATGTGATTCCAGACCCACAGTAATGTGGTTGAATGTTAAATGCTCTCTGAAATGGCCTCGCAAACCACTCAGTTGTATCAAACTGCTACAAAGTCTCAGAAAAAGGACCTACATCCCAAACCTGCAGTGGTTTACGAAGGCAGCTCACCACCTCCTTCTCAAGGGTAATTAGGGATGGGCAATAAAGGCTGGCCTAGCCAGCGATGCCCACATCTCACGAAACAATAAAAAATTAAGGATCAAAAAGGAAGAAAGGAAGAAGATGCTGCCCAAGTCATAGGTACATAGGAACAGCAGCAGGCCATTCAGCCCATCGAGCCTGCTCCACCATTCAATATGATCATGGCTGATCATCCACTTCAATGCCTTTTTCCCACACTATCCCCATATCCCTTTATGTCATTTGTATTTAGAAATCTGTCAATCTCTGCTTGAAACATACTCAATGACTGAGCTTCCACAGCCCTCTGGGGTAGAGAATTTCAAAGATTCACAACCCTCTGAGTAAAGAAATTTCTCCTCATCTCTGTCCTAAGTGACTTCCTCCTTATTTTGAAATTGTGTCCCCTGGTTCGAGATTCCCCAACCAGGGGAAACATCTTATCTGCATCGACCCTGTCTATCCCTTTAAGTATTTTGTAGGTTTCAATGAGATCACCTCTCATTCTTCGAATCTCTGGAGAATACAGGCCCAGTTTCCCCAATCTCTCTTCATAGAACAGTCCCACCATCCTGGTGAACCTTCGTTGCACTCCCTCTATGGCAATAATATCCTTCCTAAAGTAAGGGGACCAAAACTGCACACAGTACTCCAGGTGCAGTCTAACCAAGGTACTATACAATTGAAGCAAGACTTCACTACTCCTGTACTCAAATCCTCTTGCGATAAAAGCTAACATACCATTAGCCTTCTTAATTGCTTGCTGCACCTGCATGTCAGCTTTCAGTGACTTATTGATGGATTGCTAGGCCATATCAGAGGGCATTTAACAGTCAGCCACATTTCTGTGTGTCTGGAATCACATGGAGGCCAGACCAGATAAGGACGGCAGATTTCCTTCCCTGAAAGACATTTGTGAACCAGATGGGTACACTATCTAATCTCTTACCATTTAAGAAATACTCTGCACATCTATTCCTCCTACCAAAGTGGATAACCTCACATTTTTCCACATTATATTCCACCTGCCACGTTCTTGCCCACTCACTAAGTCTGTCCAAATCCCCTTGAAGCCGCTTTGCAACTTCCTCACAACACACATTCCCACCTAGTTTTGTGTCATCTGCAAACTTGGAAATATTACAATTGGTCCCCACATCCAAATCATTGATATATATTGTGAACAGCTGGGGCCCAAGTACTGATCCTTGCGGTACCCCACTAGTCACAGCCTGCCAACCTGAGAATAACCCGTTTATTCCTATTCTCTGATTTCTGCCTGTTAACCAATCCTTAATCCATGTCAGTATATTACCCCCTATCCCATGTGCTTTAATTTTGCTAACCAACCTCCTGTGGGGGACATTATCAAAGTATACCACGTCCACCAACTCCCCTTTATCAATTCTGTTAGGAGCATCATCAAAAAACTCCAACAAGTTTGTCAAACATGATTTCCCATTGATGAATCCATGTTGACTATGCTCAGTCAGATCATTATTATACAAGTGTCCATTTATCACATCCTTTAGAATAGATTCTAGCATTTTCCTACTACTGATGTAAGGCTAACAGGTCAGTAGTTCTGTTTTCTCTCTCCCTCCCTTCTTAAATAGTGGGGTGACATTTGCTCCCTTCTCATCTGCATTCTAGAATCTATAGAATTTTGGAAGATGATCACCAATGCGTCTACTATCTCCATAGCTACCTCTTTCAACACTCTGGGATGTAGAATATCAGGTCCTGGGGACTTATCAACCTTCAGCCCCATTAATTTCTCCAATGCAACCTTCTTACTAATACTAATTTCCTTCAATTCCTCATTGTCCTGTCATGTAGACCCCTACCTACCAAGGATGAGGCATATTAATTTTGTCATATGAACTTTGATTTTAAATTGTTGCTGGAGTGAAGAAATGACTTGTTTGAAGATCACCAGACACTGGGCTGGAAGGACATTTGCATAGTAAGAGACACTGCTTGTGGAGACAAAGGACCATTCCCTGTTCCAACTAACCCAAATGGATTTTGATCACAAGACATTGAAGGTGTAAGGAAGCGCATTCCAGGCCCTGCTAAGATGATACAATCCACAGAGCCAGGACTGGTTAAACCACATGACTAACTGGCTGGTCCAGATTTTTTTGAACGAGCCACAGGATTTGAATTCAGAAGGCAGTGTGTAACTGAAGCTGGAACAAGCAAGTCTCTCGCCTGGCTATCTCTTTTTTGCTTTCTCCCAAGCCACTGGACCCATAAACAGAAACCTCAAGAGAGAAAAGACTCCTACATTGGAACAAGTTGAAGCATGAACTGGGCCCCAATGAATTGCAGACTTACCAGCAACCAAAGACTTCACAATGAACTTAAAGGACTGTAACTACCAGATATTGCCTCAGACTTTTCCCCATTATTCCTTCTACTTTTTCTGTCTCTATCTGCGTGTGTGTTTATCATGTATACATGCTAGCGTGATCGCGTCACATGTTCGTAGTCGTTAACCGGATTAGAGTTAAGATTAATAAACTATCTTTCTCATTTAAATCTAAGGAAACCTGTTTGATTTCTTTGCCTTACAGTTGGAGCAGTGAACAAGGATTCACTGAGGGGGAGCTAAAAACACAGTGTTTTCAAATGAAATCCTGTTACATTTAAACCAGGCAAAGTCTGAGAGGGAACCCCCTAGACCCCTTCTCACCTGGTCGTAACAGAAATTTGGGGGCTAGTGTCCTAAATTTTACCCACAGACAAATGAGAAATTGGAATTGGGAAGACAAACTGATCCCGAACAAAAGAGAAAATATTTCAGTACAGGTTTTCTTGTAGTTCTGTGCGCTCGAATACTAACATGTCTGCGACTGCAGCTAGTAGCTCCCTGAGCCAGGGTGAATTAACTTGGGATAAGTTAAAAGCACTGTCTGTGGAGGAGTTGAGGAAAATGACTGAGCAGTGGGATCACTGTACGTGGCAAGGCTAGGAAGTCTGAACGCCTAAGATGAGTGGTCAACCATTTTTCTCTTGAATCTGAAGAAGCAAAAACCTGGTTCGAAGCAGACTCTGATAGGGTTTTGTTAGCAAAGATACAATTGGAACAGAGGAAACTTGAATTAAAAGGCAGGGAAAGAGAAAGAGAGAGAGAGGAGAGAGAAAGAGAAAGAACCTTCCAGAAAGAATGCGAAGAAAGAGAACTGAAATGATTTGAGTTAACTAGGGGGTGTCAGAGTAACTCCAGTGAAAGCATGGCCAATATGGAGGAGTGTAATTCAGGGCTGGGTACAAAATTGTTAAATCTCTCCCAACTGATCCCAAAATTCAATGAAGAAGACGTGGAAGCATTTTTTGTGTGTTTTGAAAAACTGGCAAGGCAGTTAAAGTGACCAGCTGAGGCTTGGACTCTGCTGATACAGAGTAAATTAGTAGGAAAAGCCCATGAGGTTTATTCCATGTTGCCAGATGAGAGCTCGTCAGATCATAAACTGACAAAAAATGCTATCCTCGGGGCATATGAGTTCGTACCAGAAGCCTATCGCCAAAAGTTTAGAACCCTCAAGAAGCAAGTTGATCAAACTTACCTGGAGTTTGAGAGAAATAAGCAGCTGACTTTTGACCAGTGGCTGAGGGCTCTTAAAGTACAGCTCAGCTATGAAAATATCAGAGAAGTAATTTTGTTCGAAGAATTTAAAAACTCTCTCTTGCTCTCCATGTGGAGGAACAAAAGGCTCATAGAGCTCGGCAGGCAGCAGTCCTGGCCGATGAGTTTGCTCTCATTTATCAGTCGGTTTCCCAGGGGAAAACCTTTCCTAATCACCCCCACAAATCTGAAAAGGACAAAGGGTGGGAAGGTGATAGAAGCCCAAGCAGTCCGAGGAGGGGAAGAAAAGCAGGAGACACAGGGGGCCCTCCTCCAGCCAAAAAGGAAGGTGTTTGTAAGTAGGATTGAGACCTGTGTGCTTCCATTGTAATAAAGCAGGGTATCTAGAGCTGACTGCTGGAAACTAAAGGGAAAAGTGTAGGGTTACTCAGGGCACACCCGCTCAGTGAAGATGGGGACCTGATAGAAAGCACAGTAGAATAAGCTGTAACTGAAACTGCAGTAAGAGTGAGACCCAGGAAGTCTACCGCTGCAAGTGCAGGAAAATTTAATAGGATTCCTGAAGGTTATCAGGGTTTCGTGTCTGAAGGGAGAGTAACGCCATACCCTCGAGTGGGGCAAGCAAGCCCATAGTAATTCTTAGGAACACAGGGGCCACTGGATCCCTTTTACCTGGAAAAGGCCTGACCTTTCCCCCAGAGAGTGCAGTAAACTCCAGAATGGTGGTGAATGGTATTGGAGGGCAGTGTATGCCTGTACTTGTACACTGGGCGCACCTGGAGTGCGACCTAGTTTCAGGACCGGTGACCGTGGGGATTGTCCCTCGTTTACCTGTGAACGGGGTTGACCTGCTCCTAGGTAATGATCTAGCGGGGGCAAAGTGGTAGCTTCCCCAGTAAAGAAAGAGAGACCGCAGGAGGTCAGAGACAGGATGGTGGCAAGAGATGGACCCCTGCAGTTTCCCTGAATGTGTAGTGGGTCAGGCCATGATCAAACCAGCTCCCCCAGAGGAGACTGAATTGACACTGCAGGCAGATGACCATGAGGTCTGTCTGTCGAGACTTTCCTTGGAAAGTTGGGAGACCCAGGGAATGAAATAAATGGATTCTCCGTAGCTGAGACTCAGCGAGCCGACCCAGTATTGAGTATTGAGAGAGTTAGCACAGGCTGCCCAGTCTGAAAGTGAAGCACAAGGAGTGCCTGATTGCTATTATTTAAAGAATGAGGTACTGATGAGGAAATGGAGCTCTCCTCACAGACCTGTGAGCAAGGAGTGGACAGTGGTTCACCAGTTAGTGGTGTCACAGAGGTACCGGGGAGAAATATTAAGAAGGCCCCACGAGACTACAATGGCTGTACATGCTGGTATACGAAAGACCAAAGCCCGCATAAGACAGCAGCTTGACTGGCCAAAACTCCACAAAGATGTGGTGGAGTACTGCAGGAGTTGCCACATGTGCCAGGTTGAGGGAAAACACCAACCTACAGTGAAACCTGCACTCCTAAGTCCTGTACCGGTGTTAGGAGGACCCTCCAGCAGAGGGCTGGTGAACTGTAATCGACCCCCACCGAGAACAAAAGGGGACAGGCAGGCACCAGGCTGGCAACAGGTTAGAAAGGAACGGGGAAAAAGGAACCAAGAGGGCAGTTTAGAGGAAGTCCGGGAAGAATCCCAGATGAAAATCCCTACTGTCCGGTCAGCCAACCCTGAAGTATTTGAAAAGTTAGACCCCACACCCTCCTATGTAAATGTAGACACTAGAAGCACCCCACCAGAGTGGCTAACAGCATTTACAGGAACGTGCAGAGACAAAGAAAGACCTCTAGGGGGGGCAGAGAAACTGTGAGGTGATGCCTCACCTAGTCGAGGTACCACAGGGGAGTGCAGCAGAATCTGGACAAATACCTGCAAGCAGGAGTATCCCAATGGACAAAGGGAAGATTAGCAAAGAATCCACCCCCACAGTCAGGAGAAAAGGGAACCAGCCATTCCCTGAGGTGAAAAGCCCTTGCATGGCTCATCAAAGCACTGAGAATTCAGAATGGAACTGACCACTGCCACCATCCCTGAGCAGAACTCTAACTTAGGGCTAATTATACCTAACCCTTCCCCCTGCAGACCTCAACAAGAACAAAGACACCTTAGGCAATCATGAAAATGTGCAAACTGGAAAAAAAAACTTCCCCAAAAAACACATATTTATTGGGATGCCAAAAAGGGCCGTTTAAAGCAACACTATTACCAAGAAAAGACAGACTGTAACAATTGTTAGGGTTCTGAATGAAAGAGAGATGCATGTGTGTTTTCCTGTCCTTATCTTCTCTCGAGTCCCTTTTAATGAAATGCTGCTTGTGGAGACAAAGGGCTTTTCCCTGCTCCAACTAACCCAAATAGATTTTGATCACCAGACACTGAAGGTGTGAGGAAGTGCATTTCAGGCCCTGCTAAGGTGATATAATCCACAGAGCCAGGACTGGTTAAACCAGCTGGTCACGTGACTAACTGGCTAGCCCAGGTTTTTTTGAACCAGCCACAGGACAGTTTGAATTCAGAAGGCAGTGTGTAACTGACGCTGAAATAAGCAAGTCTCTCGCCTGCCTGTCTCTCTTCCTTGCTTTCTCCCCAGTCACCGGACCCACAGAAGACACGTAAACCTCAAGAGAGAAAAGACTCCTACATTGGAACAAGTTGAAGCGTGAACTGGGCTCCAACGAATTACAAGATTTACCAGCAACCAAAGACTCCACATTCAACTTAAAGGACTGTAACTGCCAGATATTGCCTCAGACTTTCCTCCTTTATTCCTTCTACTTTTTCTGTCTCCATCTGTGTGTGTGTTTATCACGTTGCATATTTGTAGTCGTTAACTGGATTAAAGTTTAAGATTAATAAACTTTAATTTTCTTGTTTAAATCTAAGGAAAACTGTTTGATTTCTTTGCCTTACAATTGGAGCAGTGAACAAGGATTCACTAAAAGGGGGAGTTAAAAACACTGTTTTCAAATTAAACCCTGTTACGTTTAAACCAGGCAAAGGCTGAGAGGGAACACCTAGACCCCTTCCCACCTGGTTGTAACAATCCCTAGTCCCTTGGATCTGTAATTCACAAAGAGGCAAATTTTACAGACTCCCCGATGTCGGGGGTCGTGGTGGGGAGGCCCGGAAAATGTCTCCGCAAGAGACCCGCCAGATTCCCCGATGCCAGGAAGACCCAGCCCCATATTGCTGGCGGTGGCGAGGGCATGTGGCAGCCCCCCACCATCCCCCCCACTATCCCCCCCACCACCACTCAGCGGCAGGATCAAAATTTGATTGTGTTGATTTATGTAAAGTAATGTATTACATACTTACCCATCAGGTGGCAGGACCGTATCTCCAACACAGAAGTCCTCGAGGCGGCCAACATCCCCAGCTTATACATAATACTGAGTCAGCGGCGCTTGAGATGGCTTGGCCATGTGAGCCGCATGGAAGATGGCAGGATCCCCAAAGACACATTGTACAGTGAGCTCGCCACTGGTATCAGACCCACCGGCCGTCCATGTCTCAGCTTTAAAGACGTCAGCAAACGCAACATGAAGTCCTGTGATATTGATCACAAGTCTTGGGAGTCAGTTGCCAGCAATCGCCAGAGCTGGCGGGCAGCCATAAAGGCGGGGCTAAAGTGTGGCGAGTCGAAGAGACTCAGCAGTTGGTAGGAAAAAAGACAGAAGCGCAAGGGGAGAGCCAACTGTGTAACAGCCCCGACAACCAATTTTATCTGCAGCGCCTGTGGAAGAGTCTGTCACTCTAGAATTGGCCTTTATAGCCACTCCAGGCGCTGCTACACAATCCACTGACCACCTCCAGTCGCTTACCCATTGTCTCTCGAGACAAGGAGGCCAAAGAAGAAGAAAAAAAGAAGAAGACTTACCCATTCCCACTGTCAGTCCCGGTCAGATATTCGTGCCGGCGGTCGGTTCTCCCGTGCCTTCAGCTCTCCGTCCGGAGATCCGATGTGGTGATGGGGAGGGGGAGCAGGTAAGTATTTCAGTGTGGGGCAGGGAGGGGAGCGGTGTCAAAGCAATCCGTTATGTTGGTAGGGGTGGAAGTGAAAAGTCGAAGTTTATCAGTATCCCCCTCACAGTTCACAATACTTCTAAGTTTTGTCTCATCCGCAAATTGAGAAGTTCTGGCCTGTACACCAAAGTCTAGGTCATTAATATAGATCAAGAAAAGCAGTAGTCCTGGGGAGCTCCACCACGTGAAGTGAAAATTAGAAACTTTTACAGTCCGTTTTTATGTTTTTTGCTAGTTGACATTCATATTCTATTCTCCCTTTCTTTATCAGTTTCTTGGTCCTCCTTTGCTGTATTCTAAAATCCTCCCAATCCTCAGGTTTACTACTATTTGTGGCAGCTTTATAGGACTTTTCTTTTAATCTTATACAATCCTTAATTTCCTTTGTTAGCCACGGTTGACTGCCTTTTCTTTTTGGGTTTTTGTGCCTTGAAGGAACGTACAGTTGCTGTAAACTATTCTTTATAATTCTTTAAAGACTATACTTAAAGTTGATAGTCATCAGGACTGAATGAGATGCGTCCAAGGATACTGAGGGAAGTAAGGGTGGAAATTGCGAAGGCACTGGCCATAATCTTCCAAACCTCCTTAGATACAGGGGTGGTGCCAGAGGACTGAAGAATTACAAATGTTAAACCCTGGTTCAAAAAAGGGTGTAAGGATAAACCCAGCAATTACAGTCCAGTCAGTTTAACCACGGTGTTGGGAAAGCTTTTAGAAACGGTAATGCAGGATAAAATTAACAATCACTTGGACAAGTGTGGATTAATTGAGGAAAGCCAGCATGGATTTGAGGGCAAATCAATGTTAATTAATTTGCTTGAGTTTTTTGATGAGGTAATAGAGAGGGTTGATGAGGGTAATGTGGTTGATGTGATGTACATGGACTTCCAAAAGGCATTTGATAAAATGCCACATAACAGGCCTGTCGGCAAAGGTTTTATCCAATTGAATAAAAGGCATAGTAGCAGCATGGATATGAATTGGCTGAGTGACAGGAAACAGAGAGTAGTGGTGAATGGTTATTTTTTGGACTAGAGAAAGGTGGGTTTTCCCAGGGGTCTGTGTTAGGACCAGTCCTTTTCTTGATCTATATTAATGACCTAGACTTTGGTGTACAGGCCAGAATTTCTCAATTTGCGGATGAGACAAAACTTAGAAGTATTGTGAACTGTGAGGGAGATACTGATAAACATCAAGAAGAAATGGACAGTCTGGTGGAATGGGCAGACAAATGCAGAGACGTGTGAAGTGATTCATTTTGGTCAGAAGAACAAGGAGAGGCAATATAAAATAAAGAATACAACTCTAAAGATGGTGCAGGAGCAGAGGCTCCGGGGGTATATGTACATAAATCATTGAAGGTAGAAGGGCAGGTTGTGAAAGTGGTTAATAAAGTATATGGGATTCTGAGCTTTATAAAGAGGGACACAGAGTACAAAAGCCAGGAACTTATGATGTACCTGTATAAATCACTGATTCGGCCTCAACAGGAGTATTGTGTCCAGTTCTGGGCACCATGCTTTAGGAAGGATGTGAAGGCATTAGAGAAGGTGCTGGAAAGATTCACAAGAATTGTTCCAGGGTTGAGGAACTTCAGTTATATGGACAGATTCAAGAAGTTGGGGCTGTTCTGCTTGGAGAAGAGAAGGTTGAGAGGTGATTTGATAGGGGTGTTCAAAATCATGAGGGGTCTGGACAGAGTAGATAGGGAGAAACTGTTCCCATTGGCAGAAGGATTGAGAACCAGAGGACACAGGTTAAAGGTGATTGGTAAAAGAAGCCAGAGAGTTTGGTGGAGGCAGATTAAATCGAGGCTTTCAACAGAGAATTGGATAATTATCTGATGCAAAAATGTTTGCAGGGCTCTGGGGTAAAGGTGGGGGAATGCGACTAGTGAGTAACTCTTACAGAGAGCTAGCACGGACATGATGAACCAAATGGCCTCCTTCTGTGCTGTAACCATTCTATGATTGTATTACATGAATACTCCCTGCTTTCCGTCCCTTAGCCAATTTTGTATCCATACTGCCACTGCCCCTTTAATCCTCATTACTTGAAGAAAAATATTGCAAAAATTGCCTTAGTCTGCATGTTGAAGAGAATGATCTGCAGTCAGCTTGTTCCTTTTTCAACTTCCTCCTGACAGCATGTGACCCCTAAGTGACTGGAAACTATTGTGGGCTTGCAGTCAAGGAACTAATCACGTAGCATAGGGTTTCAGTGACGCTGCATTCTTCTGCTCGATACTGTACGTTACTGCTCAACACTGGAACTTTCAAGAGGGTGACTTCTAAGAGGGTGATTTCTTGCTAGTCTTGGAAACATTGAAAGCAGAATCCTTCACTGCCCTTTCAACAGCCAATCAATCAGCTGTCTCCTGTGGCTTGGTGGGTAGCACTCCTGCCTTTGAGTCAGGAGCTTGTAGATTCAAGTCCCGCACTGCCCAGTGTAGCACTGAGGGAGTGCTGAACTGTCAGAGGTGCTCTCTTTTGGATGAGATATTATACCATCTCAGGCGAGTGTCAAAAATCTCATGACACTATCCAAAGAAGAGCAGGGAATCCCCAGTGTCCTGGCAAATATTTATCCCATAACCCACGTCACTAAAAGAGAATATCAGATCATTATCTCATTCTGCGATCTTGCTACTCCATTTCCTATATTACAACAGTGACTACACCTCAATGGCTGCAAAGTGCTTTAGAACATCCTGAGGTTGTTACAGGTGTACAGAAATGCAAGTTCGTTGTTTTAATGACCCTCCCAGGTATCCTGATTTATGGCAGCTGCTATCCTATATTGCTCAGTGTGTACTAGATTACTCTGGGTGTACTAGATCACTCCATTTATACTGCATGATTCCATGTGTACAGGACTACTCTGGATGGACCAGATTACTTGCTTTGCCATTCAGTGAGATCCTGACTGATTTGCATCCTAAATCCACTTACCCGCCTTGGCTCCATGTCCATTAATACTCTTGTATTGCAAAAATCTAGCAATCTCAGATCTAAAATTATTAATTGAGCTAGTATCTGTTCTACTCAAGAAAGCCAGTTGGTGAAGGGTGATGCTGGAGCTCATCTTTATTCAGTCTAACATTTATTTACAGAGTAAAATATTACAAGCATACATCTCCTAACTCAACCATACCATGGTTTCAGTGTGTCTCTTTGTATGTGCTCAAGTTAAAATAGCTGGAGTAAGCCACTTTATCAGTACTGATATAGTCTCTAATGAGATACCTTTACTGTTGAGTAAATCTTCTACATGAAAGGCACAAATGAAACTTTACATGGAGCACGATAAGGCACTTATTTTTGGAAAGTCAGTGGATCTGCTGTTTACCCATTCAGGACGTTATTGTATTCCCATAACAAAACCTGATTTTTCTCATCAGCATATTAGACAAGTATTAATGGCACCAGGCGATAAGAATCAGAGAGGAAAAAAAAGCAAATTATCTTAAAGTTAAATAGGCAATTGGCTCATCCTACTTGTCAAAGGTTTAAAACCCTGCTAAATGGTGCGGGTGTGGTTGATGAAGAATATACGAGGCTAATAGAAGAGGTTAGTGAGAAGTGTGAAATCTGTAAAAAGTATTGGAGGATACTGTCACGTCCGATTGTAAGATTAGAGATACAGCACTGAAACAGGCCCTTCGGCCCACCGAGTCTGTGCCGAACATCAACCACCCATTTATACTAATCCTACACTAATCCCATATTCCTACCAAACATCCCCACCTGTCCCTATATTTCCCTACCACCTACCTATACTAGTGACAATTTATAATGGCCAATTTACCTATCAACCTGCAAGTCTTTTGGCTTGTGGGAGGAAACCGGAGCACCCGGAGAAAACCCACGCAGACACAGGGAGAACTTGCAAACTCCACACAGGCAATAACCGGAATCGAACCCGGGTCCCTGGAGCTGTGAGGCTGCGGTGCTAACCACTGCGCCACTGTGCCGCCCTAGTTTTCCAGTGGCATGTGACTTTAATCAGGTAGTTGCCATGGAGCTAAAGGTATGTGACAAAGACAGAAATATTTTAATTCCACATTTTATAGACCTGGCAACCCAATTTAGTCTTTTTACAATTATATATAATAAGGACAAAAGGGTGATTATAGACAAAGTGGAGAACTGGATTGGGACCACACACGGGGCACCAGTGAAGTTTTTGATCGATAATGGAGGGGAGTTTGCCAATGACACGTTCAGAGGCATGTATGAAAACATGTTCATGAATAACACAGCTGAAAATCCTGTCAGCTATGAACTCTGTGAAATGCTGCATAAAATCATAGCTGATCAACTAGACTGCAAGTTGACAACTGCCTGGCATGGGCAGTTCATGCAAAGGCTTCAGATGGTTGGAGGGCCTAGTCTCTATCAATTGGTCAATGGGAGAAATCCCAAATTGCCTTCTGTTCTGTGTGATAGTCCTCCTGATCTAGAAGGTACTGCAATTAGTTCCATTTTTTCCGCACATTTGAATGGTTTACATGCAGGGAGATGGGCTTTCATCAAGGCTGAGGTCTTGTAGAAAATTCGGGGAGCTCTGAGGCATCGTATAAAATCATCCACTGCTACCATATTATATTCCGGACAGCCAATTGGTGAAGGATAGTACTGGAGCCCATCCTTACTCAGTCTAACATTTATTTACAGTGTGAAACATTACAAGCATTCATCTCCTAACTCAATCACACTGCAGTTTCAGTGTTTCTTTTACGTGCTCAAGTGAAACCCCAATTAATGCCATCCACCTGCATATAATTAAACACAACTGATATACAATTAACAGTATCTACCACAATTACAGAATGGTTACAGCACAGAAGGAGGTCATTTGGCCCATCGTGTATGTGCCAGTTCTCTGCAAGAGCAACTCAGCTAGTCCCACTCCCCTGCCTTTTCCCTGTGGCCCTGCAAGCGTTTTCTCTTCAGATAATTATCTACTTCCCTATTGAAAGCAGGATTGAATTTGCTTCCACCAAACTCTCAGGCATTACATTCCGGATCCTAACCACTCACTGCGTGAAAACGTTTTTTCTTTTGTCGTTGTTTGTTCTTTTGCCAGCCACCTTAAATTGGTGTCCTCTCGTTCTCGGTCCTTCCACCAATGGGAACAGTTTCTGTCTATTTACTCTGTCCAGACCCCTCAGGATTTTCAAGACCTCTCAACCTTCTGTTTTCTAAGGAGAACAACACCAGCTTCTTCAATCTATCCATGTAACTGAAATCTCTCATCCCTGCAATCATTCCCATAAACCTATTCTTCACCCTCTCTAAAATCTTCACATCCTTCCTAAAGTGATGTACCCAGAACTGGACACAATACTCCAGTTGAGGCTGAACCAGCGTTTTATAAAGGCTTACCATAACTTCCTTGCTTTTGTACGCTATGCCTCTATTTATGAAGCCCAGGATCCCGTGTGCTTTAATAACCACTCTCTCAACCTGCCCTACCACCTTCAATGATTTCTGCACATATACCCCCAGGTCCCTCTGTTTCTCCACCCCCTTTAGAATCGTATCCTTCATTTTATATTGCCTCTCGTCATTCTCCCTACCAAACCATATCACTTCACACTTCTGCTACAACCAGGTGAGAAATGTGTCTAGGGGTCTTTTGCTGTCTTTACCTGGTCTTATTGTCACAGGGTTTCATTTTAAACGCACTGTGTTTAAAGCTTCCCACTTTGTGAATCCTTGTTCACAACTTTCCAATTATAAGGCACAGAAATGAGCACAAACAGGCTTTCTTTGGTTGAAAGAAGAAAGATGAGATTTATTAAACTTTAAACTTAAACTCTAATACGGTTCACACCTACGGATATATGACGCACCCAAAGAGCAGAAGAAAAGATAAATAGAACAGTTTGAGGCAATATCATGTTACTGTTTCTCGATCTCACTGTAGTCCTTGATTGAAGATATGGTCTTGTGTTTCATTGGAGCCCAGTAGTCTTCTTAAAACCATGTTCACATAGGAAACCTGTCTCTCTTTGAGTTTCATGCATTTTCACAAGATTTAGTTCCATGGAAAAAGATGGAGGCAGGCAGACAGGAGAGGAGATGTTCTCTGTCCATGAGCACACAGCGTTCTCTGCTCCACTTCCTTTGTTGGGAGTTCAAATTCAAAAAAACTCCCAGGTTGCCCAGCAGGCTAGTCATGTGACTAGCTCCTTATATGGAACAGTCTCTTCAAAATCCTTTGTTGTAAGTTCAAATTCTCTGCAACAGCCAGTTAGTCATATGACTAAAACTGGTCTGACCACTTCTGTGTATTGGAGAAGCAACTGCTGGGTCCCCATTGTTTCAGCATTGTCTGGTACTATGCAAATGTACTTCCAATCAGGGCTTGAAATTTTGAGTTTTTGTTCACGTGGCAAAAGAATGTGTGCCTCAGTCTTGGCAGGTGGGGGGGTTTGCCTGACACTTCTCTACATTAAATTTCACCTGCCACATGTCCTCCCATTCTACCAGTTCTGAGTTCTGATGAAATGTCATCGACCTAAAACATTAACTCTGTTTCTCTCTCCACAGATGCTGCCAGTCATGCTGAGTATTTCCAGCACTTTCTGTTTTTGCTCCCATTCCACCAGTCTATTATGTCCTCTTGGAGTCTATCACTATCTTCCTCAATTCACAATACTTCCAAGTTTTGCATCATCTGTGAATGTCGAAATCATGCCCTTTACACACAGGTTGAGGGCATTAGATCAGAAAAAGCAGTGTTCCTTATACCAACCACTGGGGAAGCCCAGGGCCGAAGGGCCTCTTTCAGTGCTGTATCTCTAAACTAAACTAAACTAAACTATATAGATCCATGCTGCCACTATCCCCTTTATTCCATGGGCTTCAATTTTGCTGACAAGCCTGTTATGTGGCACTTTATCAAACACATTTTGGAAGTCCATGTACACCACATCAACCGCATCACCATCATCAACTATTAATTTTGTCACAGGTTCTCATTTCTAAAAGCCTTCTCACCACTGAATTAAAATTTACTGGCGATGGTGAAGTGGTAATGTCACTGGGCTAACAATCCAGAGGGCCAGGCTAATGCCCTGGGGACACGGGTTCAAATCCCACCACGGCAGCTGGTGGAATTTTAATTAAATTAATTAATTTTAAAAATCTGGAATTGAAAGCTGATCCATGAAACTATCATCGATAAAAACCCATCTGGTTCACTAATGCCCTTTCGGGAAGGAAATCTACTGTCCTTACCCAGTCGGGCCGACACGTGACTCCAGACCCACAGCAATGTGGTTAACTCTTAACTGCCCTCTGAAATGGTCTAACAAGCCACTCAGTTGTCAAGGGCAATTAGGGATGGGTAACAAATGCTGGCCTTGCCAGTGACAGCCAAATTCCATGAAAGAATAAGAAAAAGTTGTTTATCCTTACACCCTTTTTTGAACATGGGTGTAACATGTGCAATTCTCCAGTCTGCTGGCACCACTCCTGTATCTAAGGAGGACTGGAAAATTATGGCCAGTATCTTCGGATGCATCTCATCCAGTCTTAGTGATGTATCAACTTTAAGTACAGTCAGCCTTTCTAATACCTCCTCTTTATCAATTTCTAGCCCATCCAGTGTCTCAGCTATCTTCTCTTTCACAATGACTTCGACAGCGACTTCTTCCTTGGCAAAGATTGCTTTTTGTGGAAGGGAATTACAGACTTCTATCACCTTGTGTCTTTTTCTTTTTCTTTTGGGCCTCCTTATCTCGAGAGACAATGGATACGCGCCTGGAGGTGGTCAGTGGTTTGTGAAGCAGCGCCTGGAGTGGCTATAAAGGCCAATTCTGGAGTGACAGGCTCTTCCACAGGTGCTGCAGAGAAATTTGTTTGTCAGGGCTGTTGCACAGTTGGCTCTCCCCTTGCGCCTCTGTCTTTTTTCCTGCCAACTACTAAGTCTCTTCGACTTGCCACAATTTAGCCCTGTCTTTATGGCTGCCCGCCAGCTCTGGCGAATGCTGGCAACTGACTCCCACGACTTGTGATCAATGTCACACGATTTCATGTCGCGTTTGCAGACGTCTTTATAGCGGAGACATGGACGGCCGGTGGGTCTGATACCAGTGGCGAGCTCGCTGTACAATGTGTCTTTGGGGATCCTGCCATCTTCCATGCGGCTCACATGGCCAAGCCATCTCAAGCACCGCTGACTCAGTAGTGTGTATAAGCTGGGGGTGTTGGCTGCTTCAAGGACTTCTGTGTTGGAGATATAGTCCTGCCACCTGATGCCAAGTATTCTCCGAAGGCAGCGAAGATGGAATGAATTGAGACGTCGCTCTTGGCTGGCATACGTTGTCCAGGCCTCGCTGCCGTAGAGCAAGGTACTGAGGACACAGGCCTGATACACTCGGACTTTTGTGTTCCGTGTCAGTGCGCCATTTTCCCACACTCTCTTGGCCAGTCTGGACATAGCAGTGGAAGCCTTACCCATGCGCTTGTTGATTTCTGCATCTAGAGACAGGTTACTGGTGATAGTTGAGCCTAGGTAGGTGAACTCTTGAACCACTTCCAGAGCGTGGTCACCAATATTGATGGATGGAGCATTTCTGACGTCCTGCCCCATGATGTTTGTTTTCTTGAGGCTGATGGTTAGGCCAAATTCATTGCAGGCAGACGCAAACCTGTCGATGAGACTCTGCAGGCCCTCTTCAGTGTGAGATGTTAAAGCAGCATCGTCAGCAAAGAGGAGTTCTCTGATGAGGACTTTCCGTACTTTGGACTTCGCTCTTAGACGGGCAAGGTTGAACAACCTGCCCCCTGATCTTGTGTGGAGGAAAATTCCTTCTTCAGAGGATTTGAACGCATGTGAAAGCAGCAGGGAGAAGAAAATCCCAAAAAGTGTGGGTGCGAGAACACAGCCCTGTTTCACACCACTCAGGATAGGAAAGGGCTCTGATGAGGAGCCACCATGTTGAATTGTGCCTTTCATATTGTCATGGAATGAGGTGATGATACTTAGTAGCTTTGGCGGACATCCGATCTTTTCTAGTAGTCTGAAGAGACCACGTCTGCTGACGAGGTCAAAGGCTTTGGTGAGATCAATGAAAGCAATGTAGAGGGGCATCTGTTGTTCACGGCATTTCTCCTGTATCTGACGAAGGGAGAACAGCATGTCAATGGTCGATCTCTCTGCACGAAAGCCACACTGTGCCTCAGGGTAGACGCGCTCGGCCAGCTTCTGGAGCCTGTTCAGAGCGACTCGAGCAAAGACTTTCCCCACTATGCTGAGCAGGGAGTTTCCACGGTAGTTGTTGCAGTCACCGCGGTCACCTTTGTTTTTATAGAGGGTGATGATATTGGCATCGTGCATGTCCTGTGGTACTGCTCCCTTGTCCCAGCACAGGCAATGCAGTTCATGTAGTGCTGAGAGTATAGCAGGCTTGGCACTCTTGATTATTTCAGGGGTAATGCTGTCCTTCCCAGGGGCTTTTCCGCTGGCTAGAGAATCAATGGCATCACTGAGTTCTGATTTGGTTGGCTGTATGTCCAGCTCATCCATGACTGGTAGAGGCTGGGCTGCATTGAGGGCAGTCTCAGTGACAGCATTCTCCCTGGAGTACAGTTCTAGGTAGTGCTCAACCCAGCGGTCCATTTGTTTGCGTTGGTCAGTGATTATGTCCCCCGATTTAGATTTGAGGGGGGCGATCTTCTTGATGGTTGGCCCAAGAGCCTTGTGTATGAAGAGGTATTTCCCAACTTCTCTCCTGAATGAGCTGGATCTCATTTTAAATTAATCCCCCCTTGTCCTAAAGACCCCATCCGTGGAAACAGTTTCTCTCTATCTACCCTTAAGCAGTTATATCCCAGGAAACCCTGGTTTATATAATCTTTTCTCATAATCTAAGCATTGCAGTCCCAGTAACATTCTGGTAAATCTGTTCTGCATTCCTTCTAAGGCCAATATATCCTTTCTAAGCAGCAGTGCCCAGTACAGTTGACGATACCGTCCATTGTGTTGTGTGGCACTACCACCGTGCTAAATGGGATAGATTTCGAACAGATCTAGCAATGCAAAACTGGGCATCCATGAGGCACTGTGGGTCATCAGCAGCAGCAGAATTGTACTCATCCACAATCTGTAACCTCATGGCCCGGCATATCCCTCACTCTACCATTACCATCAAGCCAGGGGACCAACCCTGGTTCAATGAAGAGTGCAGGAGGGCATGCCAGGAGCAGCACCAGGCATACCTCAAAATGAGGTGTCAACCTGGTGAAGGTACAACACAGGACTATCTACGTGCCAAAGTGCGTAAGCAGCATGCGATAGACAGAGCTAAGCGATCCCATAACCAATGGATCAGATCTAGGCTCTGCAGTCCTGCCACATCCAGCCTTGAATGGTGGTGGACAATTAAACAACTAACTGGAGGAAGTGGCTCCACAGATATCCCCATCCTCAATGATGGGGGAGCCCAGCACATCAGTGCGAAAGATAAGGCTGAAGCATTTGCAACAATCTTCAGCCAGAAGTGCCGAGTTGATGATCCATCTCACCCTCCTCCTTAAGGCCCCAGCATCACAGATGCCAGACTTCAGCCAATTCGATTCACTCCGCGTGATATCAAGAAACGACTGAAGGCACTGGATACTGCAAAAGCTATGGGCCCTGACAATAATCCGGCAATAGTACTGAAGACCTGTGCTCCAGAACTTGCCGCGCCCCTAGCCAAGCTGTTCCAGTACAGCTACAACACTGGCATCTACCCTGCAATGTGGAAAATTGCCCAGATATGTCCTGTACACAAAAAGCAGGATAAGTCCAACCCGGCCAATTACCCCCCCCATCAGTCTACTCTCAATCATCGGTAAAGTGATGGAAGGTGTCGTCAACAGTGTCATCAAGCAGCACTTTCTTAGCAATAACCTGCTCAGTGATATCCAGTTTGGGTTCCGCCAGGGCCACTCAGCTCCTGACCTCATTACAGCCTTGGTCCAAACATGGACAAAAGAGCTGAACTCAAGAGGTGAGGTGAGAGTGACTGCCCTTGACATCAAGGCAGCATTTGACAGAGTATGGCATCATGGAGCCCTAGCAAAACTGGAGTCAATGGGAATCAGGGGGAAAACTCTCTGCTGGCTGGAGTCATACCTAGAGCAAAGGAAGATGGCTGTACTTGTTGGAGGTCAATCATCTGAGCTCCAGGACATTGCTGCAGGAATTCCTCAGGGCAGTGTACTAGGCCCAACCATCTTCAGCTGCTTCATCAATGACCTTCCTTCAATCATAAGGTCAGAAGTGGGGATGTTCGCTGATGATTGCACAATGTTCAGCAGCATTCGCGACTCCTCAGATACTGAAGCAGTCCATGTAGAAATGCAGCAAGACCTGGACATTATCCAGGCTTGGGCTGATAAGTGGCAAGTAACATTCGCGCCACACAAGTGCTAGGCAATGACCATCTCCAACAAGAGAGAATCTAGCCATATCCCCTTGACATTCAACGGCATTACCATCACTGAATCCCCCACTATCAACAACCTAGGAGCCACCATTGACCAGAAAGTGAACTGCAGTAGCCACATAAATACCATGGCTACAAGAGCAAGTCAGAGGCTGGGAATCCTGAGGCGAGTAACTCACCTCCTGTCTCCCCAAAGCCTGTCCACCATCTACAAGGCACAAGTCAGGAGTGTGATGGAATACTGTCCACTTGTCTGGATGGGTGCAGCTCCAACAACACTCAAGAAGCTTGTCACCATCGAGGACAAAGCAGCCTGCTTGATTGGCACCCCATCTACAAACATTCACTCCCTCCACCACCGACGCACAGTGGCAGCAGTGTGTACCATCTACAAGATGCACTGCAGCAACGCACCAAGGCTCCTTAGACAGCACCTTCCAAACCCACGACCTCTACCAACTAGAAGGACAAGGGCAGCAAATGCATGGGAACACCATCACCTGCAAGTTCCCCTCCAAGTCACACACCATCCTGACTTGGAACTATATCGCTGTTCCTTCACTGTCGCTGGGTCAAAATCCTGGAACCCCCTTCCTAACAGCACTGTGGGTCTACCTACCCCACATGGACTGCAGCGGTTCAGGAAGGCAGCTCACCACCACCTTCTCAAGGGCAATTAGGGATGGGCAATAAATGCTGGCCTGGCCAGTGACACCCACATCCCTGAATGAATAATTTTTTTAAAAGTACACACTCCAGGTGTGGTCTAACCAGGGCCTTGTATATCCATAGCAAAACTTCCTCCTCTTTATATTCTAACCCTCTAGTTATAAAGGTTACTACTACATTTACTGATCTGTGCACATGGATCACTAAATGTCTAAAATGTCCACAGCTTCTAACTTCTCATTATTTAAATAATATTTGTAGCCAATCATTTATTGACCAAAAGGTACGACCTCACACTGGTTTGCGTTGAAGTCCATCTGTCACATGTTTAGCCATTAAAAGAATCTATCAATGACTTTTTGTAATTTTATGATCCAGTCTACACTACTTGTCATGTCACCAATCTTTGTGTCATTGGAAAACTTAGATATTGCTGAAAATAGAGACATGTTGTCGAAGCTTTTCGTCTTGCACTCATCAGGACAATCTACAAGAATAGTCCGTACGTCCCAAAGATCATATCAACCAACATGTCCCTTCCGGTGTTTGCCAATAATTTGTCTTCAGCTCCATAAGTTATAATAGCTAACAGTCTCTTACATGGAAGTCCGTATAAACTTCATTCGTAGACATTTCCCTGTCTACTACTTTAATTACTTCCACAAAATATTTACTTAGGCTTGTTGTATATGACCAACCCTTTACAAATCCAAGTTATCTTTCTCTAAATGCGCAGTCACTCTGTCCTTACTTATAGACTCCTATAACCTCCCCATACAGGTCACTGACCTGAAACGTTAATTCTCTGTTTCTCTCTCCACAGATGCTGCCACAAACCTGCCTAGTATTTCCAGCACTTTCTGTTTTTATAACTTCCCCACCCAGTTGTTAGATTAACAGGTCTATAAATTTCTGAGTTACTCTCTCATCTTTCTTAAATAATGGAGTTACATTCACAATTTTCCAATATAAAGGAACAATTCCTGAATCAAGAGTGTTTAGAAGATTATGACTAGATCACTCCAGAGGTAGTGGATCACTTTGGGTGTACTGGAACAATCTGGGTGTACTGGATTATTCTGGATCACCCTAGTGTACAAGATCACTCTGGGTGTACACAATCACGTGGGGTGTACACAATCACTCTGGGTGTACACAGTCACGTGGGGCGTACACATTCACTCTGGGTGTACACAATCACTCGGGATGTACACAATCACTTGAGGTGTACACAATCACTCTGGGTGTACACAATCACTCTGGGTGTACACAATCACTCAGGTGTACACAATCATGCGGGGTGTACACAATCACTCTGGGTGTACACAATCACTCTGGGTGTACACAATCACGTGGGGTGTACACAATCACTCTGGGTGTACACAGTCACGTGGGGCGTACACATTCACTCTGGGTGTACACAATCACTCGGGATGTACACAATCACTTGAGGTGTACACAATCACTCTGGGTGTACACAATCACTCTGGGTGTACACAATCACTCAGGTGTACACAATCATGCGGGGTGTACACAATCACTCTGGGTGTACACAATCACTCTGGGTGTACACAATCACGTGGGGTGTACACAATCACTCTGGGTGTACACAGTCACGTGGGGCGTACACATTCACTCTGGGTGTACACAATCACTCGGGATGTACACAATCACTTGAGGTGTACACAATCACTCTGGGTGTACACAATCACTCTGGGTGTACACAATCACTCAGGTGTACACAATCATGCGGGGTGTACACAATCACTCTGGGTGTACACAATCACTCTGGGTGTACACAATCACGCGGGGTGTACACAATCACTCTGGATGTACACAATTACTCTGGGTGTACACAATCATGCGGGGTGTACACAATCACGCTGGGTGTACACAATCACTCGGGGTGTACACAATCACTCGGGGTGTACACAATTACTCTGGGTGTACACAATCACTCTGGGTGTACACAATCACTCTGGGTGTACACAATCACTCGAGGTGTACACAATCATGCGGGATGTACACAATCACACTGGGTGTACACAATTACTCTGGGAGTACACAATCACTCGGGGTGCACTAAATCTCCACCGCAGCAAATACCAAATGAGCAGGTAGTTCAGGACCCACCTCCTGCCTGACTGCTCACTTTCACACCCCCCACAAGGCCCATCCCTGATTTTCTAACTATTCCAATGAATGGACAGAAAGCAGCAACTAGACATGCCTCTACACGAGGGCACAGATCTAGAGTCCACTAACCTCTCCACCAGCATCACTCAGGCACTCACCTGTCAGTCAATATGCAGACTCTCAGCAGGCAGCATCTGCCTCAGAAAAGCAGCATAGGAGATGATTTAGATCAGAAATCACCTTAGAGAAAAGCACCTACAAGAGTCATGCACATCGGGCAATAGCTGTCCCTACCAGAACATAGCAAGACGACCAAAACAGGATACCTGAGATTGTGAGAGAACTCGCATCCTC